>NC_092877.1:127231778-127549635 GCF_028372415.1 Notamacropus eugenii | reverse complement strand
ATGCTGACCTCATTGTTGTATGCCTGTGAAACATGGACAATACGCCAGTGCCGTGCCAGGAAACTGATTCATTTCTATTTGAATTGCCTTAGAAAGATTCTGAAGATCAGCTGGCAGGATAAGATATCAGACACTGGGGTCTTTCTTTAACTAATATCACAGAAGATCACATATTCTTTGTGCATGGCTGAGCTGGGGTGAAGAAATAGATCTTAGGAAGTGAACAGGTTGAAGAACTAAGTGATTAGAATGCTTGCATTAAAGGCAATATATGTTGGTATCCCTTGGTATGAAGACATGAGTTAGGGAAGAGAGAAAGATTATGAGACATGTACTTAATTCATTGAGGAAAGAAGGAGAAAGTGCCCTGGAGGTCTATAACAACAGCTATGAGGATTTTGATTGAGTGTTGTCCTCAGAGTAGGAAAGGTTACTCAATGAGGGAGATAGAGGGAGAATCTGTATATGACAGTGGGAAACAAGGAATATTCCAGCTTCTTAGCTTCAATCTGTGTTCCAATGAGAATTAGTTGAGGTGTTGTCAGTACTGGAAAGGGTGGCTGTGTCATTGGTTGGGGAGACAAATTTCAGTAATACAAAGAAGATAAAAAGTATAGCAGAGAAAAAATTAAGATGAATGGAAACATTTTATTTATGTAACAGACCTTCCTAAGGGTACAATAGAAGGGGCAGGAAGGATTTGATTGGAACTTTTCAGTGTAAGGATTGATGTTAATCTGAATAAGGAATTGAATGACAGAGAATAGGTAATGAGGTTTAGATTATGACCCTACAAGGGTTCAGAATCATTGGGGCATGATAATATTCACCATCGTCATTTCCCAAGAAAGGCTAGAAATCAGACCGCAGAAAAGTGTAGAACAAGATGGAAGGCACACAGATGACTGATCTCATTTCACCACTTATCTTCTCTCTGAAGTCTAAAGATTGGGAAATGGCCCAGCAGGAGAAGGAGTTTGATCCTCCACAACAGGAGAAGAAAGTCCTCCTGCCCACCAATTCCCCTCTTCCTCTTCCCTCAGTGGTTAGATATAGTAGAAGATTGAAGGCCTGAGTTCAAAGGGAAAATGTTTTTTCTTGATCAGGAGATCAAGCTGGCAACAGGCTGGCACAAATGTAGTTGGCCTGACCTGCCCCCTTGCCACTTTCCCTCAGGGTTCAGTATAGTAGGAAATCGAAGGTGTCCTAGAAAACCCGTGATGGAATAGTAAGTAACAGATTTAGCATTTACTAAGCAGTAACTACGTGCAAGACACTGTGTTAGATGCTAGAGAGAAAGATGAGACAAAAATAAAAATCTCTGCCTTCCAGATAATATTCTCTGTGAAATGAAAAGTATTGACAAGACAAGAGATATCATTTGAACATATCTAGATAGTATTCATGCCTTTTAGGTACTTCGAAAATATTGTGATTGTGACAAATAATTTATTGAACACATGTGTATATATATGTTTATATGCATATTTATATGCACACAAATATGTATGTTTATATGTACATATACTTATATATTTACATTATTATGTTATATTATTAAATATACTATATATTTTATTATATAAATATATTGATACATATTATTATATATGCCTTATGTAGTTGGTTTGGGATTTTGCTGACATTTCCTGACATTTTGTATAAGTGTCAGGTAAGTACTTCAGATTTTCAAAATATCACTAGGGGAACCCGATGATCATTTCAGAACCACAAATATCCACTAATGAAATGCAGAGATGGAAAAAAAAAATGACTCTTATAGAGAGAAAGGGCATGGAGAACTTAAAATTCGGGTAGGAGGGGTTGAACTCCAAGACTCTTTCCAGATCTATATCTCTATTTATCTATCTAGCAGAATATCTATTATCTCTGTCTATGATCTTCAGTAACATTAATGAAATAATTTTTGTGGTGCTTGAATTCATTATCTACCATATAGAATTGTTTCAAATCTCATTTCCTGAAACGTTAGGAGAGTGTCAAAAAGTAAGTGGAATGATTTCAGAATTTTGGTTTACGTGAGAATACTGTGAATTAGAATTTTAAATGATATTTTAGATTCATTTTTGTCATACAACAAAGTAAATGCTGACTGATTTGGCCTTAAAGGAGTTTTAAAATTTAAAGACAAGTCATTTTTTAATAACTAATTAATTTTTAACCTTTGACATTCACTTACACAAGATTTTGATTTCCAAATTTCACCCCCAGACCCCTCTCTGTCACCCCAAGTCAGTGTGCATTCTGATTGTGACCCAGATCCAAGCACAGACAAAGCAAGAGAACCCTGCCTCTCTTCCAGCAATGAGATCCCTGCAATCCCTCTCTGATGAATCACTGGATCCCTCCACTCTCCTTGGACCTAGAACTATGGAAAGAACCACAGCCACTGCCACTGCTGCGGCCACAGCTGCCACCCCAGAGCTGGGACCAGACCATACTCCTCCCTCATCCAGCCCTGACAGACCTTTCCTACCAAACTTCTAAGATTCTTTTGTGGATTGAGAAGTCTGAAAACTGCCACAGTTGCCTGTGATTTAGTTGCCTGATGCCTGCTCAGGGTTTGCTGGGGCCATACGCGCTGCTGTGTTTTGCACTGTACTGCACTCCTCTTTCAGTCTGGTACAATAGACCTTTCCAGTCAACTTTACAGGCTGTCTTGGGCTGGAAATTTGTTTCATTTTGTCTCTTTGTGGGTTCTATTGTTCTAGAATTTGTTCAAATTCATTTTTGTAGGTATTTGAGGGATATCTCAAGCAAGTCTCTGCATTACTCCACCATCTTGGCTCTGCCTCTGGCAAGAATGCATTGTGGGTTTTTTTGTTTGTTTGTTTTTTGTTTTTTTTTTGCTTTTAGTCCCTTTAGGTATTTGCTTTTTGGTTCCTCCCATTTTTTATAATTCTCCTACACAACGTAACTAATGTGAAAATATGCTTAAGAAGAAGGTATGTGCAGAGTCTATATTAGATTGTACGCCATCTTTGAGGGGGGAGAAAGGGGGAGAAAATTTAAAACTCATGGAAGTGAATGTTGAAAATGAAAAATAAATAAATTAAATTAAAATAAATATTTTCTTTTTTAAGCCCCTTTAGTGTAACTGATTTCTAAAAAAAAACACATTTTGATTATTGCTTTTATTTGAGAGTCATATGTCTAAATTGATTATTTAAGATCAAGAGCAGGTTATGAAGGGGGTGAGGGAGCTGGGGGAGAGGAAGGAAGGGAGATCAGAACCTCTCATCTGCGCTACATGGTATTGATCCTGATTTCTGAGCCTTGGTCCAGGGTACATTATAAAGCACATGATAAGATGGCGTTCCAAGGGTATAGGTGTAGGAAAACATCAGGGGTGGCCAGAGTTACACATTCAACCAGAAGTGGAGGCTAGGATTCTCCTTGGATCAGTAGCACTGCTTCTTTTTAAGAACTGAATCATAATGATAAGTTCCATTCCACTTATTTCAGCTCTTATATAGCATTCTTGTAAAGTCATTGTGCTAAAGGAGTCTTTCATTGCCTTTCTAACTTCTTGTACTTTGCTTCTAGTTTCTTTGAATATGCATCCAATCTGTAAGCTGCCTGCTCCAGAGCTGCTACATGCTCCTTAATTAAAGTGATCTGATCCAGATAAGAGTAAAGTGCTGCATATTCCTGGTTTAAATCCTTTCAGTTTTTCTGCTTATTTTCACTACATTATCTTTCATTTCTAGATACTTCAAGTTAGTCAGTTTCTTCATATTTTCCAGAAGTTTATAGTCTTCATTGGTGGCTGTTAGCCTGCCCATCAAGTACATAACCATTTTGGAGAACATGTCCTGGTACAGCCCCTTGATGTCCAACTCAGTGGGCTCCATGTTCTCCTTGGGCTGTCTCCACCACAGAATCTTCTAGGCAGGGGAAAGGAGGAAGGAAGGAGAAACAATGGAAGTAAGGGTGGAGATGGGGGAGAACAAGAAGAAGGAGGGTAGAGAGAGGGTAGGGGAAAGGAGGGAACAAAGAAGGGGAGAAAAGGGAAAGGATGAAGAGTCAGAGGAGATAAGGGGAAGGGATCTGATTACTGCTTTAAAAAGGAATCCTAGCTGCTTTACTCAAGTCACTGAGGAGTAGAAAGAATGTTAATATTCCATGGACAGGTGTTAAAAAAGGAATTCTATAACCTGAGAAATAGTGTGGGGACAGGTGGGAAGTAGTTGCACACAAGACACTCTGTTCCAAGGTCAGTGTTGAGTTAGCATAGACAACAGTTCATTTTCCTGGGAGTATAATCTGAAACCCTATTAGTATTGGGAGAAAGTTAGGTCCCAAGAAGAACAGCTTTAGAAGGAAGAGTGACCCTGGGGCTACAGAAGGAATGAGGATCATATCATGTGGTACAGCATTTGTGGAGCACCATGTATTACTGTCGAGCTAGTGTCCACACTACCCTGGAAGTCAAACTCTACCCACTCCCCCTTTACATTATGAAATCCTCTACCAAGTAACCATTTTCATGCCTTAGTTACAGCTCTCTAGGTAGACAGTCATGGTTATTATGAATTTTTCTTTTAATTTAGAAGGTGAAAAAAAAAATAGGAACTAGGGAACTTCAGTAGCATTTTGAAGAACATGGCCCTCATAGGCTGTTAAATATAACAGCAATCTTCTGCCCAAACCAGCTAAGTTATGAACATAAAGATAATGATGTACCAATGTTAATATAGCTCATGTCCCCTCAGGCAGTGGTGTTGATTCATGAATGTTTATAAAGTTATCACAGGTATGCTGAACTGGAAAATACATTATTGTTTTTGCATGCACTACAGTAAAAATGGGACCTGGGATAAATATCCCTATAAAATAAGAAATGACTATATGAAAAAAAAGAAAAGAAAAGGAGAAAAAAAACCAAGTTCACATAATAAAACCACTCTCCTTGTAAATTCTCTTCTATATATTTGTGTACAGTGAAGGATATATTGATATTCAGCCTGAGATTATAACTTTGAAGCTTATTTGGTCAAGAAAAATTCAGATATGTGAAGCTATTGCAGTTTTGTTCAGTGTACGCACTTCAATTATTTAGTGAGTTTCTTTTAGATTTTCAATTGTTTTCTTGGTAGTTATATCTGAAAGAGGCCAAGGAACTAGATTCTGCCATTAGACCCTTATCCATGACTTCCATTGATTTCAATGGAAGTTTATTGATAAATAGCTCATTATATATAGCTACAGTAAGTACCATCCAAGTTAAAATGAGTTGATCTTTAGATAATCTCTCATCTCATAGGGCTTGAAAAAATAAATCAACTAATTTCTACCAAAATGTTCTTTTCTTTGCATAAACTTGTATCTCTCTATGGCAAGTGAATTATTACCAAGTGGGGTAACCTTATTAGAGCAAATACAAAAAAAAAAATCACTTGGCATTGAATCATTACCAACTTCTTTGAAATTTACCTTTTCCTAAAGTAAATTGAAAAATAAACTAAAACTGTGGAAAATATTTGGTGGCTTCAACTTTATAATGATAGAGTCGTATTTGTGAAAACAACAATAAAAAACTCAAAGTAATTTCACACGCATTTTTCTTGATTCAAGATAAAAAACGGACACCACAAAAATTTAAAGAGTTATAGAAAAGACTGCTTAGCCATGTAGGGAATAAAATTAACTTCTTTATAGCACAAGGACACTCTAAAGCTCTGAATGAATTCTAGTTTTCACTTGAAAAACACTCCTAGGTCTATGAACTACAAAGTGCCCATTTACAGTTATTGAGTTATTGAGTCATGTCTGACCGTTCATGACCCTGTGGATCATACTAGCCATGAGTTTTCTTTACAAATATACTGGAGTGGTTTGCCATTTCTTCCTCCAGTAGATTAAGGCAAACAGAAATTAAGTTGCTTGCCCAGGATCAAAACAGCTAGTAAGTTCCTGAGGCTAGAATTACACTCAGGTCATCCTGATTCCACTCCCATCACTCCATCCACTGAGCCTTCTAGCTGCCTCTTAGTAGAAATGCTAATGACTTCCCTTTATATAGTTGTTACAAATATAGCACTTTATAATTATGAAATACTTTACATGCATTAACTCACTTGATTCTCAAAACTATTTGTGAGCTTGTGTTTCAGGAGTTTGTTTTTGTTTTTAATTTACTAATGAGGAAACCAGCATCAAAGAGATTAGTAATCTACCCAGTTCAAACTAATTTAATCCTGTTCTAACCAGTTCAAATTTGATAAGATAGATTTCAATACCCAAAACAGAGTGTGTATGTTACTCCTTCTTTCAACCAATTCTGATAAGAGGAAGGTTCAAGCATTGCCCTAGAACCCTGTTTTCTCCATTATAAAAGTTCGTCCTTTAGTGCCTCTTTTATGTGATATAATTTCCCCCAATTTTCTTCTTCCTCCCAAATCACACCTGTGCCCTCTCTCTATGTATAGTCTTTCTAACCTTCCTAATAAAGATAAAGTTCTTAGGAGTTTCAATCTTGTCTTCCCATTTAGTGATGTAAACAGTTTAATCTTCTTTATTCCCTTTTTCTCTTTTGTGTTTACCTTTTTCTGCTTCTGTGTTTGAATGTCAAATTTTCTATTCATGTCTTGTCTTTTCATCAGAAATGTTCTATAGTTGTCTCCAACAGATAATTTCTCCTTTCCTAATTTGCTTATAACTGCTTGCATCAAAATAATGTACCCCTTTAGATCTTATCTTGGTACATGGTGTTAGATGGTTGATGTTTAGTTAGTGCCAGACTGCTTTGGCACAGTTTCCCCAGCAGTTTTTTTTCCCCTAATACTGAGTTTATGCCACAATTGAGGAGAATCTTTGCATCCATCTAACACTAGGCTACTGAGCTCATTTGTTTATGTATACTGTGTACCTAATCTCTTTCTGTTTTTTTCTTTTTTTTAATTACTTATTTTATTTTGAATTTGTGGAAAAAACAAGAATTTTTAGAATATAGTATGGTAAAAAAAAGAGATGATTGCACATGAAATCACAAATCTATCATGTATAACTCACTATTACCTTCAAATATATAATAAAATCATCACATAAATTTTCTTTTCCTTTTTTTCTTCCCCTTCTATCCTAGAGATGGCTACCTGTAGACACAAATGTATGTGTGTGTATGTGTGTGTATGAAAAATGTTTTGCATTTGCATTCATACAATTCCTACATATATCTTGGCAAGTGTACTCCCATGTATTTTATATTGCTAACAGTTATTTCAAACAGATTTTTTACTATCTCTTCCTGCTGGATTTTGTGGACAACATAGAGAAATGCTAATGATTTCTGTGAATTTTATATCTTGAAAATTCACTAAATTTTTCATATCTTCCAACTAATTTTTACTGACTTCCCAGGGTTCTCTAAGAACAGAAAAAAATGATAAATTTGTCTCTCCATTGACTATACTGATTCTTTCAATTTTTTGTTCTTTTCTCATTGTCATGGCTATTATTTCATTCTTTAAAATTAGTTTTCAACATTCATTTCCACAAAATTTTGAGCTCCAAATTTTATTCCTCTCTCTTTCCACCTCCCACCCCAAAAACACATTGCATTCTGATTACCCCTTCCACTAATCTGCCCTCCTTTCCAACACCCTTACCTTCTCTTATCCCCATCTTCTCTCTTGTCCTGTAGGGCAAGATAAATTTCTATAACCCATTACCTCTATTTATAATTTCCCAGTTGTACACAAAATCAATTCTCAACACTTGTTCTTAACACTTTGAGTTCCAACTTCTCTTCCTTCCTCCCTCCCCACCCATACCCATTAAGAAGGCAAGCAATTCAATATAGGCTATTTATGTGGAGTTTCATAAATGACTTCTGTAACAGTCATGTTGTGTAAGTCTAACTATGTTTCCCTCCATCCCATCTTTCCCCTTATTTCTTCTATTCTGTCTTTTGACCTTGTCTCTCCAAAGAGTGTTTCCTTCTAATTACTCCCTTCTTCCATTTGCCCTCCCTTCAATCATCCCCGTCACCCTGCTTATCCCTTTCTCCCATACTTTCCCGTAGTGTAAGATAGGCTTTAATACCAAATTGAGTGTGCATGTTATTCCTTGCTTGAACCAAATGTTATGACAGTAAGCTTCACTTTTTCCCTCTCACCTCCCCCCTTTTCCCCTCCATTGAGAAGGCTTTCTCTTGCCTCTTTTATGAGAAATAATTTACCTCATTCCACTTCTCCTTTTCTCCTCACAATGTATTCCTCTATCACCCTTTAATTTTATTTTTTAGATATGATCTCTTCCTATTCAACTCACTCTCTGCTCTCTGTCTCTGTATCTCTCTCTATACATATGGATGTGTGTGTGTGTAATGCCTCCACCTATCCAAATACTGAGAAAAGTCTCAAGAGTTACAAATATTATCTTTCATTTAGGAATGTAAACAGTTCAATTTTAGTAAGTCCCTTGTGATTTCTCTTTTCTCTTTACCTTTTCATGCTCCTCTTGATTCTTTGTTTGAAATTCAAATTTTCTTTTCAGCTCTAGCCTTTTCATAAAGAATGCTTGAAAGTCCTCTATTTCATTAAATGACCATTTTCCCCCTGAAGTATTACATTCAGTTTTGCTGGGTAGGTGATACTTGGTTTTAATCCTAGTTCTTTTGAATTCTGGAATATCATATTCCATGCCCTCCAATCCCTTAATGTACAACATGCTAGACCTTGTGTTATGCTGGTTGTATTTCTACAATACTTGAATTGTTTCTTCTTAGCTGCTTGCAATATTTTCTCCTTGTCCTGGGAACTCTGGAATTTAGCTACAATATTCTTAAGAGTTTCTCTTTTTGGATCTCTTTCAGGAGGTGATCAGTAGATTCTTTCAATATTTATTTTGCCCTCTGGTTCTAGAATATCAGGGCAGTTGTCCTTGATAATTTCATGAAAGATGATGTCTAGGCTCTTGTTTTTCATCATGGCTTTCAGGTAGTCCCAAAATTTTTAAATTATCTCTCCTGGATCTATTTTCCAGGTCAGTTGTTTTTCCAGTGGGATATTTCACATTATCTTCCATTTTTTCATTGTTTTGTTTTTGTTTTGTAAATTCTTGGTTTCTCACAAAGTCATTAGCTTTCATCTGTTCCATCCTAATTTTTAAAGAGCTATTTTCTATAATGAGTTTCAGAGCCTCCTTTTCCATTTGGCTAATTCAGCTTTTTAAAGCATTCTTGTCCTCATTGTCTTTTTGGACCTCTTTTGCCAGTTGAGTTAGCCTATTTTTGAAGGTGTTATTTTTCTTCAGCATTTTTTTGAGTCTCTTTTACCAAGTTGTTGACTCACTTTTCATGATTTTCTTGCATTGCTCTGATTTCTCTTCCCAATTTTTCCTCCATCTCTCTTACTTGATTTTCCAAATGCTTTTTGAGCTCTTCTGTGACCTGAGCCCATTGCATATTTATTTTGGATGTTTGGGAAGCAGAAGCCTTGGTTTTTATGTCTTCCCCTGATGGTAAGCACTATTCTTGCTCATCTGAAAGGATGAGGGAAAATACCTGTTCACCAAAAAAGTAACTTTCTATAGTCTTATTTTTTTCCCTTTTTTGGGCATTTTCCCAACCAGTTTCTAGACTTTTGGGCCCTTTTTCAAGAATTGGGTATACTTTGGGTACCTGTAAGCTCTCAGTTCCTCCAAGGTGGCACAATCAAAGGAGAGGAGTTTACTCCCTGGCAGAGCTCACAACTGAGATTCAGATCAGCAGCTCAATTCCCCCAGGGGCTTTAAGCTGATTGTTCCAACAAAGGCTGGCTGCTGCCTTGGGAGGCCCCTGGCTGCTACTGCTACTGTTGCAGCTACCACTGCTGCCCCCAGCAACTGGGGCTGGGCAGGGGGGAAACCTTGCTTCTTTGTCATGGAGGTGAAAAAGCCCTCTCATTGGCCTTTGAAATTGGCTTTGATCCCTGTCTCCTCCCAGTGCCACTTTGCCCAGGCTGTGCTGTGCTGTGCTCTGCATCTGGTGCAAGAGACCTTTCCCATGGGCCTTCCAAGTCACCCTGGGCTGGAAATCTCCTCCACTCAGATGTTCTGTGGCTTCTGTTGCTCTAGAATTTGTTGAGAATCATTCTTTACAGGTATTTCATGGGCTATGGGGGAAGATCTAGAGTAGGTATGTCTTTCTACTTGGCCTCCCCATGGCTATTATTTTAAGTATAATACTGAATAATATTAGTAATAATCAACATCCATGCTTTACCCTTGATTTATTGGAAAGGCTTCTTGTGTCATTATAGATAATATTGTTCTTGGTTTTAAAAAAAATGTGCATGATTTTTTTCTGATGAGTTATTTTAAACTTTGTCTTATTTTTTTTTTTTTAGTTTTTTATTTTGTTTTGTTGATTCTTCATGTCTTATGGTATTATTAGCTTTGACTTTTTTTTTCTTATTTTTAAGGCATTATTTCTTCTCTGAGGTTTTTATAACTTTTTTGCCATTTAGCCAGTTCTGATTTTTCAGGAATTATTTCCTTCAGGTGTATATGTGCATATGTGTGTGTGTGCATGTGTGTGTGTGTGTGTGTGTGTGTGTGTGTGTGTGTGTATCTCTTGTATCAAGCTGTTAATTCTCTGTTCATGCTTTTATTATATTCCTCTCATTTCTTTCCTCAATATTTCTTTTTTTTTTCCATTAGCACTCATTTCCCTTTTAAAATCACGTTTTTGGTCTTTTTAAAATTTATTTAAATGTTCTAGGAATTCTTGTTGGAATTTTGTCCCATCTGCATTTTTTTTTCCCCTCTGAGGTTTTGCTAATAGATTTCAAGTCATTGTCTTATTCTGAATTTTTTTCTCTAGGTTCCCTGCTGCCATAATAGCTTTTCAAAGGTAAAGTTCTTTTGCTCCTTGCTCATTTTTCAGGACTTTTCTTTTGTTAGTACTTTAATTATGTTAGAGTGAATTCTGCTCTCCTCTAGAATAGAAGACTTGCCTGAACTTTCACAGTTACATCTAAAGTTCTCTAAGATATCAGTGCTTCTAGATTAGTATGATCCATGGAGCTGTCTGGTCACTACCCTTCTGTCTACACTCTGGTTCTTATTCAGATGGGACTGCTGGTCTCTCCTAACTACAATCACTCCTTCACACCGAACTGGGTAATAAATAATGGAACTGTCAAATGCCACCCAATCCTGTACCCAGTACTAGTACAGTGGTTCTGGAATCTCTTTCTGACTAGGAATTCAGTTTCCTTACCATGTCTGTGCTCCGAACACTCCTGCTACTACCACCTCCTCTGTACCACTTCACCACTACAGTATCCATAAATGTCTCTTTCTGCTTTCCTCAGTTGACCTGCTCAGGAAACAGATGAAAGTACATATTTTCTTCACTATTACCCTTGGATCCAAGGGTGCTCTGGAGACAGATCTAACTGGCCAATTGATAAATTTTCAGTGTGGGCCTTTAAAATTAGAAAACAGTACTCACCACAAATCAGGGTTTAATATAGTTTTGTTGATTGTCTAGACTTTAGAAAATGTTAATATTGGCTATTAAACTTAAAACTATATAGGCCTATATATTTTTCCCCTAGAGCACACTTGTTAAACATTTACCAGCACACTTCTGTATTACTCTAAAAATATTGCTTCTGTTTAGCCAAAGTGTAACAGAAGAGTGAGAAAACAAAAGCATCACCAGACTAGAGGCTTGGTGATCATAAGGTAACAATAACAGCAACCACTAAAGTACTGCAACAACAACAACTGTCATCTCTGTAGTGTTTGAACGTACATCAGTGATTTACATCCTTTATCTCAAATGAAACTTGCAGCACCCCTTCTTGAATCACATCTTTGATCTGATTGGGAAATTAAGCAGACTACCCAACTTGTCTGGAGGACTTTCCTCCAGCTAAATATAGAACAGTTTGGACTGGACTGGAGTTGGCAAAAGAAAGTGGAGCTTCTCATAAATGTGACAGTTCAGAACACACAGATGCCAAGTAACTCTGACTATACTAGTCTTGACTAGAACAGACAAGATAAAATGCAAGACTTGGTAGAATTCCGATTATTTTAGAAGTTGCCCTCATGAATACATCAGTAATTCTGACTGTTTCAATCTCCACATTCCCATTATTCCTTTGTGGAAGGTTCCTGACCTAAACACTCTGGATCAAGTGATAATAGTACTTGCTTGATATCTAGCTGAAAAGAAAGGAGAGAAGAGAGAAGTGATTTCTCAGAAGAAAAACATTACAAAAGATAAAGAATTATGCATATAGAAAAACTAAGAAATATAAGTGAGCATTCATAGCAGGGCAAGGATTTCCAAATGTAAAGACACAAAATAGAATAAACTCTCTGTGCCTTGAGGGCTAATAACCATGCTGTGTAAAAGAGACTTTATTAATTCTGGTTTGTTTTATATGCAGAATAAAAGCTTCTGTGTCTGCTGGAGAGGAGCAAACAGTTGGATCCTGAAGAATCAAATGGTTCTTTTTGGCAGCTGCTAATAGCATGCACACGCTTAGGAAAATATTACTTTTTTTCCCATTACAAACTACTTGAAAGTACAGCCCCAGGCTGCTTCTGATATTTGGGGAGACATTAGTGTTCTTTGCTCCTCTCTATAGCTATATTTCTTAAGAATAACCTGTTAATATTTATTCAGTACTTCCTTTGCTTTCATTTAATGGGGTAGAGGAAATATTGTCAAGTAGAAAGAGTTCTACATTTGGAATCAGAGGTTCTAGGTTTGAATCCTGGTACTGAGACATACTGTGTGACTTTGCACAAAAACTTAACCTCCCTGTGTCTCAGTTTCTGAGACCTCAGTTTCATTAGGGAAAATAAAGGGATAAGATTTATGTGATCCTACAAAAATTAGTTGAGTTTTAGTTAGTCCTGTTTAAGTATTTTTGATTTTTAAGGATGGTTCCCTTTATTTTGATGAAATCTGATATTTTGGATTTTAGAAATAATAGGACATCTTTCAATTTCTGGAAAAAGCTGACTCTGTAGTTCAACTTTTTTTTTTTTTTTAAGACATCAGAGCCTTCAATGAGATTTTTAGTATACAATTACAAAGTTTAGATCTAGGGTATATGACCAAAAGATAAAAAATGATGAAAGCTAGCATTTGCATAATAATTTAAAGTTTGCAAAGATCTTCATGAATTTTATCTCATTTTATCTGCACAACAATCCAAGAAAGTAGATACTATTTTTGTCTCCATCTTATAGATGAGGGATCTGTCTTAGTCAAGTGACTTGCTCTGAATCACACATATGGTTAAGTGTCCTGGGTGGTATTGGAATTCAGGTCTTAACTCAGTTCAGGCAGTTTGGTACAGTGGAAAGAGTCCTACATTTTAGAGTGAGAAAATGCATAACAAACTGAGCTAAATGATAAAAATATGAGCCTTTCCCCAATTAATAAATGGTTAAAGGATATAAACAAACAGTTTTCATAAGAAGAAATCAATGTTTTAACAGGTTCTTTAAAAAAATTAACCTTAATCACTACTGATTAGAGAACTAAAAAATAAAATAACTCTTAAGATTCTACCTCACACCTATCAGAATGACTAACATGACACGAAAGGAAAATTATAGATTTTGGAAAGGTAAATACACTAATGCAATTTTTCTTATAAAACTGCCAGTTCATGTCATTTGACCATTTATTAATTGGTAAATGGTTAATATTTTTATCATCTAATTCATTTTGACATATATTTGAGAAATGATACCTTTATCAAAGAAAATTGCTATAAAATTTCTCCCAGTTTCTCAATTAAATTCTGATATTAACTTCGTTAGTTTTGTTTGTGCAAAAACTTTTTACTTTTATGCAATCAAAATCATCCATTTTACTTTTCATGATCCTATTTATCTCTTGCTTGGTAATAAACTCTTCCCTTATCTATACATCTGATAGGTAAAAATATTCTAAACTCCTCAATTTACTTATACTATACCTTTATGTCCAAATCATTTATCCATTTTGTCCATATTTAGATAAACAGTGTGATAAATTTGTTTCTGTCTACTTTCTGCCAAATCGCTTTCTGGTTTTCCCAGCACTTTTTTTTTTTTTTTGTCCAAAGGTGAATTCTTACTCCAAAAGCTTGGTCTTTGTTTTAGCAAATGCAAGATAGCTATGGTCATTAACTACCTTTTATTGTGTGCCTAATCTATTCCACTGATCTACCACTCTGTTTCTTAGTCAATACTAGATTGTTTTGATGATTTCCATTTGTAATATAGTTTTGAGTCTGTTACTGCTAAACTGCCTTCCTTCTCATTTTTTCTCATTGATTCCCTTGGTATTCTTGATATTATGTTTTTTTTCAGATGAATTCTATTGTGATTTTTTTCTTTTTAGCTGTATAAAATAATTCTTTGGTAGTTTGGTGTGGCATTGAATATGTAAATTAGGTAGAACTGTCATTTCAAAGATATACATACTATATATATGTATAGCATATACATATATATGTATGTGTGTGTATATATGTGTGTGTATATATGTATATATAGATAGATATAGATATAAGCTCTGTCAACCCATGTGCAATGAATTTTTTTATAATTTTTTATATCTATATTGGTGTGGAATGTGCTTTGTAATATTGTTCATATGGCCCTGAGATTTTCCTTCTTACTGTCATCTAAAACATTTACCATCTTACTTAGGACCTCATCATTGAACTAAAACTTGTTTCCAAAATTGTGAATAATCATTTAGTTGCCAAATCTAACAGTCATTCCTCAAAGCTCCTCCTTTACCTCTGCAGCATTTGATATTGTTTACTATTTTCTCCTCCTGAACACTTTCTCAGTTTGGGGTTTTTGGTACATTTGTTTCTCTTGCTTCTCCTGCTACGTGTCAGGCCACTCCTTGGTCTCTTTTGCTGGATCTCAGGGTATCCTAAATGGGAAGCAGTTATAGGATATAAGAGTAGAGTCTTTTTCTTGGCAAAGATACTAGAGTTGATGCCATACCCTTCTCTATCTCATTTTACAGATGAGCAAACTAAGACAAACAATGTTCAGTGACTTATCCAGGATCACACAGGGTCACACAGCTAGGAAATGTCTAAGGCCAGATGTGAAATCAAGAATTTAAGTCTTCCTGATTCTAAGCCCAGCTCCCTATCCACTTTGCCACTTAGCTGCCAAAAAACTGAGACTCAGAAAAGTCAAATAAATTGCCAATGACCAAATGATTAGTAATTGTCAAGGTATGTTTTGAACCAGTCTCCTATGCCACACTGATGTTTGGAAGGATAAGAGAACTAGAAATATATTGATAGGATATATTTTTTCTTTCCCTCAAACACACACACACACACACACACACACACACACACACACACACACACACACACACACACACACACACACCACTGACTAAGGAACTCTGAAACCTTCATATTTCTTCCAAAAACTATTTACAGTGGCCTCAGACTTTTGTTGTAGTATGTCACTTTCTCTAACTTGTTTGAGACTTAGATTGGTTTGCCTTTTCTCTGGGCACTATGGAATGGATAATAGATATGTTTAATCATATTCTTTCATCTAGTATTGATTCTATAGCCTTATCTACTCCTCAACAATCTCTTTGCCATGTCATCCCTGGCCTTTCAAGGAGGTGGAAGTTTCATAATTAGAACTGTGTACACCAGAGTTACTCTAGAGATCGATGGCCCTCACAGTTCATCTTGAGATATGGAAGTAGCTTAATCATTGGACAGCTTCTCACATTATTCAAACATCACTGAAACGGTATCTAATCAGGAAACTACATCAAAATGCATCTGTTCTCTTAGTGTGAAAATTGATTTCTCTTTGAAGCTTTGAAGTGCTCAGGGTATCTCTCTGTGTTTGCATTACCCATCCTTTCCCTTACCTTTATCTGAACACCTCCATTCCTGACCCCAAGGATGGATTATTGTAATTTCTCTTTTGTTGTGATTTCAGTGATATCGATCTATTGCACTGCCTGCAATTTGAACAAAATTTATTGTCATGCAATTTTATTAATACCAAGCACACACCACACACCAGAAATGTTAACTGCAGCTGTTAATAGCAATACATTAACCAACTGTGGTCTTTTAGAAAATATTCTTTAATGCTTCTGTGCAAATTCCTCTAGGAATCTCATCAAGGTTAATTTATATTTAAGATAATCACATGTTTTCATCTTGTACTGTATTTTGGGGAGAACTTCTTGTAAGCTATATTCAGAAATCCTTGTATATGTGTCTTCATTCTCACCTTTTATAAAATAATAAATTCTGAAATAGGATTTGGAACCTTAAGAATAGGGCTTCTCAACTTGGGGATCTGTGAAATTGTTTTATATTTAATACTCTGATAATTATTTAAATAGAATTGATTTTCCTTGCAATTGTATATGTGTATATACAATCTATGTATATATAAACATGTGTACATATGTCTATGTCCATGTTTATATTCATGCATTTAAAAACATGACTCAGAAAGGAACTATAGGCATTACTAGAAAGTCAAAGTTGTCTGTGGTACACAGACCCAAGAAGGAAAGACATTTCTTAAATACGATGTAATTTATGCAATCTGTTTTCCGAACATTAGGACAAAGTCTGGCCCTCTGTAGCTCTCATCCCACTCTCAGTTCTGTCTCTGGGTCTGGGGAGAACAAAGCTAATTTCTCTTCTAAGACAAGTATTCTTAACCTGGGGTCCAGAGGTTTGTGAAACAGATTTCAGAGCTTGAACTTGGATGGGAAAAAATATAACTTCCATTTCAGTATAATTGGTCTCTTTTGTAATCATGTGCATTTTATTTAATGCCTTTAAAGTCATGATCATGATAAGGTGTTTAATTGCTACCAAAGTGGTCCAGCATAAGTGAACAAGCTAACTAGTATTTATTAAGCAATTTCTATCTGCCAGACATTGTGCTAAACACTGGTAATTTGAATATAAGTAAAAAGAAAGACAGCCTCTGCCTTCAAGAAACTTACGTTCTAATGGAGGATGACAACACATTAAAAAATGACACGAAGAAGGTGAAGAACTCTGGCTTAAGATCATATGGGCAATGAATGGCTGAGGTGGGATTCCAAGCCAGGTCCAGTGGCCTCAAACATAGAGTCCTTCATACTATACCTAAGATTTAGAAAACTTTAGAGTTGGAAGAAATTTCAGTTTAATCCGCACTGCACCTGACTGAGAATGCCCGCTGTCTTGACAATACCAGCTTCCACTTAGAGACATTCAGTGGCAGGGTACTCGCTACCTTTTGAGATAATCCATTCCACTCACAAACAGCTCTTACTCATTGCTAGGCAGTCTGTTACATGAAAGAATAAGAATGAGATTCATCCTCCCAACCACCCTGAATGATGATAGTTGTACACCCTGTGGAAGGCTGCAGGAAGTGAAGCCATTATCACTCTCATTTTGTAGATGAGGAAACCAAAGCAGACAGAGGTGAAGTGACTTGCTTGGAATCATTCAGGTAAGGGATCTGAACTCAGTTCTTTCTGACTCCAGGCCCTGTGCTCTGTCTACTGTGGTGCCCCTTAAATCTGTCTCATTGTGTGATCTCAGCCAAGTCATTTCCCCCGTCTGACCCTTGATTTTCCCATCTGTAAGATAAAGTTGTTGGACTTCAATGAACTCTAACACCTCTTCTAGCTCTGCAAGCTGATGAAACCTCGGAATGCTACAGAGAGGGAACTAGGCAGCAGCCACCACATTGGAGAGGGACCAGGTAATGCTCTCAGGTCATGTGTTGGGAATCCACAGACTTGGGCAGGCTTGAATGACAGGGTTCGGTGAGCCAGGGTACTTTCAGTCATTCAATAAA
The DNA here is from genome assembly GCF_028372415.1 of Notamacropus eugenii. NCBI lineage: Eukaryota > Metazoa > Chordata > Mammalia > Diprotodontia > Macropodidae > Notamacropus > Notamacropus eugenii. The sequence continues at coordinate 127,531,791 of NC_092877.1, read as the reverse complement.
CATTAATTGAGAACAGGTGGCATGCTGTTCTCAGTCAGGCAGGAGGAACAAGAGGTACACGGATGAATAAATATAAAACATGTACAAGGAAAATACAGAATAACAAGGGGAGGAGAAATAGGAGGTGGGTTCCGGAGGAAAAGGGCAGGAAGGGGTGAGGATATAGCTTCTGCAGGAAGCGGTGCCTGAGGTGGGCCTGTGAGTGATTCTAAAAATCAGAGATAAGGAAGGACTGCATTCCAGGAATAAGAGAAAGTCTGTACAAAGTCACTGAGATTGGAGGGGGAATTCCATGTAATAGGCAAGTTTGGTTGCCCAGATGGAGTCAGTGAAGTTATTCCAAAGTCATATGACAGATTTAAAGCATGAAGAGATCTTGGGGCCCATCCAAATACCTCATTTTACATATGGGGAAACTGAGTCTGAGAAAAGCTAACTGACTTACCCAGGGTTCCACAATAAGTAAGTGTCTATGGCAGGATTTGAACTCAAGCCTTCTTGATTCTAAAGACTGTACTCTGTTCACTGGGTCCCTAAACCACCTCTCCAGATTCAGATTAAAAAAGGCATTCAATGCCAAACAAAGGAGTTGCTATTTTATCCCATATGCAGTAGGGAGCCACTGAAGCTTTTCAAGTAGAAGAGTGGCCTGCTAGATTGAAAACAGATTGTTAGAAGCCACAGGAATTAAGAAAATCCCCATGGAGGGGAAACAAAAGACATGGAGTTTCACATTGGCAGTCTGAGAAGAAAGATTTGTCAAAGACAAAAAATAGTTAGCATTTGCTTACCTCTTTAAGCTATGAAAATCTTAGATTACTTAGATTACCTTATTAAAAACTTAAAGCACTTAAAAACTTAGATCACTTCATTTTATCATCACAGCAATTATTCCTGGGACTATAACTATCCCCATTTTACTTATTAGGAAACTTAGACAGACAGAGGTGAAATGGCATGGATCACACAACTACTAAGTGTCTGTGGTTGAACTTGAACTCATGTCTTCCTGACTCCAGGTCCAACACTATCCACTTCAGCCCTTAGGATAGGCAGAAGAATAAAGTTTCCAGGAGTAAATAGAAAGGTCTGTGAAGGCAAAGCCACAGAGGGACAGAGGATAAGGAGTGATACCATACTTTTGGATTTGGCTCACTAGTGACCTTGGAGGCAATGTCCCTCTATTAATAGCTACTGTGAGTCAAGAAGATCCTGTTTCTCACTTCAGGATTCCTCTCACTGTTTCTCTAGGATTATCACTCTGACATCCAGACCTAGGTCCTGTTATGTCTGCTTTTCTGTGCCATTTTTAAGTGCCATTTTCTCCCTTACCTAAGTATCTCCCCCCTACTGATTCATTGCTGCTCTGAAATTCTACCATTAGAGATTAATTTCTTGGTGGTTTGGCTTCTATTCAAATGTGAATATCCAATGGAAGGGGAATACATTAAGAACCTGTGAGCTGTTAATAGTTACACTAGATAATTAGACCCCTACCCCACTCCTCCCCAATCCTAGCTCTGCCAATAACTGGCCCCATGGCCTTGGACAAACTCATGAGATTTGGAGTTGAGAGGGACTTTCCTGACAATCTGATCTGGTCCCTTAATTATAGAAGTGCTTGTCTTTCTTTTTAAGTTGTGGGGGGATGTTTAGGGGTACAACTCTAAGATGCTACTTCCCCACTAGCAGAGGAGAACCAAGGATACTGGGCTGTGGGTGGGAGGAAGGTAAGGACCCAGGGACAAGCTGAGCTGCTGTACCAGTTAGTCTGCCTAAAGCCAATGCTGCAGGCAGCCATTTGTCCGCTTCCTGAATTCCTCCCCCGAAAGAATGCTTCCTCCATCTGGTGACACAAGGCCCAGACCTAGCAGGGAAGCAGGAAATGGGCAAAACACCTGTCCCTCTTTCAGTGACCTTTTTCCCCATCAGAAGGGTGATTTCCCCTGAGGCTTCTGTGCCCTGCACAAACTCCCAATCAGAGGTCATAAGGGATGAACAGCTGGAATCTGGGGCTACATACTGGTGAAAGAGAAACTGATCATCTCAAGAATCCAGATCATAGAGGTGGAGGAGAGCTGGGAAAGATTGTTGGATCACAGGTCGAGAACAGAAAGGGACATTCCAGGTTAATGAGTCTAATCTCCTTATTTTACAAATGAGGAAACTGAGTCCCAGAGCAGGGAGGAGACTGGCCTAAGCTTACAAGATAGTAAGCTACAACACCAAATCTGTTTAACCAAGGGAGAATGGCAGCCAAGGAAAGAACTCCAGGGAAGCAAGGAATCTTGGGATTCAGGATTTCAGATGTTATTTATCCCAGATTACCACTTCCACATCCTAGCCACAGAGGGAGGGAAGAAGACAAACCCTGTCTTCTAGGTTTTCCCAGCCAGTTTCCTGTGTACCACTTCCACTAATAATTGGATTTTCCTCCACTCTTCTATGCTTCAATCATCTGGGTTTTGGTCAAGCCATGCTTCCCTCAACATGACCCATCGTTTACCACCTCTGGGTATTCAAACCTATCCCCAGTATTTGCTAGTTGGGACTCATAACCATCACCTGAAATGCTTCTCTTCCTTCAAAGCTCAATTGAAATGCCACTCATTCCAGGAAATCTTCCTTTGCTCCTCCAGGTGAAAGCATCCTCTCCTTTCTCAAATCTCTTTACAGCCATGGCCTGGGTCTCACCTCTACTCCCATCATACCTCATCTTTAGTGATGCTTACCTGTGTCCATGTCTCTATCTCTCCCCAAGCCATTTTTCATACATATAAATTTCTAGCCTCAAATCCTCTGATCTTCTTTAGAGACAGGGACCAATTTTAAAACTTAGTATCACCAGTGTCCAGAATAGGACCTCTCACACAGTGAGCATCTATCAGTCATTCAATCAATCAACACTTTGTGTGTTAAGCATCTACTATGTGCCAGAAAATTGCTAGGTGCCAAGTACAACTTTTCTTCTTCTCAAAAAGGTTAATTCTACTGGAAAGGAATATAACATTTATTGAATAAATGTTTGTTGAATGGAATGCAGACTCCATATAAGACAGAACCAGGAGGCCAGTTAGCAGAGGGTAAAGGAAAGACAGAGTCCTTCCCTTTTCTCCAGGAAATTCCTTATTTTAGGGGAGAGGAGTAATGAACTTCACCAGGTCTTAGAAATAAAAAGTAGCAACCTATGCACTGTTCTTCTACTTCATTCTTTACCCAGAAGTCCATGGGCAGAGAGGAGAATACTGTACCCTTTTAGCACCCTGAGCAGGGTGACCATACCAGGAAGGCATAGGTGTAAGATCTATTGGGGAAGGGCCTCCCTTGAAGAGTAATGAAAATGACAGATCATATATCAAAAATTTAAAGCTGGGAAAGGCCCAGAGGTCATCTGGTCCAAGCATGCCCTCTTAACTTTATGACTTTTCAAAAGTCAAACAGGCAGGACAAGGGAAGGATCAGGATCCAAACTTAGGTGCTCTCATTCCAAATTCTCAGTCTTCTGTGCCATGGCAGAGGAAGAAGAAACTTAAGGTTGTGGAAGAAGCAAAGGCCAGGGGCTGAGAGGGAGAGAGAGATTCAGCTGAGACTAGAGACTCAGTGCTAAGGCTTGCAACTGTTATTGAGGAGGACACATTTGGGATTGTGTTAAGACTCAATTTTTCTCAGAGCTCTTAGGCAATACAGGGAAGGAGCCAGGGAAAAGAGTAAGGAACAGGGAGAAGAAAGTCCGAGATTCATTGTGCCCCTGTCTTCTAAGTGAGCACTCTCATGCCGCTCAAGACACTCCCCAAGTTTAGCTGTTCCTAAGGGAAAGAACATCACCTTTCTGAGCCTGGAGAAGAGCCAGCCTCCTTGCTTGGCTCTCCTCCTTGGGCTTTAGGCTCTCAGGATTGACTTTTTCTCCCTGTCAACAGCCTTCTCCTGTTTTATGCCTTTCATTCTTTCTAAATGAGTTCCAAAAAAGAGAAAGAGAAACTAGTATCAAAGTACTTAGCGCTGGAAGGAATATTAACAGTCAGGGTTGGATGTCAGTTTGTCTAAAACAGATTTGGAAACTTTAGCGACCTTGGAGGAAAGAAAGAAAGAAAAAAAGGAAAGAAAGGAGAGAAAGGAGGAAGGGACAAAGGAAAGAAGGAAAAGGAGGGAGTGAGGGAGAAAAGATAAAAGGGAAAGGAAGGAAATAAAGAAAGAAGGAAGGGAGGGAGAAGGGAAAGAGGGATGGAAGGAAGGAAAGAAGAAAGAATGGAAACAATGGGGGAAGGAGAAAGAAGCCCCTTAGGAGAAGGTGGATGATAACAGGACAGCACATAAGCTTTGGACTCAGAAGGCCTCAGTTCAATCCTAGCTATGAAGGTCTGGAGCTATGTGACAGCCTTGGCCAGTGCACCTGGTTCATTGCAGAAGGGCTAACCTCTCTGAACCTCAACCTCCTCAGACAATTGGAAATAGGACTAGGAGGATGGCTATGGGAGCCCCTTCCCCTTCCCCTTCAATGGGTCTATTTATTTTTTGTCTTTATGTCTAAAGGACATAGCATAGTGCCTAGCATATAGGGGGCCTTTTGTAGGAGATTGTTGATTAATTGATTCCTAGCCATTTTGCATACATTTATTTTTTTATTTTTATTTTGGAGCACACACAACATACTTATCACACATAACACACTCATGCAGACAGACACAAACACTTCTGTAATACGGATTCACCTAACATAGATCCATGAATCATACATATCACATAGCCAATCACACATACATCCAAGACGCATAACACCCACGTCTCTCAGACATGGCCATGTACACACACAAAAGAAGTTGCCCTGTTGAGGGGACCAGGCCCAGGGCAGACATACTGGGGCCTGCAGTGGAGTTTGGTGACTAAATCCTTGGGTGTATAAGTTCTGAGGGGACACTGGGAGTCAGTGAAGATTCCCAGAGGTGGGGAGTAGGAAGCAAATCCCCACAGTCCTGGAAGTGTTCCTGAGGCAAGGGGACTTTGGAGAGCTCCCTCAGGATGAGGAGAAGGAGGGGCAGATGGAGAATAAAGACAGGGAGGGAAAGGAAGGGGAGCAGGAAGCCCCCTCTGAGTTTCTCTGGGCAGCAGATCCTCCCCTTGGAGCACATCCAGGGGATCTTTGCCTTTGGGCACAGGGTTTTTACCTTTCACTTCTTTCTAAACTCTCCCTATTTGCAAACCCTTGGCCCCAAATCTTCTGGGCCTGCCTAATTTCTGAGCTCACTTGAGTCCATGAGTTACAGACCTGTTCCAAATAAACTCAACTCACTTTCTCCATTCTTCTACCTATGACCACATCCATCTCTCATCCCTCAAAATTGCAGTGCTTCATTCAGTTGATGGTACCCACAATTCTCCCTGTCCCCCTGGCTGGAGTCCTCAATCATCTCTGTCTCTTTCTTCTCCCTCAACTCCTAGATCTAGTTAGTTGACAAATCTTGTAGGTCCTCCTGTACTAAATCTCCAGCACCACACCCTCCTTTCTACTGACTAGAGCTGCAATCCTGTTTTAAGTCCTCATCTATTTTCTTCTGTTTTCTTAACTGCTCTTCCTCCAGGTTCTCCTGGTTTTTCCAATCCATCCACATAATGGGAACAAGTCTTTTTTTTTTAATGTTTATTTATTTATTTTTAGTTATTAACATTCATTTCCACAAAATTTTGAGTTCCAAATTTTCTTCACATCTCTCCCCTCCCTTCACCCCATAATGCCTTGCATTCTGGTTACCCCTTTCCTCAATATGCCCTCCCTTTTATCACACCCCTCCCTTCCCTTATTCCCATCTTCTCTCTTTCTTTTTAGGGCAAGATAGATTTCTATACCCCATTGTCTGTATTTCTTACTTCTCAGTTGTATGCAAAAACAATTCTCAACATATGATCCTAAAACTTTGAGTTCCAACCTCCCCACCCATCCCCACTGAGAAGGCAAGCAATTCAATATAGGCTATACATGTGTAGTTATGGAAAAGACTTCCATAATAGTCATGTTGGTAAGACTAACTATATTTCCCTCCATTCTGTTCTGCCAGCCATTTATTCTATTCTCTCTTTTGACCTTGTCCCTCCCCATAAGTGTTTACTTCTAATTATTCCTTCTTCCCATTTGCCCTCCCTTCCATCATCCCCCACCAACTTGTCCCTTTCTTCCCTACTTTTCTGTAGTGTAAGTTAGATTTTCATACCAAATTGAGTATGTTATTCCCTCCTTAAGTCAAATGTGATGAGAGTAATCTTCACTTTTTCCCTCTCACCTCCTTCCTTTTCTACTTCATTGAAAACTTTTTCTTGCCTCTTTTATGAGAGAGAATTTTCCCCATTGCATTTCTCCCTTTCTCCTCCTATTATATTCATCTCCCACTCCTTAATTTCATTTTTTTGAAAATCATCCCTTCTTATTCAAGTCATCATATGCTCTTGGTCTATACGTGTGTGTGTGTGTGTGTGTGTAATCCCTCCAACTACCCAAATACTGAGAAAAGTCTCAAGAGTTACAAATATTTTCATTTCATGTAGGAATGTAAACAGTTGAAACTTTAGAAAGTCCTTTATGATTTCTCTTTCCTGTTTACCTTTCCACGCTTCCCTTGATTCTTGTTTTTGAAAGTCAAATTTTCTATTCAACTCTGGTCTTTTCACCAAGAATGCTTGAAAGTCCTCTATTTCATTAAATGACCATTTTTTTTCTCCCTGAAGTAATATACTCAGTTTTTATGGGTAGGTGATTCTTGGTTTTAATCCTAGTTCGCTTGACTTCTGGAATATCATATTCCAAGCCCTTTGATCCCTTAATGTAGAAGCTCCTAGATCTTGTGTTATCCTGATTGCATTTCCTCAGTACTCGAATTATTTCTTTCCAGTTGCTTGCAATATTTTCTCTTTGACCTGGGAACTCTGGAAATTGGCTACAATACTCCTAGGAGTTTCACTTTTTGGGATCTCTTTCAGGAGGTCCTCAGTGGATTCTTTCAGTATTTATTTTACCCTGTCATTCTAGACTATCAGGATAGTTTTCCTTCATAATTTCATGAAAGATGATGTCTAGGGTCTTTTTTTTGATCATGGCTTTCAGATAGTCCCATATTTTTAAATTGTCTCTCCTGGATCTATTTTCCTGGTCAGTCATTTTTTCCAATTAGATATTTCATATTATCTTCTATTTTTTTCATTTTTTTTGGTTTTGTTTTGTAATTTCTTGGTTTCTCATAAAGTCACTAGCTTGCATCTGTTACATTCTAATTTTCAAAAAAGTATTTTCTTCAGTGAGCTTTTGAACCTGCTTTTCCATTTGGCTAATTCTGCTTTTCAAAGTATTCTTCTCCTTATTGGCTTTTTGGACTCTTTTGCCAGCTGAGTTAGCCTATTTTTAAAGGTGTTATTTTCTTCAGCATTTTTTGGGGTCTCCTTTAGCAAGGTATTTACCCACTTTTCATGCTTTTCTTGCACCTCTCTCATTTCTCTTCCTAAATTTTCCTCCACCTCTCTTACTAGATTTTCAAAATCCTTTTGAGCTCTTCCATGGCCTGAGAACATTGGATATTTATTTTGGAGATTTTTGTATGCAGAAACCTTGACTTCCTCTGATGTTGTGCAGTGTTCTACCTCATCTGAAAAGATGGAAAAAAATACCTCTTCAACAATAAAGTAAACTTCTATTGTGGTATTTTTTCCCTTTTTGGGGGAGCATTTTCCCAGCCAGTTACTTGACTTTTGAGTTCTTCATCAAGAGGAGGGTGTACTTTAGGGACCTGTAAGTTCTCAGTTCCTCTAAGGTAGCACAATCAAGGGAGAGGAGTTTACTCCTCTCCTGGCCTGTGCACTTGTCTGGGATCAATCAAAAACTTTTGTGCCCAGAATCTGATAGTAGAATTCCCTCTCACAACTGTCTCTATCTCCACTACCAGCCACCCCAGGGCTGGACTGAAGGCTGAGATTCATGTCAGTTGCTCAATTCCCCCAGGGGATTTAGGTGGAAGACTCAAAAAATGGATGCTGCTACTGCAGTGGCTGCTGCTGGTGGGACCAGACTGCATTCCCTTCTTACCCAGATGAAAAGACTTTCACAATGATATTTGAACCTGTCTTTGGTGTTTGTGGTTTGAGCAATGTGGGAACTGCAGCTGCCAGTGGTTCCCTGAAGCCTTTTCCAGGTCCTGTCCCTGTGGCACACATGGCCTAAGCTGGGCTGTGCCCGCTCCTCACCTGGTGCGATAGACCTATCCTATTGGCCTTCCAGGCTGTCTTTTGCTGTAAATCTCTTTCTCATTGTAGTTTTGTGGCTTCTCCTTCTCTAGAATTTGTTTAGAGTCATTTTTTACAGGTGTTTTATGGGCTATATGGGGGATCTTCTATAGGTCCTTCTTTCTGCTCTGACATGTTGGCTCCACTACCCCGTCCCACACACAATTATACATGTATATTTTTCTCTCTCCAAATAGAAAGGAGCTGGTTAATTATGCTTCTAGTATCTGTTCTCACAGGAAATGCTAAGTATCAGTGCCTCCATAGTTTCCCATCCCTTTAGGAAGATGCTCTTTAGAGTGACTGATCATACCAAGTCTACGGAGAACACTGTCACAGTTGCAGGGTTACCTATTGTCTGCCCTCTCTCCCAATCCTGCCCAGGGCAGGATCCATTAACCAGCTCTAGACATCCTGAATGGTATCTGACAATGGCAATTTCAGGGTTTCAGGCAAGAAAAGGGCAGCCAGGCCAGTGATCATGAGAATATATCCATAGGTGAACAGAAGCAGCAAATGGTTGAACTGATCCAAAACCCTCATTAAAAGCCCCAGGAAAGAACTTAGGAGCAAAGTAACCTGACTCCCACCCACAGTTATTTTGTGGAGGATGGGAAGGTCAGGGGAAAGCAGGACAACATAGCAGAGACAACCTTGTTCAGCTCCAGCTGCTGTGGAAGAAAGCGGTGATCACTGAGACTCTGTTCTGATGAATCACTTAATGTTTAACGCAGGGAACTGCCTTTATTGCTGCTCCATGGAGGTCCTAATACTTCCCAGTCAGCAGCAGAGTTCATAAATGTCAGAAGATTGGGACAGGACTGAACTGGGAGGATGAACTACTTCCTCAAACCTGAACTCCATAGGCAGCCAAAGAAAGGAGCTGTTGAGGGCCTCTGCATTTTCCCAGAGACATTCAAGAGTGTCAAGGTAAGGAAGGCTGCAGTGTGCAAGTGGTGGAAGGGACAGATGGCTACTGTTCTTGGGGAATGAGTCATGATAGAAGGATGTATTACTGGACAAGGAGAGAGTGTTTGGTCAGGTCAAGGAGGAAATTGAGGCCACAAAAGAGGCTGAAAAATGGGGCAGCAAAATCTTGTCATTTTCTTCTGGAGCATGTGTATGTGTATGTGTGTGTGTGTGTGTGTGTGTGTGTGTGTGTGTGTGTGTGTGTATGTGTGTGTGTGTGTGTGTGTGTGTGTGTGTCTGTATGTGTGAAAGAGAGAGACAGAGACAGGGAGACAGACAGAGACAGAGAAGCAGGGAGACAGAGACAGGGAGAGACTGTGGAGAGAGTTTTAGCAGGCCCTGGCACTGGCCTGGAACATGCCTCAAATGTTTTGTATCACATTGTCTCCCTAGTTGCTGTTGTTCAGTCATTCAGTCATGTTCAACTCTTTGTGACCCTGTGGGCCTATCCATAGATCTTTCTTTGCAAAGATACTGGAGTAGTTTGCCATTTTCTTTTCCAGTGGGTCCTCATTTTACAGATGAGGAACTGAAGCAAATAGGGGTTAAGTGTCTCACCCAAGATCACATACCTAGTAAGTATCTGAGGCCATGTTTGAGATCTTCCAAACTCCAAGTCAGTGCTCTATCCACTGCACTGTCTACCTTCCCTGGCTATCTCCCTGAAAGAACATATAGAGGGTATTTATTTATGTGTGTTCACTCTTGTTTTCCCTAAGAGAACATAATCTCCTTGACTGTAGGGACTATCTCATTTTTGGTTTTATATACTTAGACCTTAGCACTGTAGCAGTAAGCACCCCAACATACACGGGGATGACCTGTTATCACAGGTTCTCAAATCTTCATTGAGAAAAGGAAAGGCAACTTTCAAAGACTTCACAATCAATTTAATCAAGCACATGTATCATTCCTTTAACCAAGCACGTATATTACTCACCTAGTTCAGGGGAGTCAGCACCCTGAACTTCAAAGATAATATAGAGAAATCAAAGAAATCAACAGACATAACTTCCTCTTCTTGACCATAATTCAACAGACAAGTTCAACTATCTGACCATAGTTTCCAGAAAGGGAGGCACTGACATCTGAGTTTTCAAAGCCAGGAGACTCCTTTAGCAGTTTCCCAGAGTCCCTATCTGACCAAACAAACACTTCTAGTCAGTAAGTCCCAAAGTAAAACCTCACCTTCAGAGTATTTAAACACTTTTTAGAACCAGAGGGCATAACACTCTGACCCAGCTCCTCAATAGAAAAAAGAAGGTATTTGGGGCCCTCCTACAAAGCAATTCCCCTAAGCAAACTTCCCACAATGGGCAGGGCCATCAATAGGTGGGAAAGATCTTTAATCACATTATTCAATCAGAGGCACTTTTGGTAAAACAAAAACAGCAGAAGATTCTAATTTGATTGCCATCACAAGTGCCATGCTTGACACATGGTAGAAGCTTAATGAAAGTTTGTTAATTAATAGGAGAGAGTGTAAAAAGGGTAGGATTTGGCATTTGGGATTCAAATTCCTCCTCTCCCACTTTTCATCTGTGACCTTGGTCAAGTCATTTAATGAAGGGTTTGCATTAAATGACCTCAAAGTTTCCTTCCATCTCCAAATCTAAAATGTTGTAACAGAGAGGCCAGACAGCATAATGGTCTTAGAGTGAGGAAGACCTGAGTTTGAATTCCCTGGATCAGTTGAGATAATATTTATAAAGGACTTCACCAACCTTAAAGTCTTGTATGAATGCTAGTCATTATTAACCTCACTTTCCTTGCCAGTAAAGTGGAGATAACATAAGCACCTCTGCCTTCATTGTCAGGATCAAATGGGATGATATGCAGAAAGAATTTTGCAAACATTAAAGTGCTACATCAGTGGTAGCTGTCATCATTATGGTTGTTGCTCTTCTTACTGAATGGCACCTAAGGTATAGGGTGTGTTCAGGAAAGACTAGTACCTCTCCTGTGTGTGAGGTTTGATAAGCCCCTTTCAGGACAGCTTTCCAACTTTGGTGTCCATCTGATCCACCTAACTCTCACCTATGGCTCCAAGAAGCTGTAGAATGAGCAGTGGCCACAACTTGGTAAACTCTTCTGATAGACAACTAAGAGTAACTGGGGGATCTCAAACTTGTTGGTGAATTGGGGAGGAGGTTCTATACTAAGAATGTGAAGACTTTCCCTGGTGGAATGGGCAGATGAGAACAATTTGTTTCAATGTCCATGAATGCAGCTGAAACAGGCACTGTGGAGTGCTTAGAACTTTGTTAGACATCGAAGATGGCAAGGCCACTCCAGCCATCACCAGTCATCTTGACTCTGAACTTCCACTGGACACTGATGACTTTGGAAGACAGAGTGAGGCTGACAACTTCATGCAACTCTGTCTCATTTAAGTTCAATTTATGCATGAATCAAAAGACATTATCCAAGCTATTTTTATCATTTTTCTTTTTCTCAAAATCCTGTGGTGACAGCCAAGTGATAAAGCAGCAGGTGTGGATACACTGGGAGCTGTAGTCACAACCCAGCAATAGGTGGCCCAAGTCAAATGGTACTCTTCTCACCGGAAGTAGCAGTGGGGTTTGGAAGCCCCTTGGGTGTCTGAGAAGCCTTTTATGAATCACACTGCTTATCTCCTCCTGTGAGGAAAAGGTGCCCTAAAAATCGCCTGCTAACCCAACCCTGCCTGATTACTATATACTCCCAGGCTGGGAGCTCACCCTGGTGTTGACACACACCGAAATGTACAAAAACTTCCACAAAGAGGATTCCATTCACCATCAGTACATGAAATGTGCACACACTTGTAGATAACAGAAAATCCAATAGACCTAAAAGATGAACACCTCTTGTTGTGAGAGAACTCAGCAGGTCTCTCATCTAAATTGTAGTCCAGAGTGAAACAAGGTTGGTAAATAAAAGCCAACCTATTGAAGTTGGAGGTGAATACATGTTTTTATGGAGTCACTGAAATGAAGGGGCATATCATGAAGCTGGCATATGTTTTGCAAACAAAACTAATCGAGTAAACAAATATATGTCTACCAAAGGAAGTGAATGACAGGCTCATGAAAATATGCTTGCCACTTGCAGGAAAATGCTATGCTAACATCACCAGCGCCTATGTTCCCACCATGACAAACCCTGATGAGGTCAAAGAAAAATTTTATGAGGCCTTGGAGACCCATCTCATCAAAGAGCCAAAAGAGGACAAGCGTAGAATTGTGAGCAACTTTAATGCTAGAATAGGCTCAGACTTCCAGACATGGCAGGGAGTCCTTGGGAGGAATGGAGTTGGAAACAGCAATAACAATGGTCACATACTACTGAAGACTTGTGCATCTCATGACCTTCTTGCCACCAGCACTTTCTTCCATTTATATAAATGCAATAAAACTTCACAGATGCAATGTCACAGCAAACACTGACATTTAATAGATTATAAAATTGTAAGGAGAAGAGACAGACAAGATGTGAGAGTGGTGAAGACAATGTGTGGTAGAGAGTAATGACCTGATCAGAGACATCCTCTCCACACTAAATACCTATATTTAACAAAAACAGTGACCCCAAGGCAAAATGGCTAACAGAAGTAATGTCAACTGATTATAGTTCTTCTCTGAGTGGGTACAGTTAGTTGCTAACTTGTATGGAAAATTAAGCAAATGCTCATTGATTGATGGATAAACTGGGGACATCCAGAGGAGGGCAGCTAGGGTGACTGAGATGCTTGAAAGTCAATTGGAAAAACTGGGGATATTTATCCTGGAGAAGAGAAAGTTTATGAGAGATGTGATAGCTGTCCCTGAATATCTGAAAGGTTTTCATGGGGAGGAGAGGTTAAACATTCACTTTGCACCAGAGAACAAAACTAGAAACAGTGAAAGAGTGAAATGGTATAGATGTTTACTATGAAGAAGGAAAACTTTCCTGACAATTAGAGGTATCTGAAATTGGAATGTACTGACTTGAGAGGTAATAGATATCCATATTATAGAAAGTCAGGAATGGTTTTGAACAGAGGACTGCTGAGGTCCCTTCTAACTCTAAGGGTTTTTTTGAGGAAACTGAGACCCACAGGAGTAAGAAATTTGCTCAATGTTTCTTAGCTAGTCTTCTGACTCCAAATCTCTTACTCTTTCCTAAACTTGTACTTGTATGGACAGATTCCACAGGATTGGCCCAGGAATGCCCTCCCCCTGCCCAAGGGTCCAATGCAGAGTCTTACCACTCCCAACCTTTCCCCAGGCAGCCTCATGGAAAGGAAATAGGATATATCCAGCCTCATTCCTCAGTTCCCTAAAGGATCCCAACTTTCTTTCTAAAATCAATGGTCAAGGTATTTCTAGCATCTTTCCCATTCATCTTTGTATCTTTCCTGAGTGTGTGGAGCCCTTGATTCATTTTCACTTGTGATGATTAGCCAATGGGCAGACTTCTAGTCACCTGCTCAACATACAGTAGCCACATTTCCTGATGCCTCTGATGGAAAGAACCTCATGACCTTACCCCCATCATAGAATCTTGCTGTGTGACTGGCTTAAGACTGAGCAAACAGCCTCAGTGGGTATTAGTAAAGCAAAATGATTATACAAGATGATATAAGGAGGCAATGAGATATGTCAGAAAGAGCCTTGAACTGTGAATGTTGTAACAGGAAACAGTTAAGATATCAGCTGGACAGGAAGAGAAAGTTCCTGAAAGGAAGTTATAGAGACTAAGACTAAAGACTTTGCTATTGACTGTTTTTTCTTTTCTACTTAAAAGGACTGTCCTCTGACTACTTTTTAAAGAGGTTTTCACTGAAGGGGCATTACCTCACTTTAAGTGAGTATCTGAAAAGGTATTAGCCTTAATGATTTTACATGACAATCTGAGATATTTGCATTTTGTCCTAGAGGCAAAAGAAAAAACATCACTTTTGTTTGTTTTTTTGTTGTTGCTTTTATTTTGTGTTTGTGTGTGTTTTGTCTAGGAAATGAACTGGTCAGATCTGTGTGTTTTAGGAATACCACTGGCAGCTGTGGAGAGGGGAAATAGTGGAGACAGGGACATCGGTTAGGAGCCCATTGCAATAGTACAGGTGAAAGATGATAAAGTCCTGAAATAGACTGGAAAATAGGGAATGGAGAGTGGAAAGAATGAGGTTATGCAGGGGATGACATGGAGAGGCAATGGGCAAGAGTTGGATATGGAACCTGAGAGAGAAAAGTCAGGAATGACTGAATTTGCACATCTTGAAGGAAAAGATGATGGTAACTGCAACAGAAGTGAGGAAATTCTGTTGAAAGAGATTTTGGGTAAAAAAAGACAAAGAATTGCATTTTGGACATGTGAACTTTAGGGTGTTTTGGGGACATCTTGGTGGCGCTATCCAGCAGTAAATTGTTGAAATAGGTTGTTCTTGCGTTTGTCCTTCATTTTCAGAGGACTGTGACATCAGAAGAATGATGACATGACTTGTACTTGACTTTGTTTTGAGTGAGAGAGGGCTGTGTAAGGTCACCAGTCTCCCTTTCTCCTCCTGAGTCATCTGGATCATGTGAGCAGATATTCATCAAGATGACTGGAGATGACCCAGGATGCAATGGGAGATCTTGATCTTTTATGCTAATACCTTTTTTAGGTACTCACTTAAAGTGAGATAATGTCCCTTCAGTGAAAAGGCCTTTTTAAAAAGTAGTTAGAGGAGGGGTGGAGCCAAGACGGCAGAGGAGAAAGATACACATACACCAGCTCTCCCCACACAGTCCATAAAATACCTGTAGAAAGGGACTCTGAACAAATTCTGGAGTAGTAGAAGTGGAGAACAACAGAGTGGAGGAGATTTCCAGCCCAGGGTGACCTGAAAGGCCAGCAAGAAACATCTGTTGCACTGGATGTGGAGCAGAGCCCAGCCTAGCCTTGACCATGCAGCATGAGGCTTGTGAACAGCCCTCAGGGGTGGAATCACCAGTCCCAGTGGCAGCTGTTTGCAGATCCCTTAACCCACAGGTGCCCAAGGTCAGTGAAAGGGTTTTTTCAGCTGGCTGGGAAGGGAGAAGGGCCTTCCCATAGCTCCGGCCTTAGGCAGCAGCCACAGAAGCCACAGCAGGCAGGCAGCAGCAGTTCCCACTGCAGCCCCTACAGCAGTGTGCATCCGTTGTTGGATCGTAAAACCCCTAGGGGAACTGAGGAGCTGATTATTACTTCAGCCCTGTGTAGAGGCCCTGAGGGAGCTGATTTTTATCTTACACTGAATGGCGGCCCTGCCCACGCAGCTTATCTGAATCTCAGTCCCCAGTGCTGGCTTGGTGGAACTGGAGGCCAGGTGGCTGTGGAGAGGAAACTGCTAAAATTCTGGGCACAAAAATCTCTCTCTAATCCCAGACCAGTGTACAAGCTTGATTATGCCATCTTGGAGGAACTGAGATTTTGCAGATTACCAGAGTATACGCTACTCTTGTCAAAGGACACAAAAGTCAAGTAACTAGTTGGGAAAATGCTCAAAAAAGGGAAAAAAATAGGACTACAGAAGGTTACTTTCTTGGTGAACAGATATCTTCTCCCATCCTTTCAGATGAGGAAGAACAGTGCTTACCATTAGGAAAAGACATAAAAGTCACGGCTTCTGTATCCCAAACATCCAAAATAAATATTCCATGGTCTCAGGCCATGGAAGAGCTCAAAAAGGATTTTGAAAATCAAGTAAAAGAGGTGGAGGAAAAATTGGGAAGAGAAATGAGAAAGATGCAAGAGAAGCATGAAGAGTGGGTCAGCACCTTGCTAAAGGAGACCCCAAAAAATGCTGAAGAAAATAACAGCTTTAAAAAGAGGCTAACTCAATTGGTAAAAAGAAGTTGAAAAAGCCAAAGAGAAGAATGCTTTAAAAAGCAGAATCAGCCAAATAGAAAAGGAGGTTCAAAAGCTCACTGAAGAAAATAGTTCTTTAAAAATTAGAATGGAACAGATGGAGGATAATGACTTTATGAGAAACCAAGAAATCACAAAACAAAACCAAAAAGAGTGAAAAAATGGAATATAATGTGAAATATCTCATGAGAAAAACAACTGACCTGGAAAATAGATCCAGGAGAGATAATTTAAAAATTATGGGAATACCTGAAAGCCATGATCAAAAAAAAGAACCTAGACATCATCTTTCATGAAATTATCAAGGACAACTGCCCTGATATTCTAGAACCAGGGGGCAAAATAAATATTGAAAGAATCCACCCATCACCTCCTGAAAGAGATCCAAAAAGAGAAACTCCTAGGAACATTGTGGCCAAATTCCAGAGTTCCCAGGTCAAGGAGAAAATATTGCAAGCAGCTAGAAAGAAACAATTTGGGTATTGTGGAAATACAATCAGGATAACACAAGATCTAGCAGCTTCTACATTAAGGGATCAAAGGGCATTGAATAGGATATTCCAGAAGTCAAAGGAACTAGAACTAAAACCAAGAATCACCTACCCAGCAAAACTGAGTATAATACTTCAGGGGAAAAAATGGTCTTTCAATGAAATAGAGGACTTTCAAGCATTCTTGATGAAAAGACCAGAGCTGAAAAGAAAATTTGACTTTCAAACACAAGAATGAAGAGAAGCATGAAAAGGTAAACAGCAAAGAGAAGTCATAAGGGACTTACTAAAGTTGAACTGTTTACATTCCTACATGGAAAGACAATATTTGTACCTCTTGAAACTTTTTTCAGTATCTGGCTACTGGGTGGGATTACACAAACACACACACATACACACACAGCACAGGGTGAGTTGATTAAGATGGGAGCATATCTTAAAAAAATGAAATTAAGAGGTGAGGGAGAAATATATTGGGAGAAGAAAGGGAGAAATGGAATGGGGCAAGTTATCTCTCATAAAAGAGGCAAGTTAAAGACTTTTCAGTGGAGGGAAAAAGGGGGGAAGTGAGAGAAAAAACATGAAGCTTACTCTCATCACATTCAAATAAAGGAAGGAATAAAATGCACACTCATATTGGTATGAAAACCTATCTTACAATACAGGAAAGTGGGGGAGAAGGGGATAAGCAGGGTGAGGGGATGATGGAAGGGAGGACAGTGGGAGGAGGGAGCAATTTGAAGTCAACACTCTTGGGGAAGGACAGGGTCAGAAGAGAGAATAGAAGCAATGGGGGGCAGGATAGGATGGAGGGAAATACAGTTAGTCTTACACAACATGACTATTATGGAAGTCATTTGCAAAACTGCTCAGATATATTCTATATTGAACTGCTTGCCTTCCCAGTGGGAACAAGTAGGGAGGGAGGGAGGAAGAAAAGTTGGAACTCAAAGTTTTAGAACAATTGTTGAGTTTTTTTCTTGCATACAGCTAGGAAATAGGAAATACAGGTAATGGGGTACAGAAATCTAACTTGCCCTACAGGACAAAAGAGAAGATGGGGATAAGCAAAGGGAAGAATGTTAGAAGGGAGGGCAGATTGGTGATAGGGGCAATTAGAATGCCCAGCATTTTGGGATGGGGGAAGGGAGAAATGGGGAGAAAATTTAGAACTCAAAATTTTGGGAAAATGAATGTTGAAAACTTAAATAAATAAATATAAAAAAATGTAGTTACAGCACAGTCCTTTTAAGTAGAAAAGAAAAAAATAAGTCAAACTGGGAGGGATGAGAACCTCAGGGTTTTTGTTTCAGCCATAGACAGTTACTATTGATATTCCCTCTAAGCTAGGAGGGTCCAAAAACAGCTATTGAGTGGAGCTTGGGTGGGTCCCCAGTGCTGTTCAATCTACGGGCTTCAGAGTGCACTGAGTCTAAGGGTTTAGGGAAGAGAAGGAAAGAAAGAAAGAAAAAGAAAGAAAGAAAGAAAGAAAGAAAGAAAGAAAGAAAGAAAGAAAGAAAGAAAGAAAGAAAGAAAGAAAGAAAGAAGGAAGGAAGGAAGGAAGGAAGGAAGGAAGGAAGGAAGGAAGGAAGGAAGGAAGGAAGGAAGGAAGGAAGGAAGGAAGGATCACTAATGCATTTCTAGTAAAACTGCAAATTGGTTAAACCATTTTGGAGAAGGATTTGGGAGTATGCCCAAAGGCTATAAAACTGTACACATCATGGTGTGTACCCATCATGGTGGTTCCAGAGGGGCGAGTAGACCTGAGCTCTCTCTTGCCACTAATTGCTTATTCCTCACCTCTTCTTGTATGTCAAGCAATGAAATGAGAAGCAAAAATTCAGAGGATTAATTTATTCTTATGGCAAAGGTCATCATGAGATGAGATGATATAACATATTTTCAACATTCCTAAGACTCATTTTAGGACATATAAGGCTTGCAATCTGGATTTCTTTATTAAACAAGATATTTGTTACTTTTGCTTTCTTCATTTAGATGTGTGGAAACGTATGGGAATATCTGCTAAAATGAGAGATTGATACCCTTAATGGACTATTTTATTCTAGCAAAAAAGGTAACATTTTTACACATTGGTGTAAAGGGTTTCTGGTTCACCTGATTTGTGGTTTGCAAGATTTACAAAAACATTTTTTTTGTAGTCTGATGTTGCTATGAGGGCAAAGCAGCCAAAAGAAGAAATTTGCATATCATGCTTTTTCAAGGTAAATCTATCTTGCTATGTCACATCAATATGTCCAAAATGATGAATGTTCAAAATTCAGTGATATCCATAGTTTTTTTTTATCCTCATTAAGAGCTATGACTACTAACTAGAGACCATTTTAAAGAACTTGCTTTGTAATCTCATTTATGCTTCATTAGGTTTGTTCTATATACATTTCACAGCTACAAAATGGTATGTCTGTTAATTTCGCTTTCTTGTTTTTATCAATGGCAGTATATTATGTCAATCTATATTTTAATATATTTTCATTGACCTCCACTTGCAAAGTGTGTTCTGTGAAATTTTGGCAAATATGTGAAGTATCAATTTAAACGTGCCCCTAAAACTGATAACTTGAATGGAAATTAAACCAATGCATATCAGACAAGCATTTCTTAATCTGTCAACCCTATTTATAATGAAAACTTCTAGTGTGTGATGGACATAAGACATGAGTTTCAGTTAAATTTTTCCATACCCAATCAAGATGAATAATGTTTTTAAAATTATTTTAGTTTTTTTTTTTAATTCAATGTCTTAAAAAGTATCACATCCAAGACCTGAGAAAATTGTAGGAGGGATAAAAAAAAGACCAGACATATAAAAGTTTATTTCAAAATGAGTGTATTAACACATTTGGGAATGTATCAAAATAATAAGCTAAATACATCCTTTAACCACATGGATGAGGTCACTTTGTCTTTGCAGAGATGTATGCTTTCCACACATTTCTCAGTAAACCATCAGTGTTAATGTGTTGAATTGTTCTTCCTGTGAAAACTTGGAGGAAAGAGCAGGTTGTTGTAAAGTTAGGATGCCCCAGGATTTTCTTCATGGTATTGTACTACTAAGAAGCAATCAACAACAAATCTCAAAAGTGTATTGTTTTCTTTGGCATTCAAATTTAATCAATTCGGGTAAAAATATTTGACAAAAGTTGTTTCGCTGTTTAACTAGTTGATAGAATGAATTGGTCAAGTTTATCAAATAATATCTTTAAGTTGTTTATATACCCAGGACTGAATTTCATTAGTAATCAAGTTACTTTATACAAAAGAAAAGTTGACTTTTAAACAAATTAGAAGATTTGATGTTTTCAGTCTGACTAGTTTATCCAACTCCATAAAGGAGACCAGGATGTAGACTTCAGGTTGCCATTTTGATTACTTCTAATTTTGTGATTACTGTAAAGACCCAGTCTATATGTGCAAACTTGGAAGACATTATTCAAAATAGTAGAACATTCCTACTATTTTTGAACCTACTGGTAGAAAGGTAGGGAGGTTCTGTCTGGTTTATATTTCTAATTTCTTTGATACAGGAAACTGCCATTGTAGGAACTAATGTAACTCTTGTGTAATTTATAACCTTAAAAGAGTTAACCGTGGAACAATGAAAGGTTAAGCAACTTACCCGTAATCAAATAGCCTTTATATGTCTTACTCACAAATGAATCTACGTCTTCTTGACTTATATAGTGTTTATTTCTCCACTCTACCATGTTGTTATCTATTGCCAGTTCTATATTTAAGTGTATAAGAGGGATACTTTATGGTACTTTAAAATATAAGAATATTTGCTCCTCAATAATTTATATCTGCCCATCAGGTTTTTCTCTTCCCACTTACAAGAAAAGATCACTTCTTTCAAGACCATCACTAGTATTTTAATCATATGTCCAAGCATGGATCACTGTCCTAGACTAATGTAAAATATTGCTCAGTAACACTGCCAAATTTCTACATTCTGGGACTGTCACCAAATGAGATGTCAAGCTTATAATTCCATCATGGTGAGCAATTTAAAAAAAGAAATATATAAATTTCACTTGATTTGGCCAGCATGCATAATAGCACACAGGTACCTATTTATCAGAACTGACAAAAGCCAAAATCTAATTGAAATTCCAGAAAGCAAAAGCTTGCAGAATAATTTGAAGTTAGTCTTTGCCTACTAAATTTCTCAGATGTTTTCAATAACTAAGTTGGGGTTATAATATAAAACTGATCTTAATATTCAGTGGGCTGTATGTGTGTATGCACGAGCATCTGTGTGTATGTACCTGCATGTGTAGGAGGAATTCTTATAATTAGTAATTAATGTTTTTTAATTGTTGCGACCAATAATATAATTTTATATATATAAATTAATTCATGCTTCTTACCAGCTTAATTATATTTGGATTTGTATCACACAATTGAAATTGCCCCAACTCATCTGTTAAAATCATGTGTGCATGTGATTCTAAGAGGGTATTTTTTCATACAATTACCTTCTTTGAAATTTTTTTGATACTATTACTTGCAAAAAGACACATTTACCTATTTATCTGTGTAGTCAGCATCATTATTAATATGAAATTTTTGGACAGATCATTTTTGTCCTAAGAGCAAAGTACCAGGTTACAAAACCTGTTTGATATTAGTGTAATCGTCATAAAAATACTCTTGTTTTTGTACCCTCCCAAAATGACATCCTTCATAGTAGTTGCTCCTCATTATATCAAGATGTTTGTTGGTAAAGTAAAAGCTAAGTTGCTTAGCATAAAGAGGTAAGTGAGAAATATTAGGAAATTAAAAACAGGGGAAGGATGTCACATAATTATCTTCAACATGAATTGAAAATGCCCTCTCATCATGCTTCTACTTTCTTTCTCTCTTCCAACTCCAAGCAGACTATTCAAATGCTTTAAGAAGCAACAGCAGAATAGTTGAGAAAGATCAAGCATAGATTTTAGCATAATTTGGAGAAGAAAAAACATAGATTAAAGAGAGGTCCTTAAGATTATGTTGTTCTGTGACATCTTAGTCCCTACTACTTCAAATCATTAGTTTTAAGGTAAACAGATTGATATTTAAATATATGCACAATATCACTGTAAAGCATCTAAACATACCCTAAAGAACAATGTGCTTAACTTAGAACTAAATTTAGTTTTGTAGAGTAAGCTTCTTGGTTTGTTTGATTGTTTTGTTTTTAGTTTTTTTTTAGTCTGCAGTTCCCCATGTGAAAAAAAATTCACATAAAAAACTGAAACAAAACAAAACTCCTTCTATGGATGTAGATCAACAACTCATGTGCAACTGTAGGCACCTTGTAATTTTATGGAATTGCTTCAGTTCACTAAGAATTTAAATGATTTGCCAAGGATCACACATCCAGTATGTGTCAGAACTATAACTAGGGTAAGTGCTTTATAGCAGAGCAGATGTTGTCCATCAGCAAAACAGAAATGGCATATAAAAAACAGAGATGGGTGGCTTCCCATAGCAGATGGAAGGGAGTCTTCCTTAGCTGTGCCTGATTCCCTAACCTTGTCTTTCCTATATTTTCACTTACTGCCCTCTAAGCAATTTATTTCAGATGTACCAGCTTTAAAAAGTTAATTTGAAAATTAATTTAGCCCTCCATAACCAGGCCAGAGTTTGTGCTATGTTAGGTGATAGATGAGACTCTGGAGGCTGAAGTTCTATACTGTGTTGGCTTCCTGTGCACTACGCTTCACTGTCTTAAGTTCCAAAAGGTTACATTTGCAGCAAACTCTTCAGATTTTCAAGCTGGTATTTGTAATTTCTTAGTCCAAGGATGAGTTCCAGTATTACTTTTTTGTAATATTTTCATCATAAGGATTTTTCATAATGAGAATCCTAGTCCAAAATATTCCATTTCAAAGGCATTCCTTTTCACTAGCCCATCTTTTTTTCCCTTCTTAATTGATTGTGTCCTTGTAAGATACACAGGTATAATGAGCAGAGACAAGATAGTGGAGTAGAAGAAGGGACGTTCCTGAGCTCTCCCTACAAACCCCTCAAAATACCTGTAAAAATGACTCTAAACAAATTCTAGAGCAGCAGAAGACACAACATGACAGACTGAAACAGATTTCCAGCCTAGGACAGTCTGGAAGGTCTACAGGAAGGGTTTATTTTGCACTGGACTTGAAGTGTAATGAAGCCTAGGAGGGGCATCACCAGCACAGATGGGTCTAGAGCAGGCATTAGGGTGCTGAATCACAGGCAGCTGCAGCTGATTTCCAGACTTCTCAACCCACAAACACTAAAGACAGCTTCAAAGTTCAGCGGGCAAGTTCTCTCACCTGGGTGAGAGAGGAATGTGATCTGTCCCCAGCTACGGCTGTGGCAGCAGCTGCTTCTGGAGATCTCAGCCCACAGATAGTAGGGGAATTGAGTGGCTTTTCTAGGTCACAGTCCTTGGGGAAGGAGGAGTACTGCCATGACAGGTTGGTGGCAGCTGTGAAGAGGGAATCATACTCTCAGTTCCAGGGCAGAAAAGACCACTTGTGCTTGTTTACAGACCAAAGTGCAGGCCAGGAGAAGAATAAGCACCTCTCTTTTGATAAATACCACTTTGGAGGATATGAGAATTTGCAGATTCCTAAAGATATCTCTGAAGACAGGGGCGCAAAATCTATGAGACTTGGGGCAGTACACCATCCACTTAACAAAGAGCTCAAAAGTCAACTAATTGGCTGGAAAAATGACCAAAAAGGGGAAAAATAAGACTGTAGAAGGTTACTTTCTTGGTGAAAAGGCATTTTCTTACAATGAGGAAGATCAAAGCATATGACTGGAAGATGACAGCAAGGTCAAACACCTAAGTGCAAAGCCTCCAAGAAAATTATGAAATGCTCTAAGACCACAGAAAGGGCTGAAAAAGGATTTTGAAAATCAAGTTAGAAAAGTAGAGTAACATAAGGAAGATAAATAAGAGTGATACAAGAAATTCATGAAAAACAAGTCAACAGTTAGCTAAAGAGAAGAATGCTTTAAAAAGCAAAATTGGCCAAATAGAAAAGGAAGTCCAAAAGCTAACAAAATAAAATGATTCCTTCAAAATTAGCATGGAGAAAATGGAAGCGAATGACTTTATAAGAAATCAAGAAATTAAAAAATGAAACCAATATAATGAAAAAACAGAAGACAATGTGAAATATCTCATTAAAAAAACAACCGATCTGGAAAATAGGTCCCAGAGAGAAAATTTAAAAATTATTGGTTTACCTGAATGCCATGATCAAAAAAGGAGCCTACACATCATCTTTCAAGAAATTATCAAGGAAAACTACCCTGATATTCTAAAACCAAAAGGCAAAATTGAAATGAAAAGAATCCACTGATCACCTCCTGAAAGAGATTCCAAAAGGAAAACTCCTAGGAATATTGTAGCCAATTTCCAGAGTTCCCAGGTCCAGGAAAAATATTACAAGCAGCCAGAAAGAAGCAATTCAAGTATTGTAGAAACACAATCACGATAATACAGGATTTAGCAGTTTCTACACTAAGGAATCAAAGGGCTTGGAATATGATATAACAGCAGTAAAAGGAACTAAAATTAAAAGTAAGAATCACCTACACAGCAAACTGAGTATAATACTTCAGGGGGGTAAAATGGAATTTCAATGAAATAGAGAGCTTGCAAGTATTCTCATTGAAAGCTTCAGGGCTGGATAGAAAATCTGACTTTCAAACACAAGAATCAAGTGAAACATGAGCAGGTAAACAGGAAAGAGAAGTCATAAGGGACTCATTAAAGTTAAACTGTTTACATTACTATGGGGAAAGATGATATTTGTAACTCATGTGACCTTTCTCAATGTTAGGGTAGTTAGGGGGAATATACACACACACAAACGTATACATATTTATACATATTATATATATATATATATATATATATATACATGTAGATATAAATATACATGCATATACACATGGATATATATGTATTATGCACATGTATGTGTATATTACACACGCATATGTATGTTTGTGTATATTACATATCCGTTAAATATATATGTACAATATATATACGTATATATATATATATATATATATATATACTTCAGTACATATATATGTACATATATATATATGCATATATGTATTTAGGATTTAAATACTATTCCAGTGAATCCTGAAGTAGCATACACACACGTGTGTGTACATATATACATACACACATATGTACACATGCTCACACACACATATATACATACATATGTGTGTATATGTACATATATTTATATATGTACATATACATATATATGTACAAAATTAAAGGTGACAAGATTTTTTCCATACTTGTGATTGCCCCATTCATTTCAAATGGGCAATTCTCTGAGCCGTCTACAATCAACATCTTTAATATGAGCTGAAGTAAGCACAGAATTGGAAGGATCTTTTGTAGAAATTCAAATATTCCTCTTGACAGCAATTCTGTGAATGCCACAGAAACATACTTTGTATGATATTATATAAGTGTTTCTCCCTTTTAATTTTTCATACTTCGGAATTCATTACATAGGTATATACAGAATTTGCTGCAAAAGTATATGGGTTTTGAATGAAAAACTCTATTAGATTTCAACTTGGTCATTATCTTTCCAGTGTCCCCATAGAGATCGTTTCTGTCAATATTTTATTGTGATGTGGGATGAGCCGTAGACAGAAGTGAGGCCTAAAGTAAGCAGATGCTGTCATAAGCAGCACCTAGCCATTGGTAATGATGAAAGAAATCAGTCTAAAAGATTTTTTTTCCCTCCCTCATTCCATATCATGAATTACTAGAGATGACAAAATATTAAAAAAAAAAAATTAAAAATAGAAAGGAAAAAATAATGCTTTGCATGCAAGGCAAATAGAGTGAGGGAAAGTATTCCAAAGAGATGGTACATATTGACTGGGATTGTGATTATTGCTTGACCTTAAACAGTCAATGAATATTGATATGACTACAAGCATGGAAATCGACGTGCGCATTATCCCCAGGAATTGATCACCTCTCACTGCCTGAGCTATTACAAGCATGATTCATTTTGACGGGAATAAGAGAATGTCTTTCCTGCTGCTCCTTAGTTACAGATATATCAGGTAGGGTCCAGTCTGCTTTACAGTGATAAACTAGATGAAAATAGTGAACTGTTGCTAAGAAATGTAGCAGAAATTGCTAAAATTGGGCTTCCTGGAACCAATTTTGGTCACAAATTCTGAGAGAAAATCTGTTAGACACTCTAACTTAAAGATAGGTATCAAGTTAATAATATTAAATACATTTGTATTCCATATGCAAGTGAGAAAAAAAATCCATCCTTACTCATTACTGACATAAATAGATTATATTTGAAATGTCCAACAAAGGGATTCAGGATTAGTTTTGCCCTTTACAAAGCATATTGCATTGAAAAAATTCAGTGGTTTGACTGCTTTTCTCAGGTGAGATAATTAAGAAGCACTCTTCTCTCTTTTACCTTGTGGGAATGCTTTTATAGCTTGTGGAGCAAGAATGTTAATAAATTATATAATTTATGTTTTTTTTTTAAAACTTCAATATCTTTTCATGTCTATCATTTCTAAAAGCCTGACCACACAGAGAAGTCACATTAAACGGTGGGATAAGAACTCTCGCTTAAGACAGAACATCTGGATCCAAATCTTGATTACTATGCTTATTAGGTCCGTTTTTTCCCATGTCATGTAATTTTTTCTGGGTCTCCTTTCCCCAATTTGCGAAAGGATGATGATAACACTTGTATTACCTATATTCTAGGGTTGTTACAAGAAATGTATTCTATAAATCTCAAAGCACTACGTCAGTTACAAGTGTTTGCCTTAAGTGATCTCTTAAGGTCAAAATGAATATGTAACCTCAATGAGCAAGGATTTCATTATTTCCCATGGGGACTTGAGGGAGAGGGAAAAGTCTTGCTCATGATTTGCTGTCTTGTTGCCATTATGTTTAGACCAAAGAAAACACTTAGACGCAGTGTGGATCACTTAGAGCAGTTTTGTACTGGAGTGGTCCATGTAACTTGAAATAGTCTAGACCAGCAGTTATGAGGAAGCCCTGGAGTTTTAAGGCTTACCTTTGGTCTTAATTCTACAGTTACAATTGTCTTTCTTAGCGGGATTGAGAGGTTTAACTGATACAATCAATTATGTATTTACAATGTGCTAAACCCTGTATACATCATGGGGATGAAAGATAGAAAAAATAGTAAGAAAAACAAAACATTTCCTTCAGTTAACAAGCCTACATTCTACTAGATGAGGTGTACTGTAACACAGTGCATAGCTGCAATAAACGTCACAGCAAAAGCAAGAAACCAAAAGGTGTGGAAATTAAGTATTACCTTATCCTACCACAGTCTGGTGTACTGAACATAATGCAGTAGAAGACCTATCCCTGCTCTGCTTCTTACAAGCATGTGGACTCAGGAAGATCTCTATGAATCTGTTTCTTCATTTGTAAAGTGGATATAATTATTCTTTTTCTCAGTATTTCAATCAGTATCTACAAGAAAAAAGTTTTCTAAAGTGTAAAGTGCTACATAAGCATAATTTATTATTATTGCTGCATATTTTAAAATCTTCCAAAGAAACTTGTTTCCTATGTCTATCTCCTCCAATGACTATCATAGGAGAAAAGAGAAAGAAGGGAATAAATTACACTGAGTAGTAGTGTCTACATTCTCATTCTAATTAAGTTAGGTCTACACTATGATAAAAGAATAGTTTGGAAAATTAAAAAAAAATGAGTTATACCTATTATCTGATATTACGTAGTTGTTTTTTTTCTGAATTCTATTTTTTATTTTTTAAAAATTAAATTCAATCAAACAAGGTCTTTTTGAAGCTGACTGCCTGCTCCATTATTGGTATAGAGGACTTGTACTCTGTAACCACCAATGTAAATCACAATCATTTAAGACCTAGTACAGGCCTGCACAAACCTGCAGTCAGCTTATGACTTTTGGGCCACTTGCAGTAAGCCAAAGGATTTTGAACAACCTATGAAAAATGTAGAAGAAAACATCCTTTCTATGTAGAGGAACTCCTTTGGCCTGCCACAAGTGTCCCATGGGCTGTAAGTGGTCAGCAGGCTGTGAGCTGCCCACACACTGCAGATGGTGCAGATCTAGTATACAAATTCTAATACTACAGAGATTCCTGAGGAACAAGGTTAAATCACTTGCCAAGAGGCATATAACCAGTTAAGTAATACAGTTGGAATATGCACGTCTCTCTTTCCAAATCCAAAAATCTAGTCATTAAGCCAGGATATGTCAACAACTTTAATACATGACATTGAAACAATCTGATTTTCATGAGCATTAGCCTGATCTACATAAAACTTGGTCTAGAATTAAAAGGTACTGACAATGATTAATGTGAAAGATAGTTTCTTTCAACTATCTCTATCTATCTATCTATCTATCTATCTATCTATCTATCTATCTATCTATCTATCTATCTATCTGTCTGTCTGTCTGTCTGTCTGTCTGTCTGTCTGTCTGTCTGTCTGTCTATCTATCTATCTATCTATCTATCTATCTATCTGTCTATCTGTCTATCTGTCTATCTGTCTATCTATCTGTCTATCTGTCTGCCTGCCTGCCTGTCTGTCTGCCTATCTACCTAGTTTATCACCTATTTTATTGTGAAACTCCTATCCTGAAGCCAAATGATATGGAATTCACTCCTTTTTTGGGAGATGAATGTCCTTCCCTGAATGAGGTGGAGAGAAATTGGAGAGAAGGAGAGAGAGAGGGAGAGAGGAGAGAGAGAGAGATAGAGAGAGAGAGAGAGAGAGAGAGAGAGAGAGAGAGAGAGAGAGAGAGAGAGAGAGAGAGAGAGAGAGAGAGAGAAATTTCTGGTGTAGTTTTCTTTGAGTATCAAGTCATTTCATGCATTTCTAGCTTGAAGCTTCTAGAAGAAAGACAGAAGAGGCCAATTCTACTTTGAATTGCTAAAGGAAAAGATTCTAAAAAGTTATGGGAGGAGCTGGCTTTACGTGTCATGTCCCTATCTCTAGCTTGATATATTAGAGACTTCGGGGAATTTCCCCTTATATGAGATCTTGGATTCTGTCTCAGAGGAGTTGAATTATCTTGCTCCCAATGGGAGAGTTCCTCATTCTATATTGCTTCCTATGTGTTCTCCTATGTATACTTCCACTAACTACTATTTTGGTATAATTTGATAAGTGAGTTCTTTACTGTTCTCTATGTGTGTTTGTAAATATTGAACTGATACTTGGTGGAAAAAGCATGAAGTCTTCGTATGAAACCTGGAGATCCCCTTCCTCCTAATAATGAGAAACAGTGATCAAAAGGTTGATTGAGCCTAATCATATCTCTTAAACTAATACTATTCAATGGAGTAGGAAGATAAAATTCTATATCACTACCCCCTCTCTCTGATGAGTTCAGAGTGGAAAAGAGACTAGAAATGTCTATTTCCTTTCCCTTAAAGCCTCACAAGGACACCTGGATGCTACTACAGGTGAGGGGATAGCCCTCTTAACACATGGGGACTTTCTATAAGTAAGGCAACTGTATATTTTTTTCTTTATCTATTTACTTATTTATTTCCCAATCAAACAAATATTTCTTTCTTCCACAAAAAAAGATTTTTGTTCAAACTCTCCCACCTCCAAGGAAAAGAAAAAAATAAATTCAATGGCCTATGCTTGTGCTTTCTTTAATTCTCCAATTAATTAGGTTTGTGGTAAAAAATGATCTTTGATTGACACTTTCTGTTTGATTTTAAAAAAATAATTTCAAAAGACATAGAATTTTAAGGCTAGAGAAGCTCATTGAAGAATACATGGTAACAGGTGAAAATCGGCAGTCCCACTACCTCTGAAAGTGAAAGCATTGATTATTGAAAACAGTTCTGGGCCTCAGCTTCCTAAACCCTGAAGTATACTTAGAGATCCTCTTGTATCCAAAGTGGGAAGCCATCTTTAGGGCACTGTCTAACAAACAGCAAGTCAACTGGTTGTTTTTTGGTTTTTCAGAGCTTTCTTAACACAAGAAGTATCTATAATTATAGTATTACCTCATCCAGATTACAGTGGTGGTCAGTCTCTAAGAAACACCTATCTTTAGCTTAGTCCTCCTAAACTGACTTCATATTAATCCTGTGTCCAGTATATCCTAAAGTCCCCATGCCAGTGGGCTACTTGCATCCTTCCCCTTGTAGACTGTCAGTTATCTACATAAGCCACTGAACATTCCTATGATTAGCTAATAGTATACAATAACAAAGTGAAGCAATATATATCACATCATCCATCATCTCCAAGAGGAGTTCGCTGACTGCTATGGCTGGGAGTGGATGCAAATAAATCTGTCTCTGACTTACTAGATGACATTCTTCCTATGATTGCCTGGTAGAGGATTTTAGAGGGAGCAATAAGAAAGGATTTGGAAGGAAGTAGTATAAAAGGGTTTAGGGTAGGAGTAAGGGGAGACAAATTCTCAGGTAATAAATACCTAAGTATAAGAGCAAAAATAAGTAAAGGATCCAAATTGCACAAAGCTTTGCTTCCATGATACTGTTAATTGGGCACAGGGTTCAGAAAAGTCAGTGACAAGAGTTTCCATATATTACAATATAGGAGTAACAGAGCTCTTCAACAAAAATAGCAGAAAAAGTAAAAAAAAAAACAAAACTAATGCAGTACAAAAAAAGAATACCAAGAACTGGAAACAAAATATTTTTATCACTTCAGAAAGTGCTGAATAAATAATATCATGTGAACTTTTTTTTTTGTACTGTATCTAAGATTTTATTGCTGTAAGGAATTCAAGAAATTTATGAAATCAATTCCCTTCATCAATGTACTTTTGTAATAGTTTTTAAATTTAGAGTTTTAAAGAGCTGCCTGGGGCATGACCAGCTAAACAATTTGCCAAGAATCACACAACCAGTATACGTCTGAGGCAGGACTTTTATGCAACTCATCCTGAGTCTAAAACAGGTTCGCCATCTGCCATGCCTCCATGAAGGTAAGAAAGTACAACAAGAAATTATGGTAAATGTTGGTTGATATAAAAAACCAGGGTGAGTGAAAAAAGGGAGGGATTTATGGGAGTATAACAGGAAATAGCTTGAAAAAAGAAAATTTGTCTATTTTTAGAAATGGAAAATAAAAATAGTATGTACCTATACTGCATAGGGTCAAATTTGGGGTCTCATCAGAGGGTATCTTCTACGTAGAATCTACATCGTACAATATGATTCAAGCACAAAGGATAGCAATCATATCATGGAATAGTAAATAATAATAATAATAGTAATAACAAAAATATATTTTTCTTGTTATATAATTTGCTGTGTGGGTAGTTTTTTTTTAAGAGACTTTTTTCTGAATTTAGTTTTGTGCATTTTCAAATGGTTACCTGCCAGTATTTGTTTGAATTTCAACATCAATCATTTATACCTATAGCACATTTTTTTTTGCGAGGGTATTTCTTAGAGCCTCTGAAGATAAAGTAAAAAATTAAGTTTTCATTTTGCAATATAGTGCGATGGTTTATTGACTATCTTCTTTCTAACTCCACAAATCTGATTCCTCCAAATCATTGTTTCTGCTGATGGAACCTCATTTTCTTATTTCACATCTGTGAAATGTAATATCACTAGAAACCGAGCTCTGGTATGCATAAATCAATATTTTTAAACTCTAAATGCCTTTTTCTTAGGCATTGCTACTTTCTGATTTGGAAATCATCAGGGCTCAAGGTATTGCCTCATTTTTGGTGGCATATAGTGTATTAGCAATGAAATAATCAGTCAACTATGGGTCAATGAGCAAGTGCCTGTTTACTCAGTGGATTCTTAAATAGGTATGCATGTGATATTCCCACCACATTGGACTTATTTTCCAGAAACTCTATTGAGACCACATTTAAATGGTATAGAAAGATAACAATTTCAGCAGATACAAAGATTATTTTAAAGGAGGGCCTTGAGATAATAAAAATACCAAAGGGAGGGCTGCAGTCCTTTGGATAGGCCCTCTATAATATTGGATGCAACAAACATTATTAAGCACTTATTGTATAACAGTTTCTGTAAGAGGTCCTGGGGGGTACAAAGACAAAAAAAAAAAAAAAAAAACCAAAAACAAATGACCGGCAGAGAGAAGAAAGACAGAAAGAGACAGAGAAAGGGAGGAGGAAGGGGGGAATAAGAGAAATCCTGCTTTCAAGGTGTTTACATTCTACTAAGAAGGGGAAAAGTGAACATACACAGATACAGACACACAACGAAAGTACAAAGACGTAGGCAGCAGTAACATCTTGGGTCTCTGAGGTTTCTGAAGTATGGAAGGAAGAAATGTAAAATAAGAAAGAAAAGTTAGGAGCAGATGATCTTATACCTCGAGTGAGAATGAACTTGAGTAGCCAAGTAATTCATGTGATCATTTTAGGCATGAGGGAGGGAGGAGAGGGTGTACACATTTATAAAAGAGCTGCTGTATGCTAGGGTCTATGCTAGACATTCTTACACGTATTTTCTCATTTGATACTCATAACAATCCTGAGGTGCTATTATTCAAACTATTATAATGGATGCTACTATTATTTCCATCTTGCAGTTCTACTATGCACTTTACTACCAGCTGTCTCTAAGAAGCGGAGGCTCCAAGGGCTTAAATGATCTGCCCAAAGTTAGAAAAGTAGATAGTATCCAAATATGGAGAGGGCTTTAAATTCCAGGGAGAATATTTTGTATTTTCTTTGGGGGTAGTGGTAGAGGAGGAAGTACTACTGAATATTTTGGAACAGTGAGGGATATATATGTGAAATCATACGTAATGACTGTTCAGAAGAGAAAGTATTGGTAGTTGTGATTTGCATTAGTGGAGAAATGAAATTATTAGAAATAGGGTAACTATCATGTAACTGATTGAGTAGCTTAATTTTTCTCTTGAGGTTGTTTCTTAATATTTGTTAGATGCCTCGTCTACACTTTTGAACTCATTAACATTTCATTTTGAAGAATGAATTGAAAATACATTCCCCACTATGAGAGGCCTTTATTGCATTACAGAATAAGGAAAATAAAATAACTATATTTGCACTTTAATGACTGTAAAAGCAAGCACCTCAACATACACAGGAGGGCCTGCTATCACAGATTCTTTGATTTGCTTTTCTAAAAAGAAAGGCAGCATTTGAGGGATTAACAATCTCCATTAATCAAGCACATATATCATTCACCAATAAAGAAAAATACAAAAAGAGAAATAAAGACCAACAGACAGACTTTTAATGGTCTGATCATAAGCAATACATATATCACAGATCAACAGACAGGTCTACCTATCTGACCATAGTTATCAAGGAGGTAAGCACCAAAATCCTAGTTTTCAAAGCAGGGGGACTCAATGGCTATCTGGGGTATCATCTGACCAAATAAAACCTTCTTCCAATAAGTGAGTCCCAAAGCAAAACCTTGCCTCAGAGTATTTATACACTTGTTAGAGGCAGAGGGCATCAGGACCCTTGAGAACCAGTGCCTCATCAACAAAAGGTTTGGACTTTCCTACAAATCTTCCCAGGCCCATTAATCGGTGGGGAAGATCTTCTCTCATCACATTATTCAGTCAGAGGCACTTGATTATACAAAAAACAAAAAAATGCATCTTCAATACAATGACATTCTCCAGATGTAAAAAATATTCCAACAACAACGGCTTAGGAAAATGGTTATTGTTTCCAAAACCAGGTATAGCAGCAAACACGGATCATAAAATGGCCTTCTATACACGTCTTAAGAAAATTTTTAAAGAAACTGGTGATCTCTAATTGAGAAAGATAATTTGTAGAGGGATGTAGATGGGTTCTGCTTTGCTTCAGGGGGTTGAATCAGCAGAGATGGCCAGAAGAGATGTAGGCTTGAAGTTAGGGAAAAAAACAAACAAAATTTACTATAGAGTTACTTAAAAGCCTTCATTAGGGAATATTGAATTTCCTCTCCTTGGGGGTCCTCAAACAGAGACTAGATGATCACTTCTGGGGATTGTTAGAGTGGAAGTTCCTTTGAGGTGTGTTGGACTAGGCTGATGGTGTAGTTCCTTTCTAATACAACATACTATGATGCTGTGATGTATTTTGTGCTCTCTCTCCTCTTTACAAGTAATTTGTAAATGATTTGTAATTTTTTGTATCTACTTTTCTCATAGAAGGCACTTCACTTAATGTTTATTTATTAAGTGATTGTTTCTTTCTATCAGGATGAAAGCTATTTGATGGCAGACTCTTCTTATTCCCTCTAAACACAATTCTGACATAGTAGATGTTCATAACATGCTTGTTGAACTAAATTCCTTAGAATCCATATGAAGTTCCTATAGATTCTCACTCCAATTTCTTGGATAAAAAAATTGCTCAGTACAGGAATGAAGTGCACAAATACTCTCTGATTTTAACCAGGAAGAAGGAGCATGAATTTGACAAACTTACATAAAAATATCCTGCAATTAATATATATGTATATATATATGTATAATAGAGTTTCTTTTAAAATAAATTTTAATTTGAAATAGTGTAACTCATTCATATCATTTCCTAAACTTTCTTTACAAGTTCATCTAAAAATCCACTAAAAACAATACTGAAATATATATTAAGGAAAATGATTAATTCTTTAACAGAATTGACTTAAGAACATAAATTCAAGTTATCACAAGATCAGAGAATTTTAAAATTGAGATCTGAGACATGATCTCCTTCATATATCTGAATTCCAAAGAGAAAGTATGATTAGTAAATGAAAAAGGCAAGGCACAAAAAAGTCTCCACATTCAAGTCCAGTGATCTTTCTCTTCAATGTCATATCAACTCCACTTTCATGAATATGGCGGAAAACTACAGGTATGCCACAAGAGGATTACAATAATGATAGTCTTGAAACTGAAATATTTAATGTCCTCCAAATCTTCAGGATTTCAATTGACTTTAGAAAAACAGCTCTGCACAATTTTTTTCACAGTCAAAATTTATAAACATGAAGGAAAATTTGCTTAGTGAACTGGGCAGATGTGAAGAAGGGACACACACAATTACAAAACGTTCTGGAGAATGGATTTATCCAAGGTTTTTGAAGTCATGGGAGCACAGAAAACATTTAAAATGGAAGGAAATAATCAGCTGATTCTCTAGCCTCTGGAAAATCAGTTAAATATATTCAATAGATCAATGAATTTACATACTTTATAAATATTCAGACAATATCCAGTAGAAATTAGGAAACATACCACTCTGCTTTTTATTATCTATCTGTCTGTCTATCTATCTATCTATCTATCTATCATCTATCTATTCATCTATACATGTATATGTGTGTATACAATATCTACTCTGTCTACACACATGTATACACATATATATTCATGAGACTGAGGGTAGGCTGGGGTAGGAACATCCACAAAAGTATTGCATTTAAAAAATACATACCCAATACATAGGCATATATTAGCACATACATATGTAAAGCACATGCATGTATGCACATATGTGTGCATTCACATGTGTACTTAATGTGTGTATTATATATACATGGCTATATGTAAAACTATAAAGACTTGAGAATCTCAAGTGTGAACATTGGACATTTTATGATTTGCTCTAATCCATCAGTTAAGGTGAGTCAATTCTATTTCACAAATGACTCACCTGAAAAAAAAGACTTTCAAATTACATCTCAGTAGAGTTATCCTCATTATACTTCCCCTCCTGTCATTTTAGAGTCTGCTTCTGAGACTTTCAACAAATTGAGAAAACCCTGAGGAGGAAGAGTTAATAGTACATTTCGAATGGAACATGCATTATATGTAGAGGATTTTTAAAAATAAGGTTAGAGAATTAACATATAGTATGTGTATAAAGTGTGACCTTTATTTGGTAGAAAGTAGGGAACTACTGAGGTTTTTTGACCAGTAAAGTGATGCTCCTAAGGGATTTGGGCTGTGCATTAGGATGATTAATCTAAGCTTGAGTGTAGTGTGAGATGAATTGGAGTTCAGAAAGACTGAAGGGAGAGAAACTCTTTAGAAGGTGAGTTCAAAATTATGGGATAGGAAAAGCTCTATTTTTTATGTGTGTGTGCCATGAGAAACAGAGAATAAGAGGAAATCAGAGAAACGTGGGAAGAACTGTGTGAACCAAGGTATAGTGAAATAAAAACAACTAGAACAATAATTAATGCAATGATTATACTAATGGAAGCCAAACAACAAATAAAGACAATACAACAAAACCCTTGTTGTGTAATTACAATGAACCTAGAGGGGAAAAAATGAAGAAATGTACCACCTATGCATAGTTGGAGAGGTTAGTGGTAAGACTATGGGTATGGGAATTGCAAAAACTGACGGATAATATATAACCATAAGGTGATCTTGATTAAATGGACTTCTTTATTACAAGGGAAGAATCATGGGGCTTCAGATGGAGTACAAGTTGAGCATATGCAAAAATGATTGCATTATAAAATTTCAATTAAAATGAAGTTATTGTAGTAGGTCAGGTGAAAGGTAATCAGAGTATAACCTAGAGTGAAGGCAGAAGGGTGCAAATGTAAGCACAATTCCAGAAAGAGAGTTAACAAGATTTAGTAATTGATGTATGATGCTTAATAAGGAAGAATGAGAAATCACAGACAGCCATTAAATTTTCTCCTCATTGAAGATAGAAGTTTACTTGTATTTGGATGATTCCCTTGTCCACCTTGACTGGTCCTATGATTTTTGTTTTCTTTTTAGAGCCTGTGATCTTATCAATGTAGGAAAATCCCTCCATGGATGACTCCACTGATCACTGACTCCACTGTGACATACAGACTTAGAGAATTGCCTTGGAACACTGGGGTTGTTCATGGTTATACAATTGTCAGACCCAGAATTTGAACTCGTTTCCTTGGATTCCAACTTCACCATTGTTTTCACCGTACCCAAAACTTTGTAAACTCTAAAGAGCTATGTAAAGAGTTTCTTTTGTTAATATTTTAACAAGCATGACATTGTCCTCAAGGAGTGTACATTTTACTGAGAAAAACATTATGTTCAATGACAATTAAATACAGAATATAAACAAAATAATTTGAAGAGGGCATAATAATTGCTGAATATCATCAGAGATATAAGGGTCCATTAAACATGGCATTTTCCTAGATTATCGTCCTGCAGGCACAGGGGATAGAGGGGATATCACAGTGGTGGTGGCTCCAAACTAGCATCTAATAGAATATCTGAATTTAGAAATCAAATCAAAAGACAATCACAAATATCAGAGATATTTAGAAGTAATATACCAATGGTCAGTGTCTCCAAATGAGCTGCCATTATTTCCTTCCATTAACAAGGAGTTCTATAAAGCAGAATCCACTATGTTACTAAATCCAGTTCTTGGGTATACACCAAGATCATATAGAACTGGCTAAGTGCTTTTAGGAACATAAAAGTGTCTTAAGACGGCAGTAAATTAATACTCCTGTGCCTTGAAGCTCCTCCCCTGGGAAACACCATGAACTACTTGGTGGCCTTCTAATGGCTAGTGAGGTCCCAAAATGTGAACCTTTCAACCCTTAAAGGAGCACAATATTAATTTAAAAAACAATGCTTAAAGCTCAGACTTAGCCTTTGGGCAAGAGGCTGTGGAAAATAGTTGCTCACAAGACCTGAGTTAATGTTTACATAGGAAGGAAGCAGAAATGCTAGATGAAAACAGCAATTTCCTCCCATATAAAGGATTAAAAGCCTCAAGAGGGAACCAGGGCAGCAAAGAATACAGCTATGAGGAGTTAAGTTTGTAGATACTAAAAACCTAAAATCATGGGAGACTGGTGCTAGTTTGAGAAGAGATAGCACATTTAATTTTGCAAGGGTCATCTCACAGGATTACAGAATTTTGTATACACACACACACATATACATATATGTACATATATACATGCATATATACATACATACATGTATTTATGCGTATATATGCATGCATACATGTGTATATCTAACATTTTATATATTATAAAATGTATAATTGTAGATTTAGCCTTAAAGGGGAGCTTTGAGTCAACAGCTTCATTTGACATAATAGGAAACTGAAAGACAGAGAGACAAAATTGATTTTCCCGGATTCGCTGAGCTTTGAAATGGAAAAAAAAAAGTTTGCATTTTCTTTCTATTACACTATTTGAAGTGAAATACCCAATGTAGTATTCTCTTCTTCCTCTGAGATCCCATAGTACTTATTCATGGCACTCATTTTCAGTACTTAATCATCCACACTGCTAAATGATTATTGCTTATGCTAATATATACATATTAATATACAAAATATATAATTTCATAAAGGACTCTTTCAAGATAAAACAGATATGAATACACTTCAGTACATTTGCTTTTTTTTCCTTCTTCTCACAGATCCAGCCCAGGGCAAGCACATAAATATATAAGTGGCACCTTTCTATCACACTGGGACCAACTCTTTATATGCAAGTGTACAGTTCCAGTGGTATAGAATAGTTAAGCAAAAGGAAGAAAACAAATTCTTCAATAGGCTCCTAGAAAATAAAACACCCTCCAATGAGCAGCTCCTACCAAAGATCTATGTAGACTCTCTGTCATGTAAAATGATGACCAGGCAGCTCTTCAATGAAGTTTCCTCCTTCAGTTTTGCAACAGCTTCAACTAGGATTCCTTACATCCTTAGGGCAGTGACTGTATTTACCTGTCTTGTAACTCTAGAGTTTAGCACCTTGCCTGGCACATAAGCATTTAATAAATGTTTATAAACTTACTGATGGAAGATACTTCTGGAGAACTTATCTATCTTTCTTATCCTCTACATATACTTTTCACTTCT
Source organism: Notamacropus eugenii (assembly GCF_028372415.1). Lineage (NCBI taxonomy): Eukaryota > Metazoa > Chordata > Mammalia > Diprotodontia > Macropodidae > Notamacropus > Notamacropus eugenii. The sequence continues at coordinate 127,493,312 of NC_092877.1, read as the reverse complement.
CAAAAGAGAATGCAACCCAAGATACAACCTGTTGTATCTCCTTTGTAGAATGTTAGCTCCTGGCGAGCAGAGCTGTATTTGTTTATTTTTGTATCCCTACTGCCCAATGCAGTAACTTGCTCATATAAGGCATTTACTAAATATTTGTGGGATTAAATTAGCTCTGCCTATAAGTATATTATTTCTAAATCAATACAAGAGATATACATTGATGGGTTTTCCATGATTTGAAACAATAAAACCATTAGATGTAGAGTGATTTGAAAATTGAAGTGGGAGGTAAATTGAATGTACTTTCATGTAAAAATAACATCTATTCTTGTCTTCACCTCTCTCACATCATTTTTGTTCTATTCATATTTGTATCAAAGTGTTAGATTTTGACATCTTTTCTCTCCACATATACTTCATTCCTTGGATGCACTCCCTGCACAGCAATCACTTTCAGAATTCTCTTCTTTCAAGGATTAGATTAGAAGCCATGTCCCACATAAAGCCTCCCTGATGCTGCCAGATCAAAGTGTTCTTTCATTTATGCTAATATATACAGATTGATATAAATACTATATAATTTCATAAAGGGCTTTTTCATGACAAAACAGATCTGGAAAATTTTAGAACATTTTGAATACATATTTTCTAATTCTTTATCATTCCCTAGCTTCTTTTATGTTGCATTCCATTAGAATATAACTGACTTGAGGCAAAGGGTTGTGTTTTTAATAACTGTATTGTCAATGTTTGGCACAGTATGTTTCACTCAATTGGGGTGCTAAAAAAAATGAAACAATGTTTCATTTTTGTTTTTCTTTTTGATCATTACTAGACTAGATTTGGGGATTAGGCAACTGCCTAAGATTGTCAAGAAAGTCATTCTATATAAAAGCATATATATATATATATATATATATATATATATACATACATACATACATACACACATACATACATATGTGCACACATTTTCTCCAAGTTGAAGAGTGTTTTGTTTTTTGAGGGGGGAAGAGAGAAGGGTCAACTTCTTTGCTAGGGTATTTATCTCTTCAGAGGAATAAATGTATCCAGTTTTCAATGTACCTGATGGTAATTAAATGGTTCTATGACAGTTAATAATAGCGATAATAATATTAACAATGAACATTTACAGACTGTTTAAAGTTTGCATAGCACTTCAAAAAATATTCAGTCATATGAGTCTCATAACAACTCATTGAGGCAAATGCTATTATTATCACTACTTTACAAGTGAGGAAACCATGGTTCAGAGTCATCTCTAGCTAAAGATCACACAACCAGTAAATATTTGAGGCAGGATATGGACTCAAGTCATCTTAAGTCTAACTCCTTTATACTTTCTATTAAGTCATCTAGCTTTCATTAAGTTTGATACCTAACTGAGAAAAGCCTCAGTGAGTTGAGAGTTTTGAGTAGGGATGAAAGGTAAGAAGAATAAAAGAGGAAAAAAAAATCTCCTAGCATCCTTTTCTCCCTGTTTCTCGTACCTCCCTCTTACACCAATTCCTCCTTCCACAAATTCCTTAAATATCTTATTTGCTGAATTCTTGCAAGGGATGCTAGAATTTCTCCCTGTTCAACTCTGTGAGAGTTAAGTAAAAGCATAATCAAAGTCTCCAGGGCAATTATTTCCGTATTAATCACTTTCCATCTTCTTTAGAGACATTGCACAACCATTTCATTTATTCATATCAAAAGTTGCCTTGTACACAAGAAATGCTGTAGAAGATGGATTCCTTGTCATGTCATACAAATTATGTCAACTTAGCAAAATCAGATGTATTTCATATGGCCTTCAGGTAATTGGGTTCCATCATATTTAAATTCTTTTTCTAACCTAAATTAAAGAAAATAGCAATATTCCATTAATTTAGGAATTACTATAGGTTAAGTGATTAATGGTTATATATAAATAGGATTACTTATTATAGATCAGCTAAAAGGGCTTATTTATTATGAATTCAAAAAGAAAAATACATAAATTATGCAAGAGATATTTATAGAATAACAAACTAAGAGTAAGAAGACACTTAAAATTCCTGGCCATAACTTCCTTCTCAGAACAAAGGAAAACAACAGCCAGGACTGCACAATTAATTAGCTGGAATATACTTTATATTTACCTATCTGAGTGTATCCTCTGAATAGAATGTAAGTACTCTGAAGGCAGGGAAGGTTTAGTTTTTGTTTTTATATTCTCTGAGACATCACCTAATTGCATTTAATAAATATTCATTACATTAATTATTTTTTATAATTTAGCACTTAATCCTTGCACATACTCTCATCATAATTTACTATACTATTAATATTATTCTGTTATTATAATTATTATAGTAAAGTTAGCAATCTAGGAATGATTTCCAATAAATTTTTGTAGCAAGTTAGTGAGCATGAAAGTAGCAATAACTCTGATCTAGTTCGGTGGATGAGAAAGTTAAAAAAAACAGTCAAGGGTAAGAAAGGGTCATAGGGGAGATATAGAATATGAAACAGGAAAACTGAAAAGAATACAGAATGAAGTTAGGGAAACATAGAAAATGATAAGGAAAGCAAAGGGGGAAAATGAAAGAAAGATAATAACACAAGATAGGACCGAAGGAACAATAGGTTGAGACAAAATATTGGGATTTTTCAAAGGCGATCTTGGTAATTTATTTATCAAAGACACAGAAATAAGCATCACCAAAAATGAAATTAACTCGTTGTGACTGAAGGAAAAAGTTGACTTTTTTTTTCAGGAGAGACATAACATATGGAAGAATATTTGAGTTAAATATTTATTTTCCATAGTTGTGTTATGTGGGTGGGAGGGGAGTAGAGTGTGAAAGATTCATAGCTGGGCAATATACACATTACTGAAGGGTCAAATGAAAACTTCTTGGTTACCAGACAAAGCCTTCTTAACACACAGCATGAGGTCAAAGTTAGGAAAAAAAAATAAGAGGTAATGGTCTACTTGTTTCACATAGCAATATGACAATAGTTTGAAGTATAGTTGTCTATGTCTAAAATCCCTGCTCTGGGGGAAGTTTGAGGCCAGTTTCTTGAACTTAGGATTTCTGAGTTGTAGGAGGGCAAAAGCTGATAAGATGTCCACAAAGTCCAGCTGGAGTGGAAGTCTGGTAGCAGGGGCTAACTTACTCAGGGGAAAAACAGAACAAGTCAGATCTTCTAAGCACATCAACAATGGGATTGAGTTTTCAGTGACTAGTGGATTTCCAGTCTGGGGGGACTTATTCTAAAATATTAAACTAATGGTATATTAAGAGAAATATTAAAATAATATAGTCATGGGATTTAGAACTTGGTATCTTAGTACAATTTCTTAATTTATACAGGCAAGGAAACAGACCCAGAAATACTAAATGACTTGTCCAATGTCACAACAATGAGTGGAAGAAGAAACTAAAAGTCTTCTGATTTAATCAAAACCTGTACTAACAGGGTGTTTTGTCAGTGAACATAACCTGCAGCATCATTTGCCCTTTCTGTAGCCTTTATCAGTGACTGATAAAGTATATAGAAGAGCCAGTGAACTTAGTGAAATTCTATTGTTGACTTCTGGGTTCCATGGTTCTCTCAACAGTTTTTCAAACTATTAAATTTTGTTCAGGTCTTTGAAAGAACCCTGACAGTATCACAGGATTTGGCATCCAAAAGGGCCTGGAGGGTCATCTAATTCAACTTCCACATTTTTACACATGAGCAAAGTGAGTCTCAGAGAGGTTAAGTGACTTATCCAAGATAACACAGGTAATAAAAGGCAAAGATTGTTTTGGATGCCAGTCATTATGGTTTTAGATTCCATGTTCCTTCTACTAGTTTTTTTTTACCACTTCCTTTCCTCAGATCCCTGTACCCCTGCTCTAGCACTTGTGATGGTATTAAACTGGGTAAACCCCAAGGAGGTGATAGACTTCTCATGCTGAGCCTTGCTACCTATTTAGAGACCAGTAGAATTCTTAGGATGTTTCCTCTGTTCATAGAGTAACTCAAAGATTGTTACTTAATTCAATTAAACTCAGTAAGCATGTATTAAATACCAACTATGAGCCAGGCACTGGGAATGCAATAAGTGCAAAGAGTATTCATAGAAGTTGTCTGTAGAAACATGTAGAAACAACATGTACAAAGAAGAATAAATAAAATTTATTTATGGAGAAAAACATAGTCATCAGGGATGGGATAGCCCTAATAACTGACAAGATCAGACAAGGTCTTGTGTAGAGGATGACATTTATTGTAAACATGTTTTCCCTCCCAAAGCACATTCAGGGAAAGAAATACAGAGTTATGAATTCTTGCCTAATTAACTGTTTATAACTCAATGTACAAGTATGCCCCAACACTCAATGAGAAAATTAACTCATTCCTATTTTGGTTTAACTCATGGGTCTGAGTTGGCAGAAGTAGCCTACACTAACTCTATTTTTCATTGCATTCCTTTAGACAAAAAGAGTTTTTTGTAATAAAAATATATTTTTTATTACATATATATGTATGTATATATATATACATATATATAGTTGTTCATTCATGTCTGACTCTTTGTGACCCTGTTTGGAGGTTTTCTTGGTTTTCTATTTCTTTCTCCAGGTAATTTTTTAATATTTGAATATATAATTAATTTATTCATTTTTAGTTTCAACATTCACTTCCATAGGATTTTGAATTTTAAATCACCTCTTCCTCTTTCTCCCCTTCCCATGATAGCATGCAGTCTGATATGCAAGTTTATAAGTTCATATTAAACATGTTTTCACATTAGTCATGATGTAAAGAAGAATTAGACCTAATGGGAGGAACAATGGGAAAGAAGAAAAAAATACAACAAAAGAAAAGGAGTGCAAACAGTATGCTTCCATCTGTATTGACTCCAGAGCTCTTTCTCTGGATATGAATAGCATTTTTCATCATGAGTCTTTTGGAGTTGTCTTAGGTCCTTGCTTTGCTAAGAAATGCTAAGTCTATCAAAGTTAGTTATCAAACAATGTGATTGTTGCTGTGTACAATGTTCTCCTGGTTCTGCTCATTTCACTAAGTATCAGTTCATACAAGTCTTTCCAGTTTTTTTCTGAAGTCTGCTTGTTGATCCTTTCTTTTAGCACAATACTATTCCATTGCATTCACACACCACAACTTGTTCAACCATTCTCAAATTGATAGAAATTCCCTCAATTTTCAATTCTTTGCCACCACAAAAAGTGGCATTGTAAATGTTGCTGTACATGTAGGTCCTTTTCTCATTTTTATGACCTCTTTGGGACACAGAAGAAGAAGTGGTATCAGTGGGTCAAATTTTGTAGCCCTTTGGATATTGTTTCAAGTTGCTCTCTAGAATGATTGGATCAATTCACATACTCTACCAACAATGCATTGGTGTTTCAATTTTCTCATATCCTCCCCTAGGTTGAGAGGAGACATTCCTATTATTCCCAAGCTTCCTGGGCTACAAGACTTCTGTCCTCCATTTTCTGCTGGCTCAACTGTTCCAGGGGTTTTGCTGGGGAGATATTTTCTGGGCTTTCAAAAGTTTATGAAAGAAAGTGAGAGTGATTTACTTCTTACTTTGCCATCTTGGTTCCTGACAGCAGAATTCTAGATCATTTTACAGGTGAGGAACTAATAGTGACTTGGGCAGGATCACAGAGCTAGTAAGTGTCTAAGGCCAGATTTAAAATCACAAAGGTCAGTCCTCCTAAATCCAAGTCCAGTGCTCTATCCACTGCACAACCTAGCTGCCTTTATAATAGCCCTATCATGTGGGTGTCATTGCTGCTAAGTTATTTCAATCATTTCTGACTCTTTTCAATCCCATGTGGGCTCTTCTTGACAATGATGCTGGAATGGTTAGCCATTTTCTTCTCCAGCTCACTTTACAAATAAGAAACTGAGGAAAACGTGCTTAAGTGATTTGTCCAGGGTCACACAGATAATAAGTGTCTGTGATCAGATTTGGGCTCAGATCTTTGTGCCTCTAGACCTGGCGTTGTATCACCTGCAACACTTGCTGCCCCAGAAAAGTTTAACTTACTTGATTAAAAATTATTTATTATTAATATATGAATATATGCATAATTACAAAAATTACATCTTCAGAAAAATTTAAGAAATTTAGAAAAATGATAATTTTATGTAGATAACAGAGTTCTAACTGTAGTTTTTGTTCCCAGATTACAGAAGTGATTTGTCTGTGTAGACTCAGTCTATGCCAACTGACAATGCAATTTGCTCTAGAAACTAATAACACAGTTGAACCATAGTCTAAACAAATAAACAATCTCCTAAGAGCAGAGTCAATCTAAAAGAAAGGGAGGCTTCAATAAGGACTTTAAATTATTTGTCTGAGACCAGGATTGATTTATAAGTTTAAAAAGTCAACTTTTTGAAATTAGGTTTAGGTATTGAAATTTTTAAAAAAGTGAGGAAAAGTGAGGAATGATGCTCAGAGATATTGAGATGAGATATAACTCTACTTTTATTAAGATTTTTAAGGGGGTGGGGAAAAGAAAGGTGCTTGTAGGATGGTTGGCAAAGAAAAATTAGAATTTTAAGGGAAAGGTCCCTTGTAGGAAATAATGCAAATATTTTATGAGGTTATGGTAGCTATTTTTCTCCTTTGCAAAGAAATAACTTTTTGTTGAAATAATCTAAAATTTTTAAAGGTGATGTAGGTTATGTATGAGATTGGCTATCTATGAATTGGTATTCCATGATTAGACATGTGCCATGTATACCAGTGATCTAGATAGTGAGGCAAAGTCAATTTCCATATATCAGGTATTTTCTCGTACATAGTTAAGAGACTTGAAGCTCATTTTGCAGGAGAGGTCATTCACTATTAAAACAAGGAAGAAGTACTTTTATGTTCTTTGAAGAAAATAGAGAATAAATAAGTGAGCTGATGTATTAAAATATTTACTTTAATATTTCATTGAATGTGTGACTCATCCTTATGGCTATTCCCTTCAATGTTCATAACTTGTCTGTGTCCACCCATCCCATGTAACATTGGTCTGTGTTGTCTAATAATTTCAGCACTGTGTTCCATTAGTGTTTAGAAGACCTTTGTTAAATTTTCTGCACATCATAGGGATCCCAATGAAACAGTACACTATTGATCACTTTCACCTGGTTCCTCCTACTGACCAGCCCAGATATATTTTAGATCATATGTTCTTTTGACAATAAATTTTACAAAGCTCCTCTGTAAGTCTGTAATTTTTATACAAAAACACATAATTTTGTTTCTCATAAATTGTAGTTTATAGCCACCATGTATTTTTTCCACTGCCTTTTAGTGATCTTTTGCTTCAATTCAGTAGACACAATACTGTTCTATTGCCCACAGAAATGTGCTATCAAAAGAATACTGAAATATATGACCCTTTTTCATGGAGAAGCTTTGTGTGATTAAAATCATTTTCCAATTCTTCAAAAGTCATCAGGTCACACTGCTGTTTCTCCATCTTAAGCATAGGCCATTTATCAAAAGCAACATCTGTCTATTACATATGTATGAAGGTATGTTCTATGGGCTGTCTATCTAACTATATAAAAGTCTAAACTTCTGTTATAGATTAGTTATTGTTCAGTCATTTCAGTCATATCATGGGGTTTATTATATTTGAGGTTTTCATGGAAACCATACTGGAATAGTTTTCCATTTCTTTCTCCAACTCATTACACAGAAGAGGAAACTGAGGTAAATAGGTTTAAATGACTTGCCCATCATTACACAGCTAGTAAGTATCTGAGACCACATTTGAACTTGGGGAGATAGTCTTCCTGACTCCAGGCCTGACACCTCATCCACTGTGCTACCTAGCTGCCTTCTGGTATAAATAGTTTAGAACAAACTCTTTTGATGTTTTTTAAATCTTATTTGGAAGGCCCTGTAAGATTCATGAATTAGAAGTAATCACCAGAATGTCATCTTCAAAAGGGATATCTATGGAAAATAATTCCTTGACTTGGACCTGGTTCTGGTTATTTTCTGTTGTAGTGGAGTATGCCTTTAGAAGCGTATATCTCTTTACCTTCCATATCACTTGGTCTTAACAGCCAATAAGTCAAACAAGACATGTTCTATTGTTAAATAATTAAAGGAACCTAGTATAATTTGGTCAGATGCTTTGGAATCACATTTGCAGGTGAACCCTTAATTTTGTCTTTTTTTTTTAAACAATTACAAGGAAAGGGCAACAGCTAAGCACATGTCCCTGACATTGTTCAGTCAGTGTGATGATAGAGATAAGGTTTACTCTGGAACGTTTACTTGAGAAAGCCTGTTTTTTCCTTTAAATTCAATACAGACATAGATTTCTCATATAAAATTTAATGTAACTGGTATAGGAGAGAGTATTTAAATAGATTAATCAATCACTAAATATTATTGAGCATATAGCATGTGCCAGGAAGTATGCTAAGAAGCACTAAGAAAAGATGAAAGATTCTGATCTCAAGGAGCTTACAATCTAATGGTAGAAACAACATGCAGATAAGTATTGACAAAGAAGACTCTGTACAGGAAAAACAGGGAATCAATAGTAGAGGAAAGGAGCCTGAATTGAGAGATGTTGGGAAAAAAATCTACCCAAGGAAGGTGGAATTTTAGTTTCAACTTTAAGAATTAAGAGAGGTCAACACAGTGGAGGAACAGCCAGAGAAAATGCCCAAGTCTGAGAGATGAAGTGTCTTGTTTTTGGAACAGCCAGGATGTCAGCGTTGCCAAATTGAAGAGTACATCTCAGGGAGGAAAGTATAAGAAGCCTAGAAAGGTAAGATGGAGTTAAATTATGAAGGGCTTTAAATACTAAGCAGAGCATTTTGTATTTGAATATGGAGATAATAATAATTAGCCTTTGAAATTTATTCAGTAGAGTAGCTGTGTGTGTGTGTGTGTGTGTGTTCATCCTTCATTGCTAAAGAAGACAATGCCATCAGAGAAATGATGACATGACTTGCAGTTGAGTTTGCTTTGAGTGAAGGAGGGCTGTGCAGGTCACCAGCCTCACTTCTCCTCCTGAGCCATCTGAATCCAGTGACCAGATATTCATTAGGATGACTGGAGATGACCCAGGATGAGGCAGATGGGGTTAAGTGACTTGCCCAAGGAAGGAGCCAAGATGGCGGAGTAGAAAGCTACACATATGCTAGCTCCAAACCCACAGGCCATAAAAAATATGTAAAGAAGAACTCCCAACAAATTCTGGAGCAGCAGAAGCCACAGAACAATGGAGTGGAGGAGATTTCTGTTCCAGAGAGCCCTGAAAACAGACACCAAAGGTCCATCCTGCACTGGACCCAGAGCAGAGCCCAGTCCTACCTTGGCCACGCAGCAATGAGAGGAGCAGATCCGAGCAGGCTTCAGGGACAGAATCTTCAGCAGTCAAGCAGGTCCCTCCACCCACAGGTGCTGGGGGTGAGTGAGAGAGTCTCTTTGTCTCGCCATGAGGGGAGCAGGGTGTCTCCATGGCTTGGGCCCCCTCGGGAGGCAGCAGCAGAGGCAGCAGCAGACAAGGGCTCCCAAAGCAGGCAGGAGCTCAGATCCATTGTAGAAGGTATCCACATAAACCCCCTGATGGAAGTGACGCCCTCTGGTTGTGGCGGCCCTGCCCCCACCTGAGCACCTGAACTTAATCTCACACTGAATAGCAGCCCCACCCCTGCCCAAAGCCCTGAGGCTGGGAAGCAGCATTTGAATCTCAGATCCCAAGCACTGGCTGGGAGGATCTGGAGGCATGGTGGGTGTGGAGAGGACACTCAGAAGTCAAGTCACTGGCTGGGAAAATGCCCAGAAAAGGGAAAAAAATACGACCACAGAAGGTTACTTTCTTGGTGAACAGATATCTCCTCCCTTCCTTTCAGATGAGGAAGAACAAGGCTTACCATCAGGGAAAGACACAGCAGTCCAGGCTTCTGTATCCCAGCCCACCCAATGGGCTCAGGCCATGGAAGAGCTCAAAAAGGATTTTGAAAATCAAGTAAGAGAGGTGGAGGAAAAACTGGGAAGAGAAATGAGAGAGATACAAAAAAAGCATGAAAAGCAGGTCAACACCTTGCTAAAAGAGACCCCAAAAAATGCTGAAGAAAATAACACCTTGAAAAATAGGCTAACTCAACTGGCAAAAGAGGTTCAAAAAGCCAATGAGGAGAAGAATGCTTTCAAAAGCAGAATTAGCCAAATGGAAAAGGAGGTTCAAAAGCTCACTGAAGAAAATGGTTCTTTCAAAATTAGAATGGAACAGATGGAGGCTAATGACTTTATGAGAAACCAAGAAATCACAAAACAAAACCAAAAAAATGAAAAAATGGAAGATAATGTGAAATATCTCATTGGAAAAACAACTGACCTGGAAAACAGATCCAGGAGAGACAATTTAAAAATTATGGGACTACCTGAAAGCCATGATCAAAAAAAAAAGAGCCTAGACTTCATCTTTCATGAAATTATCAAGGAAAACTGCCCTGAGATTCTAGAACCAGAGGGCAAAATAAATATTCAAGGAATTCACAGATCACCTCGTGAAAGAGATCCAAAAAGAGAAACTCCTAGGAACATTGTGGCCAAATTCCAGAGTTCCCAGGTCAAGGAGAAAATATTGCAAGCAGCTAGAAAGAAACAATTCAAGTATTGTGGAAATACAATCAGGATAACACAATATTCTACATTAAGGGACTGAGGGTATGGAATATGATATTCCAGAAGTCAAAGGAACTAGGACTAAAACCAAGAATCACCTACCCAGCAAAACTGAGTATAATACTTCAGGGGAAAAACTGGTCTTTCAATGAAACAGAGGACTTTCAAGCATTCTTGATGAAAAGACCAGAGCTGAAAAGAAAATTTGACTTTCAAACACAAGAATGAAGAGAAGCATGAAAAAGTAAACAGCAAAGAGAAGTCATAAGGGACTTACTAAAGTTGAACTGTTTACATTCCTACATGTAAAGGCAATATTTGTAACTCTTGAAACTTTTCAGTATCTGGGTAGTTGGTGGGATTACACATACACACACACACATACACACACACATGCACACGCACACACACGCACACACACAAGCACACGCACACACAGAGACAAAGAGCACAGAGTGAATTGAATAGGATGGGATCATGTCTTAAAAAAATGAAATTAAAGGGTGAGAGAGAAATATATTGGGAGAAGAAAGGGAGAAATGGAATGGGGCAAATTATCTCATAAAAGAGGCAAGTAAAAGACTTTTCAGTGGAGGGGAAAAGGGGGGAGGTGAGAGAAAAAACATGAAGCTTACTCTCATCACATTTGACTAAAGGAAGGAATAAAATGCACACTCATTTTGGTATGAAAACCTATCTTACAACACAGGATAGTGGGGGAGAAGGGGATAAGCAGGGTGAGGGGGATAATGGAAGGGAGGGCAATGGGAGGAGGGAGCAATTTGAAGTCAGCACTTGGGGAGGGACAAGATCAAAAGAGAGAATAGAAGCAATGGGGGGCAGGATAGGATGGAGGGAAATATAGTTAGTCTTACACAGCACGACTGTTACGGAAGTCATTTGCAAAACTACACAGATATGGCCTATATTGAATTGCTTGCCTTCCAAAGAGAAGGGGTGGGGAGGGAGGGATGAAGAGAAGTTGGAACTCAAAGTTTTAGGAACAACTGTCGAGTTCTGTTCTTGCTGCTAGGAAATAAGAAATACAAGTAATGGGGTATAGAAATTTATCTGGCCCTACAGGACAAAAGAGAAGATGGGGACAAGGGAAGGGAGGGATGATAGAAGAGAGGGCAGATTGGTGATAGGGGCAATGAGAATGCTCGATGTTTTGGGGTGGGGGAGGGGACAAAAGAGGAGAAAATTTGGAACCCAAAATTTTGTGAGAATGAATGTTTAAAGTTAAATCAATAAATTTTTTAAAGAAAGTGACTTGCCCAAGGTCACACAGTCAAGTGTCTGAGGTGAGATTTGAACTCAGGTCCTCCTGACTCTTGCACTGGTGCTGTATCCACTGCACCACCTAGCTGCCCCTGGTGATATGATTATACTCATGCTTTAGGAAAATCACTTCAATGACTAAATGGAGGATGGATTAGAGTCGGGGACCTGAGACAGGAAGACTCTTCAGTAGTCAATTTCAATAATCCAGGAATGAAGTAGTGAGGGCCTGCACTAGAGTGATAGGAGTATCAGAGGAGAGAAGGGAGGTGTATTAAAAAGAAGTTACAAGAGAGAAATTGACATACTTTGGAAATATATTGTATATGGGGGGGGTGAAAGATAGTGGGCAATCCAGAATTGCTTTTAGATTGTGAGTCTGAGGGACTGAAACAATGGTGTTGCTTTCTATAATAATAGGTGATGTGTGGGAGTGGTGGGAGGACTTAAGGGGAAAGATATTGATCTTCCTTTTGGACATGATGACATCAAGATGTCTATTGGAAATGTCATTTGACACACCTGGCATCTAGAAAGCAGTTGGAAATGGAAGACGGGAAATCAGCAGAGAGTTTGAAGCAGGGTAAGTAGATTTGAGAAGCTTCAGTGAAGAGATGGTACTTAAATCTATGTGAGGTGATGAGACCCCAAGTGAAATCATGTAGAGGGAGAAGAGGGCCCAGTATAGAAGCATATGGGACACCTACAGTTTGAAAGCATGAGCTGGAACAGAATCCAGCAAAGGAGATAGTAAAGGAAGAGTCAGATAAGTAGGCTAAGAACCAAGAGAGAACAGTGTCCCAAAAACCAAAAGAAAAGAGAGTATTAAGTAGGAGAAAATAATTCATTAATGTTCCCCTAGATCCTTTATTGATAATGTAAAAAGCTACTATTTTCTCTCCAAATGGCATCAGCAGCAGCACTGAACAGCCTTACATCGTCTTGGTTTATTCTAGTGACTTCAATTTTGTTGTTGTTGCTACTTTTTTGGGAGACATTTCACTTCAGAAAGCACATCTTGGACTTTGACATTAGAATATAAATATGGTGGTGCCAGAGTTCTTCATATTGATACACATTTTTCTATCAGAAAATAAAACAAAATAACAAAAAACCTTTGTAAGTATTTTCTATCTTTTGTCACTTCATCATCCTCCAAGGTGACTTTGCTTACTTAGGTCCATACATTTTCATTTGATAGTTCATCTACATGGAGGTGATACAGTGCATAATAAAATACCATCCTTATCTATAAGATTTAAAAATTAGCTTTTATTCTAAACCTGGATTACTCATGACTGTGATCATTCTGCTTAGTAAGTATAGTAGATCAAGCACTGGTTGACTCAGGTGGTTTTTAGATGTTGTGATTACTTCATTACTGAAATTGCTTTACATTGGTTAAATTCTATGTGAAGTTGGTAGAATCAATATGGATTTTTATTTCTCTCCATTTCCAATTTTCCAGAACTTCAAAATCCTATTGTAATTCCTCATTATGTTTTAGAAGTGATTCTTATTAAAATAAATTCAAGGGAAAGTGGCCTACCTGTACCATTTCTGAAACTGCATTATAAAGCAGCAATCATCAAAACTACAATGGCACTGGCTAACAGAGTGGTGGACCAGTGGAATAGACTGAGTAAACAAGAGACAGTAGTCAGTGACTATAGTAATCCACTGCTTGATAAACGCAAAGACTCTAGCTTCTGCAATAAGAACCCCCTATCTGACAAAAACTGCTGAGAAAACTGGAAAATCAGATGGCAGTAACTAGACATTGACCAAAATCTTACAACGTATACCAAGATAAGGTCAAAATGGGTACATGCTTTAGACGTAAAGGATGATGCCATAAATAAGTTAGGAGAGCAAAAAATAGTTTACCTGTCAGATCTATGGAGAAGGGAAGAATCTATGACCAAACAAGAGATAGAGAACATTACGAAATTCAAAATGAATCATTTTTATTACATTAAATTGAAAAGTTTTTGCATAAATGCAATGAAACAAAGAATAGAAGGGAAGCAGAAAGCTGAGAAACAATTTTTACAGTCAGTGTCTCTGATAAAGGTTTAATTTCTAAAATATATAGAGAACTGAATCAAATTTATAAGAATACACATCATTTCCCAAATGATAAATGGACAAAGGGTATGAACAGGCAGTTTTCAGAGGAAGAAATTAAAGCTATCTATAGTCATAAGAAAAAAAATGCTCTAAATCACTACTGCTTAGAGAAATGGAAATTAAAATGATCCTGGGATACCATCTTACACCTATTAGATTAGCTAATATGATGAAAAGGGAAAATGATAAATGTTGGAGAAGATGCGGGGAAACTGGAATACGAATGCATTGTGGCTGGAGTTGTGAACTGATCCACCCATTTTGATGGATCAGAATGATTTGGAACTATATCCAAAGGACTGTAAAATTACGCAAACCCTTTGATCCAGCACTGTTGGGTCTGTATTCCAAAAAAGATGATAAAAACAGGGAAAGAGCCCACATGTGCAACAATATCTATGGCAGCTCTTTTTGTGGTGGTCAAGAATTGGAAACTGATGGGACACTCAGCAGTTGCGATATGCCTGAACAAGTTATGGTATATGAATATAATGAAATTCTATTTTTCCATAAGAAATTATGAGTAGGAGGAATTCAGACAAACCTGTACTTATTTGAACTGATGCTAAGTGAAGTGAGCAGAACCAGAACATTGTATACAGTAACAGCAGCATTGTGGAGGAGGATCAACTTTGATAGATTTTCCTCTTTTCAACAATACAATGATCTAACATAATTCCAGAAGACTCATGATAGACTCATCCACATCCAGAGAAAGAAGTGAGTTTGAATGCAGATCAAAGCATATTCTTCTTTCTCTCTCTCTCTCTCTCTCTCTCTCTCTCTCTCTCTCTCTCTCTCTCTCTCTCTCTCTCTCTCCTTTTTCTTTCTCATAGTTTTCCCTTTTATTCTAATTTTTCTTCCACAACATGAATAACGTGAAAATATATTTAATATGATTGTACATGTATAACTTACATCAGATTGCATGTCATCTTGAGGAGGGTGGGAGGGATGAGAGGGGAAAAAATGGGAACTTGATGTCCTATAAAAGTGAATGCTGATAACTAAAAATAAATTTTAAAAGCAAGTAGTTCAGAGTTCTCAAAGACTAATGGATTACAAGCCCTAAAAGATCCTAATATGTGAAAAGACTGAAGATTACTCCTACCTTCTAGTTTTATCTTTATCAAAAATATTGAAATTTGTGCAGATTCTGTTCCTCTAGTTAAGTGAATATTCATAGGTCAAGATACAAATATCTCACATTTTGAGATCTTAGCTGCCATGTATTAGCAAAGTTAATATTTATAGCTAGCCTTTGGATCCTCAGTAAGTCATTTACCTTTTCTCTGGGATTGAGTTTCCACACCCACAAAATAAGCAAGTAGAGGTAAACGACATTGAAACTCAGTCACTTCTAGCTTGAAATCATGTAGGTTAAAATTTAGCAATCCTCTACATGTTCACCTGCTTCACAGATTCTTGGAACCAAATTTTATCAGATTATACACATGCTTGCTCCAAAGTGAAATATATTTACCCAGTTCACTGATGCATCATTCATTGGTCTCTTGTTTCCATATTTAACCCTTTCCAAATAAGTTATCCTGAACCAAAGGCAAGCATTAATGAAGGTAAGGCATTAACTGAAAATCACCATAACAAGAGACAGTTACATTTATAGCAAGCAGCAATCTACAAGAAATAGGATTAAAAATATGTGTCTCACAGGTGTGATGGCTGACTTGATAAACAGCAGCTGGCGTCTATGTGCATTTTCTTGATTAGAAAATTGAAGAAAAAAATTAAATTGAACATCTGTATATATTTTTCCAGCATTGTACATTAAATTAAAAATAGTTGTAACTTAACCCCTAAAATGCTGATACAATTCATTCTTGTTTAGCCATACTAATGGGAAAAGGGATAATATCTGTTGTCTAAAATTCATTGTAGTCCAAGTGTTTCAATTCCTTTCCCCATGAAAGCCTTATATCATTGCTACCAAGAAGTATCTCAATAGACTCCAGTAGAGGTTTTAACACAGAAAGAAATATCAGTGGAATGGCAAGTAAGAGGGAGAAGGAAGAGGTACAAGAAACACTTAGATTCCACAAACTGCATAATTAGCCCTTGAAGATCAATATTTTAGAGGAGTGCTTGAAAAATTCTGAGCTTGTTCATTCTGGCTTGTGGCATAATCTGATGCCAAATGACAGCAGTGTAGTTTATCACATCCCTTCACTTTATGCCCATTAGTATTCATTCTCTATAAGTCATTCTTACCCACAGTAAACTCCTGAAGCATAAATATTCCTTTTCACATGTTCTAGAATGTGGGATAACCATCTACTCATTATAACTAAATATCCGTTATTATTCATGTTGAATGAGTGTTTTGGTTTGTTTTGGTAGGTTACTTGGTCTGGTTTGTCATTATGCTTCCCTGCCTAGTATTCTCTGAATTTTCTTTCTGGGGGATCTTTTTCCCTCTCTTTCCTTTCTTCCTTCCTTTTTTTCTTCCTTCCAATTTTCCATAAGACTGAGTTGTACTAAAAAGACCACTTGAGTTATTTTTATTTCTTCTAGGATTTTTCCCAAAAGAATCAATTCACAACTCCTGCACCTTCTGTGTTGCCTTGAACTTTTGCATTAGAAGTAAAGGACTAAATTAAAGGTCCTTTTCATATACAAAATCTCTCAGAACTTTCTCTTTACAATGGGGAGAGTTGCTATTCAATTCTATCATCTATTATTCTTTTTTTACTGCTTATTTTTTCTTCTTTGCCTCGTCCTCACTATTATTTTACTCTACTTCTAGGCACTACAGTATAGAAAGAACATTGACAAAAATGGAGAAATATCCAGAAGTTTGAAATGAAGATGACAAAAGGTATTGAATCCATGTCATAAAAGGAAAGATTGAATGAGATTAAAATGCTTAGACTGGAGAAAAAGCCCAGGTTATTTCCACATATTTGAGGATCTGTCATGTGGAAGACATATTAAACTTATTTCATTTGATCACATAAGGTAGAACCAGAAGTGATAAGTCAAAGATTCAAATAGACAACTTGGGCTTAATAAGTAAACAAAGCAAAATCAAGCAAAACCTTCCTAACAGAGCCAATCATAAGAAGTATGGGCTTTCACTACAGTTCTCCAAGATGTTTCTACAGGCATCCTGTTTTAAATGTACTTGAAAAACAAAGTCTGTCCTCATCTCTTTTTAATGTCAACATGGAGAGTGGGTCACTAAGATCACCTTTATTTTCAGAACTATGTATCTAATCAGGTATATCATATACCTGTCTATTTTAGCTCATCAGTGTTAGCTCTACTTATTATGAATATTAGAGATAAATTTTCATTTAAAATAATGTTATTCTTGTAGAAAACATTAGCATAAAATGAATATTTGTATTTGCTAAACACTGAGATTTTTAAAAATATTTTATGGCTCATTGTGATAAGGTAGCATTTTTCAATTTGTTTTTTAAAAACTGATAAAAATGAAACAATAATTGGAAAGAAAAATAGCCACTCACAAAACAATATAGAACAATTTTAGTAATGGGAAATGCACATTCATTTTCTCATTCATATAAGTTTAAAAATATACACTGTCATCCACAAATCACAAGAATTAAATAAGAAAAAGACAATTTCACCATCTACTTGATGAAATCATGACAGAGCTTAATTATTTTCTGAAGTACACTAAGCTTTTTCCTTGCTGAATAAAGATTTATTTCACCATTACTCCCAAGTTGTTCCTTTAATAAATTATGCTTTTTATAGACTTAGCATTGCTGCAAGTAACATGTTTCAAAGACATGCCACTCCAATTCAGCCCTTTGCATTTTATTTTCACTTCAATAAAAGCAGGGTTAGTGTGCATAAAGTTGAGTAGGTAAGTAAACAGAATAGGCATGGTATTTTACCAAAAGCTCAAGCTAGAGTAGCACAGCCATACAATTTCTGATTTGGAAGGAACCTTAGAGGCAATCTAGCTTAAATGAGGTCTGATGAAGATCTCCTCCAACATGCCTAACAAATCATCATTCAACTTTGCAAGAACCCCACTGAGGGAATTCAGGAGTATTCAATAAACTAATTATTATATAAGCACTAATTATTACCTCAAACATTTTGATTAACTCTAGTTATTATAAATAGAGGGAGAAAATATAATCTGGTATATTCATAGGTTTTTTCCCTCTCCTCAAATGTATAGTATTTATGTTGTTTGTAAGAAAGGACATCAGCCTCAATAATTAGCCATCCCTAGTAAAAGTAAATGACAAGATACTATGCTCTCATACTTCAATAAGGTGAGAACTCATATTGATTGTTCCATAGGTATGAAGAAACCCTGATTACTTTTCTTGGTGTGACAGGAAATCTGTTCTGAGTATTTCAAGACATGTGCACTGCATTTTTCAGATAATTGCTACAATTCTCCACATTTCAAATATTTCTACAATAAAAATGCCCGGATATTATGAGGACTTTAGGGAATTTTGAAGAGAATTAAAACTTCAAATGTCAGCAGTTTTTCTTCAGTTCTTGCTTAGTTTGCTTAAAAATGCCATTTAACTTAGAGAATCATGGGAAATACATTTGAGATCATGGTCTTCATATCTAAAGTTCATATCCACGGAATATGGGACAAGTGGTAAACAAATATTGTTAATTGACTTGACTTCTCTATGTCATATATGTGATAACATAGGTTTCACTATCTGTTGATGATTCCATAATCCTGTCACACATTCAACAAATAGGTAGGATGGAGATGCTTCCTCTGTATCTGTCTTTCTATATCAATAAGCGCTCCAACACACACAGGGGGGCCTGCTATCACAGGTTTTTAGATCTGCATTCATAAAAGGAAAGGCAGATTTTGAGGAGTTAAGAATCACTTTAATCAAGCATATGTATCATTCCTTTAATGAAATACATATATTATTCACCTAGTTCAGGGGAGTCAGCACCCTAAACTTCACAGAAAATGCAGAGAAATTAAAAAGTCAAGAGACATGGCTTCCTCTGCCTGAATTCAACAGAAAGGTCTAACTGTCTGACCATATTTACCAAAGAGGGAAGCATCAACACCTGGGTTTTCAAAGACAGAGACTCCTTAGGCAGCTTCCCAGAGTCCTTATCTGGCCAAAAAAAACACTTCAAGTCAGTAAGCTCCAAAATAAAACCTCAATTCAGATTATTTATACCTTTTTTAAAGCCAAAGGGCATTATAACCCTTGAGAACCAGTGCCTCATTAACAAAAGGTTTGGGTCTTCCTGAAAATATTCCCTAATCAAACTCGCCTTAATGGGCAGGCTCATTAATAGGTGAGGAAGATCTTTAATCATATTAAAATAAATAACAGTACAAATATAGATATATATGTATGTATGTACATATATATATGTATATATATGTATATATACTGTTTCTAGTTAAAGAAACTCTTGTTTCTGTACTTTACTCCTAGTAAAGACTCTTGACTGATAAAGGCAAGATGCAACCAGAGGCACTTGATTACACTAAAAAGAAAACCAGCAAAAGAACCTGTTTTACTTGCCATCCCACTTCCCTAGATCCAGGAACCTCTGTAGAAGTATCATGGCATAGTGCACGTTGCACTGGACTTGGAGTAGAGAAAACTGATGTTCAAATCTTGCTTTAGATATTTATTAGGTCTGCTGACCCTGGACAACCTGTTTAATCTGTCTAAGCCTTGGTCACCACTCCTATAAAGCAGGAATTGCAATAACACTAACTTTTCAGCATTGTTATGAATATCAATGAGATATTGTATGGAAAGTACTTTATGAACTTTAAAACACCATAAAGTTATCATTATTATATGTCTAATATATATAGCATATAAAATATTTACATGTAGTGTATATATATATTAGACAGTATATAGATATATACACATATACACAGAGACATATAAAATACATATATATATATGTATATGTATATATGCATGCACACTTAGGTAGGTAGATAGATAAATTGATAGACATGCATACATATAAACATAAATCTCACATTACTACTAAAAATTTTAAATTTTTCAGGGCATATGTAACATCTTTTTTCCCCTCTAAAAACTTACTTGTTAATGAGAGAGACAGGAAGAGAGAGAGAAAAGAAGAGAGAGAGATAGAGAGATAGAGAGACAGAAAGAGAGATAGAGACAGAGAGCATAGAGTATGTTTATCTCAGGGATTATCAGTTGCCTATAAAATAGAAGTTAAAGTCATGCAGTATTGAAGTAATCAATGCACAAGTATTTATTAAGAGCCTATGTATGTACTAAATACTCTGCTAGGTACTGGCTATACAAAAACAAAAACAAATCTGTGAAAACACACATTGCAGAAACACAAATTTATAAATAGAAATATGTGCAACATAGTTAAATACAAGGCACTGCAGGAGACAAGGCATTAGGCTAGTCTAAATTTCCTCATTTTGTAACTTATTTAGACAAAATGATATTTAGAGACCAATCCTAATCTAAATTTTATTGTGCTATATGTGCATTTGATAAATTTGCTGGTATATAATTCTTAGGTGTTTGCTTATGTGTATAACAATTCTGCTTCTGGGACACCTCAGTTTTCTTAACTGTTAAAGGGTTACTCAGTTAAAAACTGGGGTAGAAAAATTAACTGGAGTTTTCTTTGAAAATTAATTGATTCTATATTGCCACTTCGCAACATATTTTTAGTCTTTTAGTTGATCCAAGTTGTTAAAATCTGATAATCCTGGAAATAAATGTATGTACATTTGTGTTTTAAACAACAAGAGCAAAAAATATCAGACACTATTCATGTGATAATAAAAGGACATTTTCATTATATCTCATATAGTGTCTGCAGCTAATATGAATTTTTTCAAATATGATAAACATTTTCAAAGTCTTCATTTTTTCATAACAGGGAAAGATTGCAGGACAGATTTTTATTGCAGAAGTTAAAAACATGATCACTTTCCATATACACTGAAAAACACATTAAATAGATATTAGAAAAAAAGGCAATTGTGAGACTAGTATTTTGAGCCATTATATGAGCAAAGATCACCCTGGGAGTGAGGCTGCTTAGAATGTTCTTCTAGATGACATAATTTCCCACAAAGGATAAAGAAAATGTGTTCTTGGATATTTTATTTTGGAAAGTTCTAAAGAGCCATTGATCCCCCAAAGGAAGCATAATCTCCCATGATGTTCATATCCTTCTTTCTGGCTTCATCTAGTTTTATTATTATATGCTTTCTAGGGTGTGTGGGGAGCAATGGTAACCTATCTGTTCCATTTAATTCAACAAACATTTATTAAGTGCCTAATACATGCAATCTACTGTGCTGGGCTTTGGGAGACACAATTAGACTTAATAGAAATCCTGTTCTCAAGTTGTATATGATCTAACATAGAGAAATACATGCACCCACAAAGCTATAATATAAAGAAAAGTAAGATATGTGCAGAGTAAAGTAACAGGGAAACGTTAAGGAGGGAGAGATTCCATTTGCAAAGAGGCAAACATTTCTTGTGAATTGGCACCTACAAAGAAAGGAATGAAGGTTTTCTGAAGATGGAGGATCAAGGAGGAGAAGTTACTCCACTCATGGGGGAGGGAGGATGTTATTAAAGCTCATGAATAATAATCATTCAAATGATTGATTACATTGACCAAAATGCCTGTCACATAACTCTAAACTTTGCTGATATATAGTCATTTTGTTGCTATCATGAGTCATTCAAATTAATGTAGTCCATTCTCCAATGTCAATGATAGAGATTTTAAAGGAGAAAAGAAAACAATCTTGTTGGATTCACACTTTATCCTGATGGTAGTCATTGTAATGTGCTGTCAGTTCCATTGCTTTCAGTTCAATTAAAGTATATATTTGCATATATATGTATATATGTATGTATATATGTATATATGTATGTATATATATGTGTGTGTATGTATATATATATATATGTATGATTGATTATTGGCTCATTCGCTGCAAAAACATATGCAGTAAGTGTATCTTCTCTGCCTTTAAGATTTGAAGAGTTTTATTCAATTATTTATACTCTCCTCTGGTCTTCTTCTTGTCAGGATTTCCTGCTCTGTCTGACACAGGTGAGAGGCTTAGCAAATCTGGGGAAAGTACTAAGCTGGAAGGAGTCTCTAGCACATTAAAAGATGAGGAGTATGCAAGCATATTCACCCAGGAGTGGCCAAAGACTCCAATCTGATGATTCAATATCAAATTTTAGGAGAGAAATGTAAAATCCTCCATGGTTTAAAAAAAAATGAAAACCTACTTCACAGCAGAATGGGGAGGGGGGTTTACATTTAATTACATGACAGTTTCTGTTGAGAATAAAAGTGAATCACATGTTTTACATGAGTCTGCAGTGTGATGTGATGACTCCAAAAGTTAATGTGATGTCAGGCTATATTAAGAGGTTCATGGTGTTTATAATTTCGTTCTTCTTTATTTTGTTTTTTTAGATTTATTTTATTTTTAACTTATGGAGTAAAACAAGTATTTCCATAATAGTATAGTAAAAAGGTGATTGTCACGAAACTGCAAATCTATTATGTACAACTTGCTATTCTTTGTAAATACATAATAAAATTATTATGGCAATTTCTTTTTTTTCCTTTTTTTCTTCCCTCCACTCCTGTCCTAGAGATGACTACAATTAGACACAAATAAGTGGTGTGTGTGTGTGTGTTAATGTGTGTTGTGTGTAAAATTATTCTATACATATTTCTATTTATCAGTTTTTTCTCTGGATGCAAAAACTATCTTTCTTCATATGTCCTTTATTTTTAATTAGTATATTGATAATATCCAAATGTCACAGTCATTCAAAATCATTCTCAAAATAATATTGCTGTTGCTATATACTTACGTCATTCTTTGCCATCGCATGCCAATCTTTCCACGCCATTCTAAAATCACTGAGCACATCATTTCTTATGGCACAGTAGTATTCCATCATAATCATACACGACAACTTGCTTAATTATTCCCAAATTAATTGGGATCATTGCAGTTTCCAATTCTTTGCCATCACAAAGAGAGCAGCTATAAACATCCCATTCACATTCAAAGTTATGATTACTGTCTGTGAATTTGCTTCCATCTTATTTTTGTTCATTGTTTTCTTTCTCGCCCTCCCTTTTCACTTTTTCCCTGTTATTTATATTCTCCATTTACCCTCCTACTCCTAGTTTTATCCCCTCCTCAAAGAGTCCTGCCTTATCCTCTCCCTTCACCTTCCTAACCTGAATCTACACACCCCTCCAAAAGTCCCTCCTTTATCTTTTTTCCCCCATCCTCCTAAATCTCAATCTCTAAACCCCTCTAAAATTTCCTCCTCTATCCTGTCCCTCATTTTTCTCACCTTTCTACATGTAAAGTTGCATAGTTTATGACATATGAGGCAATAATGAATAATGACATGCAACCACCATAAGAGAACCAGATTCCATCACAGATATATTTTAGGAAATGAAATTGCAATGTTTTCATAAGTGGATGTATAAGATGTTGAGAGGCCTTATGACTTTGCCCGGTGAGGATTGATTAAAGAAATTAACAAAGTTTAGGACAGGAAAGAGAAGACATACTCTAAATGACAAATAGTTGGACATTTCAAAGCAGCAGAGGATAGCTCAATTTAAGGAAAATCTTAGTAACAAATATAGCTGTTCCAAAGAAGATTGGGATGCCTTTGAAGATAATTAATTTCTCTTCATTGGAAGGTTTTAAGTATAGGCTGGATGATGTTTTTTTTTTTAACAAAAATAAATTCTATAAAAATTAAAGTTTCATAGAATGAGTCTTGTTCAAATGTCTTATAGTAAATTACCTCAAGAGACTTTTTAAATTCTAAGATCTGTGATTCAAGGAAAAGCAATAAACATTTATTAAATGTTTACTATGTATAATACATGCTAAGTATTGTGACTATGAATATAAGTAAGAAAAGACAATCGTTTCTATCAAGGGGTTTGCATTCTAATGGTGGAAGATAACACATTAAAAGGGAGATAAAAAGGAGAGGAGGTTCAAATGTGAGAACTGAATGTGACCATGCTTTGGCATGGAGTTGATATTAAGAAAATTAGAATCAGAAATGAAAAGGGAATAAAGGCGGGCCAGCCTGCTTTCTTCCTCAAAATGGAATTCCCGGGAGGAACTCACTAATGAGAGAGGGGCCAGTATGGAGGAGAATGGTTCTAAAGTGAGGAGACCAGAGGGAATTACAGATGTTCCAGGAGAAGGAAGCTCTAGGTACTGAAGGAATTTCTTGGTGAAACTGAAGCTAAGATGTGATGTTGAATTCCAGAAAATCAGAATCACATCTGGGATGTCAAATTATAAGCATAAAATTTCACGTAGGATAAATGCTCAATAAATATGCTGATTGAATAAATGAATGATATACATATAAATTGTGACTAGTCACTGGGAAATGTTCAGTACCAACAGTGGAAACGATTCAAACTAATTGGCCTATATAGAGAGTAAATCTGTTTCCTTTGCCTTCTTAGTCTCCTACTACAAGTAGGACATGAAACTTTTTATGGTGCTTTTAATTGTGGGTAACAAAGGTCTTTACAGGTAGTGTTTAGCTGGCTCTTAGGCCAGATGTAGTGATGGCACTTTGACCTAGCTAGTCATTGGTTCCAAATCAGACACAATGCAGCTACTTTTAATTTTATGTGACTGGGTTTATGAATAGGTAAAGTAATTCCTTGCAGAGCTCTATCATATGGCATTATAAGATGAATAATTATATCTCATACATAAATATGCTTTTCTCCTTGATGACAGGGAAAATTGGGTTGGCAACCTGGAGTATATCTTCTGTCCAGGGAAGCTTATTAAATATTCTTCCTTGTCTAAATTATAATCTTCTCGGTGACCCAACCTTTCTCTGCGGAGGGGAATATGAAAGATGGCACATCAATAAATCCTTATCTTCACCTCATTAAATAATATAATTTTCAAGGACTGCCTAGAATAGAAGGCATGGAGACATTATGATCAGCAATGTGTCAATAACATTGTGTATCTACAAAAGTACTGAAGGGGCCACTGGTTCATCTGGTTCGAAGCTATCATTGTGAAGACAAGAAAACTGAGATAGAAGGAGACTAAATTAATTGCTCAAGGCTACTTAGGTACTAAATAAGTGACAGAAATAGGACTGAAACTTGAATCTTCTGTCCTTGAATTCAGTTCCCCTGCTACAACACCAGGGTGCCCTCAACAGGGTATATAGCACTGTACTAATATTAAACGTATTAAAGGAACATTAGATGTAGACCTCCTCTCTCTCCAGGAGGACTTTAAAATGACAAATTATTGTCATTATCATTATTATTGCAAACATTAACATTTATTAACATATCCTCAGAAGACTTATTAAACTGTTCAAATTTCAGGTAACTGAAAGACCTAAGGAAAGGATGTAGGAAATAAGTGTTAATTAAGCATTTAGTATGCGCCAGGCACTGCGTTAAGTACTTTACAAATATTTTCACATCAGAGCCTTGTAATAACATTGTGAAGCAGGTGTCATTATGATCTTCATATTATAATTAAGGAAACTGAGGCAAAGAGAAGTTTAATAACTTAGAGTCTCATAGCTAGTAAGAATCAGAGGCTGGATTTGAATTTAGGTCTTTCTTACGCAAAGCCCCATATTCTATCCACTACTTAATTAGCTTCCTAATATAGAGGTTGAGGTGAATGTACCTACAAGCTTGTAGCAGCAATGATAGTTACTCCTGAAATAAAATCAAAAACTTGCCATGTATGATCAGAAAATGATGTATGTATGTGATGTAGCATCAGTAAACCATAACAGATAGATAGCCCAGTCATTGTTGTTCAATTGTTTTACTTGTGTCTGAGTCTTTGTGATTCTGTTTGGGGTTTTCTTGGCAAAGATCTTGGAGTGGTTTGCTATTTCCTTCTCCAGCTTATATAACAGACGAGAAACTGAGACAAACAGGATTAAGTGACCTGACTAGAGTCACATAGTTAATAAAAGTCTGAGGCCACATATGAACTCAGGCTTTCCTGGCTCTAGTCTATCCAGTACACCACCTACTGAACCAGGATAACCTAAATACTGCCTTGTTAACTCTTAAATAATAAAAGAAGCAGAGGAAGATCTACCATACATTGGGCATATTTTCTCTTGAACTGCAAAGAAACATGGGGAAGATTTGCACAAAATGAGGAAGCGTATGAGTAGCTAGCAATCTCTACCATTGACAATTGTATCTACACTGGTGACATTACAAATTCAGCAATGGATTATGAACAATAATCCATTGTCCAAAAGTACAAGTGATGTCATATCAAGTGGTGAAGTCCAACTTGAACATTTGTAAAGTAACATTTACATGATTAATGAGAAATTCCCCCCCTTTCTAATGCAATATTATGAGATAATTTCTCTAAAAGTTCAAAATATAAGAAAATCATTTTTCTCTTAAACACCTAAAACTTTAAGGACTGGTTATTTCATGTATATTAGGAATTTTTCCATCTAGTCAAAAAGGTCCTCAGTTTATGTTTTAGTCAAAAGAATTCAAGAAATATTGTAATTGTGCCAACATTCAGGCACTGAAAGTCTTCAAAACAAGACAGGTAAAGGTTTAGATGACAGACATCATTATGACCATCACTAGACCTGAACTCACATCCTTTTCACCTTTATAACATTTCTGGATTTGCACTTCTTTGACACAGCCTTTAAGAAACCTAGGTCACTTTCAAAATACGATAAGGCCTCAGGCTAAGATCTCAGTGAGGCAGAGTGAGACAACTGTGCTTAAATATTCTGAATGATATTTTCCTTTTATGTCATGCGATTGACTGTTGATGGAAAAATGATCTTTTCCCATGTATAAAATACGATTGCTCCTTTTATTAAAAAAATGAGTCATAATGTAAAATTTTGGAAAACTAATAAGCTAAGAACTTAAAGGCAACTGGATCACTCAAGTTGGTCAAGTAGTTGGAGCTCTTTCCTTTTTTTAAAAACTCATTTAATTTTTATTTAATTTTTCCCTCAATTACATGCAAACAAAAAATTTTTTATATTTATTTTTTTTATTTAACTTTTAGCATTCATTTTCACAAAATGTTGGCTCCCAACTTTTCTCCCCTTTTGTCCCCTCCCCCCACTCCCAAACACTGAACATTCTAATTTCCCCATCACCAATCTGTCCTCTCTTCTATAATCCCTCCCTTCCCTTGTCCTCATCTTCTCTTTTGTCCTGTAGGGCCAGATAACTTTCTATACCTCATTACCTGTATTTCTTATTTCTTAGTAGCAAGAACAGAACTTGACAGTTGTTCCTAAAACTCTGAGTTCCAACTTCTCTTCCTCCCTCCCTCCCTACCCCTTCCCTTTGGAAGGCAAGCAATTCAATATAGGTCATTTCTGTGTAGTTTTGCAAATAACTTCCATAATAGTAGTGTTGTATAAGACTAACTATATTTCCCTCCATCCTATCCTGTCCCCCATTACTTCTATTCTCTCTTTTGATCCTGTCCCTCCCCATGAGTATTGGCCTCAAATTGCTCCCTCCTCCCCTTGCCCTCCCTTCAATCATCCCCTCCACCCTGCTTATCCTCTTATCTCCCATTTTCCTGTATTGCAAGATAGGTTTTCATACCAAAAATGAGTGTGCATTTTATTCCTTCCTTTAGTGGAATGTGATGAGAGTAAACTTCATGTTTTTCTCTCACCTCCCCTCTTTTTCCCTCCACTAAAAAGTCTTTTGTTTGCCTCTTTTATGAGGGATAATTTGCCCCATTCCATTTCTCCCTTTCTCCTCCCAATATATTTCTCTCTCACTGTTTGATTTCATTTTTTTTAAGATATTATCCCATCCTCTTCAATTCACTCTGTGCACTCTGTCTCTATATGTGTGTGCGTGTGCATATGTGTGTGTGTGTGTAATCCCACCCAGTACCCAGATACTGAATAGTTTCAAGAGTTACAAATATTGTATTTCCCTGTAGGAATGTAAACAGTTCAACTTTTGTAAGTCCCTTATGACTTCTTTTTGCTGTTTACCTTTTCATGCTTCTCTTCATTCTTGTGTTTGAAAGTCAAATTTTCTTTTCAGCTCTGGTCTTTTCATCAAGAATGCTTGAAAGTCCTCTATTTCATTGAAAGACCAATTTTTCCCCTGAAGTATTATACTCAGTTTTGCTGGGTAGGTGATTCATGGTTTTAATCCTAGTTCCTTTGACTTCTGGAATATCCTATTCCATGCCTTTTGATCCCTTAATGTAGAAGCTGCTAGATCTTATGTTATCCTGATTGTATTTCCATAATATTTGAATTGTTTCTTTCTAGCTGCTTGCAATATTTTCTCCTTGACCAGGGAACTCTGGAAATTGGCCACAATGTTCCTAGGAGTTTCTCTTTTTGGATCTCTTTCAGGAGGTGATCTGTGGATTCCTTGCATACTTATTTTGCCCTCTGGTTCTAGAATCTCAGGGCAGTTTTCCTTGAGAATTTCATGAAAAATGATATCTAGGCTCTTTTTTTGATCATGGCTTTCAGGTAGGTCCATAATTTTTAAATTGTCTCTCCTGGATCTGTTTTCCAGGTCAGTTGTTTTTCCAATGAGATATTTCACATTATCTTCCATTTTTTCATTCTTTTGGTTTTGTTTTGTGATTTCTTGGTTTCTCATAAAGTCATTGGCCTCCATCTGTTCCATTCTAATTTTGAAAGAACTATTTTCTTCACTGAGCTTTTGAACCTCCTTTTCCATTTGGCTAATTCTGCTTTTTAAAGCATTCTTGTCCTCATTGGCTTTTTGAATCTCTTTTGCCAGTTGAGTTAACCTATTTTTCAAGGTGTTATTTTCTTCAGCATTTTTTTGAGTCTCCTTTAGCAGGGTGTGGACCTCCTTTTCATGCTTTTTTTCATTTCTCTCATTTCTCTTCCCAGTTTTTCCTCCACCTCTCTAACTTAATCCTTTTTGAGCTCTTCCATGGCCTGAGCCCATTGGGTGGGCTGGGATACAGAAGCCTTGACTGCTGTGTCTTTCCCTGATGGTAAGCGTTGTTCTTCCTCATCAGAAAAGAAGGGAGGAAATACCTGTTCACCAAGAAAGTAACCTTCTATGGTCTTATTATTTTTCCCTTTTCTGGGCATTTTCCCAGCCAGTGACTTGACTTCTGAGTGTTCTCTTCACACCCACTTTGCCTCCAGATCCACCCAGCCAGTGCTTGGGGTCTGAGATTCAAATGTTGCTTCCCAGCCTCAGGGCTTTCAGCGGGGGCAGGGCAGCCTCTAGGGCTCAGTTCCCTCAGGGGGTTTATGCAGAGACCTTCAACAATGGATCTGGGCTCCTGCATGCTTTGGGAGCCCCTTTCTGCTCCCACCTCCACTGCTGCCTCCCGAGGGGGCCTGAGTTATGGGGGGACCCCACTCCCCTCTCGGCCATCCGATAAGACCCTCTTACCAACCTTTGGGGCCCATGGTTGGAGGGACCTGCATGGCTGCTGGAGATTCCATCCCTGAAGCCTGCTCGGATCTGCTTCTCTTGGTTCCTTGCGGCCAAGGCAGGGCTGGGCTCAGCTCCAGGTCTGGGGCACGATGCACCTTTTTGTGAGAGGTTTTCAGGGCTCTCTGGAACAGAAATCTCCTCCGCTCCATTGTTCTGTGGCTTCTGCTGCTCCAGAATTTGTTGGGAGTTCTTCTTTACAGATATTTTATGGGCTGTGGGTTCAGAGCTAGTGAATGTGTGTCTTTCTACTCCGCCGTCTTGGCTCTACCCCCCTAATGTCCCAAACAAAAATTTTTAATGGGAGCTCTTCCAGTGCTAGTCCTTTTCACTTTTTTTCTTTAGATAATGTACAAAAAATTGAGATCTCTTCCAAGAATGTGAATAAGCTTCTGGGATTCTAGTTAATTATATAATTACTTGCACAGAGGTCAACATATTGTCAAGCATTTATCAACATCTGAAGTATCCAAGTTAGATTGTTAGGTGAGTAGAGAAGTAGAAAGAAATGTCACCCAGAGATATAATTAGTCCAATTTACTGAAAATCAAAAAAATAAGGAAATAGGTCAAAGATAGAAAAAAGTTCCATACACATCACAACTTTATAGAATCATTTTGGCCACATAGATCTAGAAACAAAATTAATATCCATCAATTGTGGAAAATTATCCACTAAAAATCTAAACAAATTTCAATGTATAAATTCTATGGAATATCATTATGTTGAAAGGAGAGTTAACGATGTAACACTTGATTGGAACAAACATGGAATGAAGGAGAAGGAAGACTCCAGCCTTGTGAACCTGTCTGTCTGGAAGGTTATGGTAACCTTGACAGAAGTAGGGAAGTTTAGAAGAGGAGTGAATTGATTGTGTGAATTTCCTAGACATAATGAGTAGAGGACAGAGCTTGGAATCAGGAAGATCTGAGCTCAAATATGGCCTCTGACACTAGCTATGTGATACTGAACAAATTGCTTAACTACTACCTCCCTCAGTTTTCTTAACTCTGAAGTAAGTATGGTGGGAAAATAATAGCACTTACCTTCTAGAGATGTGAGAATGACATGAGATAATATTTATCAAACACGTAGAGCAATGCCCAACACATAGTTAAGTACCTAACTAATAAATGCTTGTTTCCTTCCTTCCATTATAACACCCTTCAGAAGTAACCTCTTGTGATATACAAATGCTTTAAAAATAGCTCCTTTCAAATGCTAGAAAATGCTAGAAATGCTAAATGCTAGAAAATCCTCCTTTGTATTGATCTCAAACCTACCTATATAAATTTTGCCTGTGAATACAAAGCCTTGAAGAATCACTCTTAGTTAATATTCTGTGACTATATTTAGTAACATAACATGGAAAAGGTTAAGGAAGATTTTTTTTTTTGATAGCCTCTGTCTTGTTGGTAGACTTTTCTCACCCTTGATATGTGAATGATTCAAAGAAGACAATGTTGTATAACCATGTTATCTCACATAGCACAGTGCAATCATTAGCTAATGCTTGATATAATTGTACTCTTAGAGGAGTACATGTGACAAGCACATGAGTGCTAAATAAATGTGTTACAATGAATGCTGTTACAATGAATGCTAAATGATTATTTAATGACTGAATACTTAACATTTCACTATTTCTTCCATTGCTTTTGGGCTAAGTTTAAACCAATGTAGAAGAAACTGATTGAAAAGAAAACTGTCGCTGATTGAATTTAGACAAGAATAATCATTTATTTGTTTCTTCATTCAACAGCTCTTAATTACCTGCCATGTGCATAGCCTAAGCAGCAACAATTCATACACAAACACACACAGACACATGCACACACATATAGATAGATAAATATACATCTATATACATATGTTTATATGCACATGTATATATTCCAATATAATTGCTGCTCTGTACTGTCACATGCAATTTTATACATTCAAAAACATCATTAAGAGGAAAGGTTCATAGGATTCACCAAAGCATTCATAGGGTCCTTGACTCATATGCAAAAATTAAACCCCCTGGCTCTAGATCACTGATAAGCCTATTTACATATTTGACTTCTTGTTTATCAAAATCAAGTTACTTCAGTGAATCACTAAATCTCAGAATAGGAAAGAACTCCAAGGATCTTGTCTGACTTAGAGTTTTTTCTCCAACATTATTTCTAGATGTTGATCAAATCTTTGCTCAAAGATCATTGCTGAGAAAGAATAACAATGCATAAAGGCAGCGTATTACATCTCATGGTAGTTTCTATTGCGAGGAATCCTGTTTTCACTGCTGACAAGTGATTGTGAAAATTCTACATACTGGTCCTTGTTCTGCTTTCTGGTGCCAGGCAAAATAAAGGAATTCCCTCTTCCACATGACTACCTTTCAAATACTTGAAGTTAGCTATTTTGAACCATCTCCCCTCCACCCAATCCCACTAGTAATAGGTCCTTTCTATTATCATTCAAAAACCTCTAGTTCTGTTAAACTGATCATATAGCAGGGACTCAAGGACCTTCAGCTTTATTTTTTCTTTCCTCTGAATATACTAGCTTATGCACATCTTTTCTAAATTTTAGTTCCCAGAAAAAAATGCAATTAATACGTGTGGTTGAATAATGGCACAGCAGAATAGATTGTCACTTCCTTTCATTAAATAAAGCCTTAGATCATATCTTCTTTCCTGGATGGCTATTATCTCACCTTGTTGGATTATACTGAACTTGTTGTTAACCAAAATAAAGGTATTTAAAAAAAATCTTCAGAGGAAGCTCTCTCTAGCTACACTTACCCTATATTTGTGAATTTCCATTACTTTTAACCCCAAGTGTAAGACCATATTAATTATTATTGCATTTACTATGTTATATGGGGCCTAATATTCTAGCATGCCAAGATGGTTTTTGGATGTTAACTGTTATCCAGTGTGTTAGCTATCCCCCTCAGTTTGGAAGCCCTTAAAATGTCTCACAGAAATGATTTAACCTTTGTGTGATTTCAGTAATGATGTGATAAACACTTCCTGAATATCTATCAACAATAATTACAATAAAATGAGTGGTATATTACTGGCAGAATGAAGTTTCAATAGAAGAAAACAGAGAAAATAACTTTCTTTGCAGTTGGAAAAATAATTATATACAATTTCTTATCATCATAGGTGTTTGAGGTCTCAATACCATTGTGTGTTTATAGGTTTTCTCATAAATGTGTTCAATTTGTTCCTGAAAAGCAAGTAGTATTTCTCTCTTTTTCCCCTATGAGAATGATTCCTGTAATTCCACATCAAAATCATCCACCATGGCAAGTAGAAATAGAGCCTTCAACTGGTACTACAGATGGTACCATGCTCTTCATTCCATCAATTTTAGAAAATGTGCTAGTCGGAAGTTTTACTTGGAAATTTGTCAGTGGACATCAGGTCTTGGGAGGATGCTGATAAGTAATGGAACCAAAGAGTAGCAGTAATAAACATAGGGTTGCATATAACCAACAAAATGGTAATTAGAAGGCTGCTCATTATTTTTATCTACATAATTATTTATTCCAACAAATAATTAATTTTGAAATTGCTCAGTTTTGAAGACATTCATCTTGGCCTTATATATAATAAGGATTTCTACTATTTAACAATTTTTACACGATAAATTTAATGTATGTATCAGTTCCTAGAGTTTCAATTCTCATTTGAACTCAGATCAAAATTACCTATTTTTCTTTCTATCCACAAACATATATTCACACATAAACTTCTATGTGTGTGTGTGTGTGCATGTGTGTGTGTGCACGCACATGTGCCTCTGTGTTGACTGCCAGAAATTAACACTCTGTGACCACGCTACTGGCAATGTTGATAATGAGCCTCTCCATGCTGAGTGCGCCTGGTCATCAGTAAAAGAAAAAACTATTTTACCATAACACACATTTTGAAACTTTTATTACAGAGTAGAACCTTCAAGAACTTATGTTCTGATGACATATGATCCAAGAAAGTTATTTGGTGAGGGCATGAGATAATCAGGGGATGGCACATGTACTAGACTGGTATTCTTAAAACATCAATAAATGAATGAGGAAATCTCTTAGCATGGTGTGTAGTCATCTTACAGTAAACTGATTGGAAGACATGGCTACAAATTTTGCAGGATATTTGAGAGTTATTATCTATACTGCTGGTGGAGAAATCCACTTTAATGATATTCTGTATCTATTTATGTTCTTTTGGTTCTTTTTAGCATGTATTAAATATTTAAAATATATTGACTCATGTATTTCATTATAGACAAAACCAAAAAGGGGGAAGAAACTTTTTTTTTCCATTTTGGGGAAGTCTAAGTTTGATTAATTAGTTACTTTAGTGTCAAATTATGTTATTTTTCATTCATTTCAGTTGTGTTTGACTCTTCATGACCCCATTTGGTATTTTACTGGTAAAGATACTGAGTGGTTTGCCATTCCCTTCTCCAGCTCATTTTATAGATGATGAAAGTGATTTGTCCAAATTTATACAGCTAGTAAGTGCCTTTGGTTGGATTTGAACTCAGATCTTCCTGATTCCAGGCCAGGAACATTATCTACAGTACCACCTTCCTGCACTGTCATACTTAATTACCATTACCCTTGAATTGGTTAAGAATAGCTAATCTTATCCCATCTCCCAGCCGCTGTGATTTAACCTCAGAAAATAATTTTCTGTACTATACAGCTTCAAGCCTTCCTTGGCCCCCTGCCTCATCT
Source organism: Notamacropus eugenii (assembly GCF_028372415.1). NCBI lineage: Eukaryota > Metazoa > Chordata > Mammalia > Diprotodontia > Macropodidae > Notamacropus > Notamacropus eugenii. The sequence continues at coordinate 127,458,972 of NC_092877.1, read as the reverse complement.
TCATTTAATAAATTCCCATTATAATGGTGTCAAATGTTTATCTAACATCCTTGCTCTTCTGCTTTTTATTACCTACCCCTTTGTAATTTCACTGCTCAATGACACTTTTTGACAAAGAATGTAGATCAAAAGCTTATAATAGTTTGATCAACATTAGCATCATCATACAGTTCTTTGTTGGAGAAACATGTGTCTATTGGCCATTACATAGTTTATGACTTAACAGTTTCCATATGACAAGGTACTTTGATCCACATCCTTAGAGAAAATATAAATAATTAAGAGATCATAGCCCCATTTGTGTATATGAATAGTTAAATCTCATTTAGGGTAATAAATATAACAGAATAAAAATTGATCTGAATCTTCATATACTTGTGATCTTATTTAGATGTTTTGTACAATGATGCAGATTATAAGACATCCATACCTGCATATTATGTGAAATTCATATCTATGGCTTTCCACAACTCCCCCCTTAGGGGTCCAACAAATGTACTGAGACCTTACTCATTTTTTTTATCTTGTAGCAGAAGCTCACTTCACCAATGGAACATTTAAGTGTTCCATCCATTGCCCTTGCCATGTAACTAGTCCATCTTCTTTTCCTACTATATATTTCCCTGATCACATATTTTTTTTACTGATAATCCTATGTGTTCATATTTTAATCTATACTTTCCATGATAATGGTTGCCTCAATTCAATTTAGGTGATCAAACATTAAGTATTTACTTTGTGGGAGGCAAGAGAGAAAATATGACAGTCGACAGAGAGTTGGTATCAAATATGGCTCAGGAAGATCTGGATTTAGGATCCATCTCTAACTCCTTCTGGCTATGTAACTCTGAACAACTCACTTAACATCTTAGTTCTCTAGGCAATTCTCTAAGACTATAAATTGAAAAAAAAATGACATTATCAGCTTGCATTGGTAGAGGACATGTTGTCACCTAGGATTTGCTAATATCATGAATTCAGAGGTCTAGATCCTATCACTATACTTATGTGCAAAGCACTATGTGAGGTTCTGGAGATGCAAAGATAAAAATAAAACATTTTCTTCCCTCAAGGAGCTTATTTTCTGTTCAGTAAGACACAACATATGTAAAAGAAATAAACATAAAATGTAGCCAACATTAAAAAAGGTAATTAAAACAGGAAGAGAAAATTCATACCTGTATGGATTAGGAAGCACTGCTGCTTGCAGAGATCCAACTGAACAGAAATGTTTCCAGCAGCTTCCAGGAGCTAGGACAGAAAGAATCCCTTGGCTCATCAGACCTTGCTCAGAGCAGAAATGCAGCAACAGAGAGTGGAAGTCCAATTCCTGGAATAAGTTCTCCTATATTCATCTGCTGGGCATCAGCTGACCTGACTTTGGGGAAATTTGTGTGGTCCAGGCTCTCTCTCTCTCTCTCTCCCCCCCCTCCCCCGCTCCCTCTCCCTTTCCCTCCCTCTCTCTCTCTCCCTCCCTCTCCCTCTCCCTCCCCCTCTCCCTCTCTCTTTCCCTCCCTCTCTCTCTCTCTCCCTCTCCCTCTCCCTCCCCCTCTCCCTCTCTCTTTCCCTCCCTCTCTGTCTCTCTCCCTCTCCCTCTCCCTCTCCTTCTCCCTCCCTCCCTCCCTCTCTCTCTCTCTCTCTCTCTCTCCTGTCTCTCTCCTCTTCTTGAAATGTAATATCCAGTGTCAAAGACTGTGCCTCAAAAAATTAAGTGTCCCAATTTCTCATTGTTTTAATTGATTGATTTTTAAACACCTAAATCATGTGAACCTTATAAATGATGGTAGTTCTAATATCAATTAGAGAGATTGCGTAGGACAATTTTGTGACACCATATTGCCATTTTATTTCCTTTAACTAACTTTTCCATACAAAAGTTAGAGGAAAACCTTAGTATACATATGGATTTTTTTCATTCTAGCTGAAATTTAAAATATGAATGGTATATGAGGAAAACATAAATCATAAGGAACATAATTTTTCTGTCTCCACAAAATCAATGTTGGTGAATTTTATTCTAAGAGACTACTTGTTCAGATGTGAGATCCCAATTTTACTCTGTAATGGCATATGAGTGTAATGTGAATACTAATCACTCATACAAGGAATTTGGAGGGTAGGCTACAATTATCTTTGTCAATGATATCAAGGCTGCAACGTGATTCCACAATTTGGTTCAGAATTCTGACTCAGAGAGTGCAAATGATAAGCTGAGGATGAAAACACATTTTCCATCTGGTTTTGTTTTAGAGAGTTTGGTTTTGAGAGTCTGGTTTTGTTCTGTCAATTTGGATTTTGCAAGTATGTGTCTTATTTTTTCTTACATGATATATTTCATTTGTTTTTATCATGCTGTATAAAGTGAATTGTTGTTTGGCATTTCACACAATGAGAATCTTTTCTGAAACTACTTGTGCTGGAATGGTGACATTCAAATAGAGCTTTGGGGGATTAATTAGCATCATCTCTTATGAATAGCTAATGATTCAATCAATTAAAAAAGCACAATTCTTAAGCTCCTACCATATCACAGACACTGTGCTGAGCATGGAGGAGACCAAAAGAGATAAAATACAATCCCTGTCCTCAACGAGCTTACAATTTAGTGGGGGGAGGGATTATGATGATTCATCAAACCTACAATTTGTTATGACTTTTGCAAAATATTGCTGTAGATTTTTTCCCTTAGACATAATGAAACAACCAATATACAAAAAATAGTACATTATTTGAATGCATGAGTCAACAATTTTCATTCTTATAGTCCTTAATAAGAATCTAAAAGATTACTTACTTTCTATGACCTCACTTTCTTCAAGGAAGAACAGGTTATATGATCTCCAAGGTCTCTTATGTTTCTAATTCCAATAATTCTATGACCTGAATTAGAGAATAATGAAGAAAAGAAAACAACAGATGGATAGAATCTTCCAACTTAGCCATTAGAGTAGAAACCGAAAGCTCTTCTTTTCTAAATGGAATATGAGGAACCTCTCCAATGATATTACTAAATTTACTTTTTTGTACAATATTTAATTGGAGATACATTTAATAAATGATTTACAAAGACCAGAGTAATGAGGAAGTCAGTGACTTGAAAGTTCAAATGTCCTGAAAATGGAGCTGCTACTACGTACAAAATATGAATCTCAAAATGCCATAATAGAGCATTGTAATGATTTATTTTTCCTTATGTGCTCTGAGGAAGTATCTAAAGTCCCTCTTGAACCCCATCCCAGCGTTTCTCCAACTATTTGTAGGCTAGATGAACTTTTGTCATGCAGTAGCTTCATTCCACCCCAGCTATTCAGAATAGGGGCAGGTAGGTAGTACAGTGGATAGAGCACCTGCACAGGAGTCAGGAGGACCTGAGTTCAAATCACCTCAGACACTTGACACTCACTAGCTGTGTGACCTTGGGCACGTCACTTATCCCCAATTGCCTCATCCTGGGTCATCTCCACTCATCCTGATGAATATCTGGTCACTGGATTCAGATGGCTCTGGAGGAGAAGTGAGGCTGGTGACCTGCACAGTCCTCCCTCACTCAGAACAAAGTAAAGCGCAAGTCATGTCATCATTTCTCTGATGGCATGGTCTTCTTCAGCATTGAAGGATGAACACACATTCAGAACAGTCTCAGTAGTAGTGACATATGGATAAAAGCAGTAATTTAGTATCAGAGTATCTATTCTCAGATATTGATTCTGTTAGTTACTATCTGTATGACTTTCAGCAAATCAAATAATCATTTCAATCCTGTTTCCTCATCTATGAAATGAGAGGGCTGACTGACAACAACAAAGTTAATGATAAATAACTGACATTTATTTAAGCTTCACAACAATCCTATAAGGTTTACAGGATTGCAATGTAAGATAGGTGTTACAGATATTTTACAGATGAAAGGCATCATGCTATAAATCACAAGAGTCATGAAGAACTAAGTTCCGATCTTATTTCAAATACTCATTAGCTCCCCACTACCCTGGCAAGTCACTTACCTCTATGTGCCTCAGCTTTCTCACTTGTAAAATCAGAAATGTTTATTACTGGCTGGCAAAAGATGAGAAGTTTTTCAGCCACAATAACTCTTGACCATATACTAAATTATAGAAAGTTTATCATATGGAAAGAAGTAAATACCAACACCCTTAAAATCACAAGTGTTAGACTTGCAGCCAGGAAGACCTGTAATGATCCTGTATCAGGCACTTGCTATCTGTAGTCCTGTAGTTAAGTCATTTAACATCTCATCCTCAATATCCTCATCTATAAAATAGGAGCAATAATGGCACCTATTTAATAGGATTTTGTGACAATCAAATGAAATAACAGGTATAAGGAACCTTTCTTATTTTGGAAACCTTAGAGGACTACCTATCTCTCTATTGCAATCATTATTAGCATTATTTTTCAAAATGTCCTTGTTATTTCTGTCATTTGTTCTACATCACAACACTGTGAAGGAATATGGATAATGGATAGTACCCCTTTTTTATCAGTGTGGATGCTCCTTCCCATATTGCAGATCACCACCTATCAATTCCTCCATATTCTATATGAGTCTTGTCCATATTTTTCCATAAACCTATCCAAGGGGGAGCACCCAACATTTGGGGGGCATTCTTAAATTACTTTTGATATTGCATGAATACTGATGGAGCATATGTATATATATATATATATATATATATATATATATATATATATATATATATATATATATATAACTTTTAGTTTTACACTTTAAAAAATAATGAATTTAAAAAGTTATACTTCCTTGCTGGATTGCTGTTAAAATATTTTGAGCAATCCATCCAAGTCCAAAAGTAGAATTGTACAGAAAATCCTCTGTATGTGATCACTTTGGGTTAAATATATTTATATAACCTAGTAGTGGAGATAATAAGTTAAAAGGACAAACCATTTACTGGAAGAATGAAAATAAGTGAGAAAAGAAATAGCTGTCATGGTGAAAACATAAGGAAGACAAGAGAACATCTATCAGTTTCCAGCGATAGGCGATTTCAGACTTCCCATTAAAAAAAAGAAACTTTGAAAAGTGTTGAACAATGAAAAAAAATATGGATGAAATAAAGAATTATTGACCTTCTGTGTCAGAAATCCTAATAGGACTGGTCCTCTCAATCTCAGAGAAAATGTGCTCTTAGTAGATTAGACACAGCAAAGCTGCTTGGTTCCAGTGACCCCATGATTAAATTCAATATAACTTAGAACAGTAACCCAAATGTGATATCAAATGACAGTCGCAATTCTCAGTTCTATTTCCAAGGTGTAAGGACAGGGAAGATCAGGAAATAATAATAAAAGTTAGGCAAAATGAGACGTTAGCAGAAAATGCATACACACACACACACACACACACACACACACACACACACACACACACACATATATATATATAGATATAGATATACATATATGAGTGTGCAGACAAATATGTACACACATACGTACTGCAAATTCATGTATACATATATATGTATATATGTATTTATTATGTATGTGTATATGTGTGCAAATTCATTTCTAAGAGTTAGTATTTGTGATCAAAATAATACTGGGGCAAGCTCACTAATTTATATAAAAGTACGTGATTCCACCATCAATTCAGTATTAGGTACGTCATTTGAAATGTTGAACAAGGTGTCATTTTGTTTTTCGGCATTTCCTTCCCTAAATCATCATTACATTATACTCTTTCCCTGAAAAGCAACTGTAGTTTAATAGTGATTGTGGAGTCAAAAACGTGTTCTTTAGAAATAGAAAGAGAGAAATAATTCTCCCAGAGCAAGCTCACAAGATCAGTCTCCAAAGCTCTAATAAGCTGTCATATCAAACAGAAGGGGAGCCAAAAAAATCAAAAATTAAATTTTTTAAAGAAATTTTGCAACATTTTATGTTGTACAAAGCAGTATCTGGGCTATTTATCCCCAGAGAGCATCACATTTAAGCAAATGGCACCATGATTAATCTGTAAGTGCCAGAAACTATGAAGAACCCAGAAATTCTAAAGCTCAGTCATTAAACACTCATACACACATACACATACACACACACACACACACACACACACACACATGCACTGTCTATCTGAAGTCTTAAATTAAAGTTTTAAAAATGAAGAAATCACATTTCATATATGATAATTGTAGTCATCAAGAGTCACAGGTACAAAACATTCATTCATCCATTTTTCTTTCTTGCTTGCTTGCTTATTTTCTGTTTGTGCATTTACTTACTTACTTATTTGTCTATTTGTTTATTTATTTATTTATATTACTAGCTCTAGATCTGGTTAATTAAAACGATCCTTGTTCTATTGCCAACAGCTCAAATTACCAAGATGCCCTCCTCTCTTCCTTTGGAGTAACAACACATAAAACCCCAGTTTTGCACTTGGGGGCAAAATTATTCAGTTTTTAGTCTAAGGTATAGTCTGCAAGCTAAGAGATAAAGACATGACTTGGGATTTATATTTTTATCACTGCCTCTCCAAACTTGATAACAAAAAATCTTTCTATCTGAAACTTTTTTTTTAAAAGTTATATCTGATGTTTAATATTTTTCTTTGAATTTCAGTTTGGGATTATTATATATTGTTCTGAACTTCAGGGCACTGATATTTTTTTCCTTAGTGACAATGTAGGGAAACATTTTATTGCCCTCACTCAGCTTTAGTTTTAATAGTTAATTAGAGATACATTTCACTTTGTGTGTTTATGAGAAATATTTTAAATTTGATTGACACATTATGTTAGGAAGACTTGAATTCAAATTATGTCTCTAACTGTTACTAGTTGTCTGACCCTGGATAAATTATTTTATCTTTCTGGGACTAAATTTTCTCATCTGTAAATTGACATTAACAATAACCTGATAGGATGATTATGAGGATCAAATGAAACTAGATACACACACAAATATACAATGTGCACATATATGTAGTGTGTGTATATGTGTATTTTAAAGCCTTAAAGAATTATAAATAATCTATCATCATCTCATCATTATAATGCCTAGACAGAATGTCAGATGTGCTACCATAAGCTCTCACAATATATTCTCAATGATCCTCTTCTTCCCTTTTAAATTAGTACCCCCTTTTAAGTGTGCTCTCTCACACTTCTCCCAGGCATATCTACCAACCTCCTCCTCTTTATCATTGGTCAAATCTACCTATGTGAAACCAAGATATAGTGGAAAGAAGGTTAAACTGGTAATCAGAAGAGAAATAGATTTTCATCCTATCTCTTATTCTGATTAATTGTGAGACTATGAATGTGATCTAATCTCTTTCAGCTTTAGTTTCTTCATCTGAGATATGGGGATAATAACATTTGTAATAACTATTTGAAAGGTTTGCTGTGGGGATTAAATGAGACTATTAAAGTACAGTGTTGTATAAATATCAACTTTTGTTGAGTTTATAAGAAAAGTCTAGTAGGGATAGAAAGCACAGAAGAAGCTGTATACAATACAGATACAATACAATACAGATCACCAAAACAGCAATTCCACTGAATGAACCCTTTAAGATTACTTCAGAAAATTAGACGGATGGAATGATTAAAGTACATGCTGCGGTCGAATTTACCCACACTCAGTCTTGGCCAGAGCTGAAAAAACACCAATATCCAGCCTAGAAATTAAAAACAAACAAACAAAAAAAACCTATAGGCTGTTTTAAACAGTATGAACCTGATTAAAACAGTTCGTTATATGGTTTTAAGACATTTCAAAATTTGCAGTAATTATTTATGACATTACCAACATGGCTTGTGAATTGTTTTTGACATTGCCTTTCATTCATGTTGCTCATGAAAACATCCGTCTAAGAAACAGATTTTGCTGAAGACCGTTTAGATGATTTTATGCTTATGAACATACAGTATATTGCACTGTTTTATTGCCCCTAAACTATAATGAAATCCCAAAAGTTTTCATAGTAGACAGCAGAATAGAAGGAAGGTTATTAACATTTTAAGGTTGCTAGTTCATGTGAAAAAATAGCTATATAAGGTTTATTTTTTTCCCTCCATCTTTCTGTCCCTCCTCTCCTCTCTCCTTCCTTCCTAACTTCTTTTTCTTTCTTCCTTCCAGAAATAAGTATTAAGCACATACCCTGCATAAACAACAACTCTAGATTCTACATTCTGTTTTAATCCTATGACAGACTTTCAAAGGGGAGGCAGGAGGCAAGATGTCAGAGGGAGTGCAAGTACTCACCTAAACTCTAAGATGAGCTCCTTCAGATAACTCTAAAAAGAGAATCTGACCAAATTTTAGAGTGGCAGAGTGTGACAGATTTTCAACCCAGGATAGACTGGAAGGTCAATGGGAAGGATCTGTTGCATGGAGCTGGAGGAGCACACAGCACACAGGCTGTACCAGCATGGACCTTGTCACTGTAAAACCAAGCAGGAAACCTTGGGCAATCGGAAGATGAGCAGCACTGCAAATTCTCAAACATTTCAACCCAGGACAGGAATCCAGAGGCACTGAGTAAGAGAGAAGTGGAGAACCCCAGGTAAATGCTGAGGCTATCCTGAGGCTATCAGCCTGCAGATTAAATGTCTGTAAGTAACCACCTTGTACTTCTGGGAGCCAATAGGGCAGAGTGACCTGCAAATGTTATCTTGTTGACCTTGAAAAATGCAGAGAGGGGACAGAGTCAAGATGGCAGAGTGAGAGCAAAGACTCACCTAAGCTCTTAGATAAACTCAGATACCTCTAAAAAGAGAATCTGACCAAATTTTGGAGGTGCAGAATCCAATAGGAGACAGAATGTGGCAGATTCACAACCCAGGACAAACTGGAAGGCCCACAGGAAGGATCTCTTCCACGGGGGTGAGCCTATAGCCCACAGCACAGAGCATTCCGGGCAGCAGAGAGGGAAGGCCTTGGGAAAACCTGGGACAGCAGCAAGGGGAACCAGCGGAGAGGTAGCCCAGGGTGAGAGACCAACAGAGCCCAATGAGTGACAGCCATTGAGCCCCAAATATTAGCTCAGCAGCTCCTGAGACTTTCAGCCTTCAGATTAAATGTCTGTAAGTCACCTACTTGAACTTTAAGAAGCCAGGTTGGCAGAGTGATCAGTAAATGCTCTCTTCTTCCCCATTGATAACCTCAAAAGAACCATAAAATATTTCCCCAGAAAAATCCTGGATCAGCAGGAACAGCAGAGGGGACAAATAGTCTCATAACACCTGAGGCTAGGAAAATAGCTAAGGGGGATTCCTCCTATGTTTCCTGAGGTGAACCAGAAAGAGAGGGTCCCCAGGGTGGTAGAAACTCACACTAGGATGCAAGGGAGCCTCAGTGCTAGAAGATGAGCCACAGGAGGGGTGGAAACTTGCAGTAGGATCCAGGTATGCCTCAGCACTCCAGGGGAAATGAGAAAACAATGGGGCAGCTGGGATCACCATCCCCTGAGCTTACCTTTATCTCTGTTCAGTTGAGGAGATCTCCTGTGACCAGACCACACTTCCCTCACACTTAGCAAGCTAACCCCAGGGCTGATAGGAGAAACACAAAACAAAAAAATAAAAAGACACTTACTCTTAGCTTTTTCACACAAGTCAGCTCAGCACCAAGTTCTGAAGCCTCTAACTGAAAGAACCTGAAGCCACAACACACAATCATGATCATGAACAAGAAAAAGCAAAACAAGAGTGAAAAAAACCATAGAATCTTTCTATGGGGACAAAGACCAAAACACAAAACCAAAGAAGTCAGTAAGAGAGACTGACTGTACTTCCATCTGAAACTTCAGAAGAGACTATGAACTGTTCACATGCACAAACAGCTCTCATGGAACAGCTGAAGAAGGAAATAGAAAAACTGGAAAATGATTTTAAAAGTATGAAAAAGGAATTCACCAATGAGAATACCTCTTTAAAAAGGAAAATTGAACAAATGGAAAAGGAAACACAAAACCTAACTGGGAAAATTGGACAAATGGAAAAGGAAGTACAGCAATTAACTGTAGAAAATAACTCCTTAAAAGGAACAATTGGACAGATGGAAAAAGAGATGCAAATATTAACTGAAGAAAACAATTTGATAAAGATTAGAATTGGGCAAGTAGAAACTAATGACTCAATGAGACAGAAAGAATCAGTCAAACAAAATCTAAAGAATAAAAAGATAGAAGAAAATATAAAATATCTAATTAGAAAAACAACTGACCTGGAAAATAGATCCAGGAGAGAAAATTTAAGAATTATTGGCCTGCCAGAAAACTATGACGAAAAAAAAAACGTCTGGACAACGTCTTCCAGGAAATCATCAAGAAAAGCTGCCCAGAAGTGCTAGATCCAGAGGGCAAAATAGTCATCGAAAGAATCCACCACTCACCTCCCAAAAAGTATTGCAAACTCAAAACCACAAGAAATACCATTGCCAAATTCCAACACTATCAAGTGAAGGAGAAAATACTACAGGTAGCCAGAAAGAAACTAGTCAAATATCAAGGAGCTACAGTCAGGATCACACAGGACCTTGCAGCTTCTACATTAAAGGACTGAAGGAATTGGAATCTGATGTTCTGTAAGACATAAGAGCTGGGACTACAACTAAGGACCAACTACCCAGCAAAGTTCAGCATAACATTTCAGGCAAGGAGATTGTCATTCGATGAAGTAAGAGATTTCCAGACCTTCCTGACAAAAATGTCAGAACTTAATAGAAAATTTGATCTTCAAATGCAGATCTCAGGAGAGGCATAAAAAGGTAAACAGGGGGAAAATGCAGAGAATATTTACCCAGGAAAAATCCTGGAACAGTGGAATCAGGCAAAGAGGCAAGTAGTCTCTTAGCCTGTGAGGCTAGAAAAATCACAAATGGGGACCATCTTGCTGTGTTGATGGGAAGAAGTGCAGGACTGGAGCTGTCCCAGGCAGGCCCACATCAGGAGGAGATTCTGAGTCCCAGGGGAGTGGAGCCCATCATCACCAACACACGGAGTCCAGACATTTCTCAGCCCAACCAGGGGAACCTGGAAGACACTAGCACAGATGAAGTTCACCAACTCTGAGCCTGCCTATGCTCTAGCTCAGAAGACTAGAACTCCTGCAGCCAGAGCACCCCATCCCACACTTAATGAGGCTAGTTCCAGGGTAACTCTGGGAAAAGTCAGAAAGACTTCACCTGGCCCCTGCTTTGGCACATCAACCAGCTCAACACCAGGTAAGCTACAGCATTTTACCTTTTGCTGAAAGAACCAGAGACCACAATACACAAAGCCTCAAGTTCTCAGCACAAGAACAGTGGGTTAGAGCCCCCTATGCCTCAGAAGCAGAGTTCCACTTTAAAAGCCAGGAAAAGGGTGATCATCATGATCAATAAGCAAAGAAGAAAAGAAAAGACCAGAGAATCTTTCTGTGGTGACAATGCCCAAAGCACAAGTATCAAAGAGGCCAGTATTGAGACTGTACCCCCATCTGAAATTTTGGAAGAGACTATGAATTGGTCTCAAGCACAAAGAGAATTCTTGGAAAAGATCAAGAAGGATTATAAAAGTCAAATTAAAGAGGTAGAAGAAAAACTGGCCAATGATTTTAAAAATATGCAAAAAGAAATAATGGAAGAATTTAAAAGGAAAATAGAACAAATGAAAAGTGGGAAAATTGGACAAATGGAAAAAGAAGCACAAAAACTAACTGGAAAAATCACTACTTAAAGGGAATGATTGGACAGATGAAAAGGAGATGCAAAAGTTAACTGAAGAAAACAGTCTTAAGAACTGGAATTGGGCAAATAGAAGCTAATGACTCTATGAGACAGCAAGAATCAGTCAGACAAAATCTAAAGAACGAAAAGATAGAAGAAAATGTAAAAGATATCAATGGAAAACAACTGACCTGGAAAATAGATATAGAAGAGAAAATCTAAGAATTATTAGTCTACTAGAAATTCATGATAAAAAAGAGCCTGGACAATATCTTCCAAGAAATCATCAAAGAAAACTGCCCAGAGGTTCTATATCCAGAATGCAAAACAGTGATAGAAAGAATCCACTGTTTACCTCCTGAAAGGAATCCCAAACTGAAAACACCAAGGAATATCATTGCCAAATTCCAGAACTATCAAGTGAAGGAAAAAATACTGCAGGAAATCAGAAAAAAAATTCAAATATAGAAAAGCTACAGTCAAGATCACACAGGACAATTCAGCTTTCACATGAAAAGATTGTAGGGATTGGAGTATGATGTTCCACAATGCAAAGGAACTAGGACTAAATAATATTCTAGGCAAGAAGATGGACATTCTATGAAATAACAGATTTCCAGACCTTCCTGATGAAAAGGACAGAGCTCAACAGAAAATTTGATCTTCAAACTAAAGTCTCAAGAGAGACATAAAAAGATAAACAGGGAAAAAACTTATAATTCAGTATGGACAAATTGTTTCCATCCCTAAAAGAGAAGAGGATACTTGTTAATCTTGAGAATTGTATATTTATTATGGCATTTAAAAGAGATATATGTAGATAAAAGGAGCGGGTATAAATTAAATGATGTGATGATAAAAATGTGATTAAGAGTGTGAAGGGATTGTAACAGAAGTGAAAAGGAGGAGGCCAAAAATAGTTAATTGCATCACAGGAAGAGACAGAAAAATATTACAGGAGAGGGAAAGGTGGAAGGAAGATGAGAATTGTCTGAGATTTACTTTCATCTGATTTGGTTCAAAGAGGGAAAAACAATCTCAGTTAAGTATAGAACTCTAACTATCTCTATAAGCAGTAGGAGGGTAAAGGAGAAAGAAAAGGGAGGCGAAGTTAAACGGGAGGGAAGAAGTAGTTAGGGTAAAAGGGAGGGCTGCTGAAAGAAGGGAGAGAAGACTGAGGGAGGCAGTAATCAATAATTAATACTATTGTGGAGGGGAAAGGAGAAGAGAGAACTAAAAGCATAAACAGAGGGGAAGAGGATAGAAAGAAAAACACAGATAATGATTATAACTGAGAATGTGAATCAGATGAACTCTCCCATAAAAGAGAGATGGATAGGAGAATGAATTAAAAACCATAATGCGACAATATGTTCTTTACAAGAAACACTTTTGAAATGGGAGGATACACACAGGGTAAAGGTAAAATATGGAACAGAATATATTGTGCTTCAGCTGATTAAAAAGAAAAAAAGCAGGGGTAGCAATCCTAATCTCAGACTAAGTAAAAGCAGATATAGATATACTCAAAAGAGATAAGGAAGGAAACCATACCAAAAGGCACAATGGACAAGGAAGCAATATCATTACTAAACATATATGCTACAAGTGGTATAGTATCCACATTCTTAAAGGAGAAGTTAAGGGAGTTACAGAAAGAAATAGAGCGCAAAACTATATTAGTGGGGGACCTCAAACCCCCCCTCTCTGAAATTGAGAAATCTAACCTCAAAATAAATAAAAAAGAAGTTAAAGAGATGAATAAAACCCTGGGTAAGGTAGATATTGATAGATCTCTGGAGAAAACTGAATGGGGATAGAAAGGAATATACCTTTTTCTCAGTGGTTCATGGCATGTGTACAAAAATTAGCCATGTACTAGGGCATAAAATCCTCACAGTCCAGGGCAGAAAGGCAAAAATAGTCAATGCATACTTCACACATCATGATGTTATAAAAGTTACATGTAATAAATAGCCATGGAAAGATAAACCAAAAATTCATTGGAAACTAAATAATCTAATCCTGAAGAAGGAGTGGGTTAAAGAACAAATCATCCAAACAATCAACAACCTCATTCAAGAGAATGACAATAATGAGACAACCTACTAAAACTGATACTGAAAAAGCAGTTCTTAGGGGAACATTTATATCACTGAAAGCCTACATGAATAAAATAGAGAAAGAGGAGATCAATGAATTTGGCATGCATCTGAGAAAACTAGTAAAAGAACAAGTCAAAAATCTCCAAGTAAATACCAAATCAGAAATACTGAAAACCAAAGGAGAGATTAATAAAATTGAAATTAAGAAAACTATTGAACTAATGAATAAGATGGAGAGTTGGTTTTATGAAAAAAACAATAAAATTAATAAATGTTTGGTCAATTTGATTTTTAAAAAAAGAAGAAAAACAAATTACCAGTATCAAAAATGAAAATGGTGAAGTCCCCTCCAATGAGAAGATAATTAAACAATAATTAGAAATTAATTTGCCCAAATGTATGCATATAAATTTGACCATCTAAATAAGATGGATGAATATTCAAAAAAATTTAAACTGCCCAGGTTAACAGAAGTGGAAATTGCATACTTAAATAACCCTATTTCAGAAAAGGAAATTGAACAAGCCATCAATGAACTCCCTAGGAAAAAATCTCCAGGGCCAGATGAATTTACAAGAGAATTCTATCAAACATTTAAAGAACAGTTAATTCCAATACCATATAGACTGCGTGGGAAAATTGGTGAAGAAAGAGTCCAACCAAATTATTTTTATGATACAAATTTGGTTCTGATACCTAAACCAGGAAGAGCCAAACAGAGAAAGAAAATTATAGACCGATTTCTCTAATGAATATAGATGTAAAAATTTCAAATAAGATATTAGCAAGAAGAATATATCAACTTCTCACAAGAATAAAACATTTTTATCAGGTAGGATTTATATCAGAAAAGCAAGGCTGGTTCAATATTAGGAAAACTATCAGCATTATTGATCATATCAACAATAAAACTCACAGAAACCATGTGATTATCTCAATAGATGCAGAAAAAGCTTTTGACAAAATATAACACCCATTTCTATTGAAAACACTGGAGATCATAGGAATAAATGGAGCCTTTCATAAAATGAAAAGCAGTACCTACCTAAAACCATCAGCAAGCATTATATGTAATGGTGATAAGCTAGATGCATTTCCAATAAGTTCAGGGGTGAAACAATCATGTCCTTTATCGCCACTGTTATTCAATATGCTACTAGAAATGGTAGCTTTAGCAAGAAGAGAAGAAAATGAAATTGAAGGAATCAGAACAAGCAAAACTCCTGGGAATACTGGAAAATAGTGTGGTGGGAACTGGGCATAGAGTAATGTCTGACACTGTATACCAGAATGAAGACCAAATGGATACATGATGTAGTTTTAAAAACTGATACTATAAACAAATTAAGGGATAAAGGAATAATATATTTGTCAGATTTATGGAGAATGAAGGGAATTATGACCAAATGAGAAATAGAGAACATTATGAAATGCAAAATGGATAATTTTGATTAATTTGTGAGATTACAAAGGATGAGCTTGCATTCCAATATTCTTAATCACAGAAAGCATTTTTTTCTCATCTGTACAACAGTTCATAGAGTAATGCATATAAAGAAATAAATTGGAGAATACAACATTGCTATCTGAGTCCCACTGAAAAGATAAGAACAATGTTATGATGAGCATGATAACTAATAATAACGTTCTGTCACATCAAAACAAGCATATTTACTTCTCAGCCATTTCCAAATAATGTGTTTATTCTCTAGTCATCTTCATGTTTAATCTCCCATCAGAACTCGGTCTCTGTCCTGGGATTCTGGATTCTGAAGGGTGAGCTTTAATCTTAATTTTCCTAGAACCACAGCACCACATGACTTTTCACCCATTCTCAAATCTTGCTGTCACATGCATTATCTCCACTTTTTGCTCCTCTTCACACATTGCTTTTCTCCTTTAGAAAGTAAGCTCCATAAGGGTAAAGACTGTCTTTTTTTCTTGTATTTGTAACTCCAATACATAAGACAATGACTAACACAGAATAAGTTCTTAATAAATGTGTTTTTTTAATCAATTCCTTCAAAGGTGAAAAAGGCTCAAAGTCAGAGTCAAATCAATGTGAACACTTTACTTTAAAAATAATAAAGGACTCAAGTACACAGGCTAAAATCTTTGCTCTAAAATATGAATTATTTTTAGTTTATTTGTAATGTGAATATGCTTATGAACATGAGAAGATATCCTGCTAAATAAAACGTTTCTTAGAAACACAGAATGTAACCCTGGCAAGAAATCCCCAAAATAGCATGATCTGAGGCAAAGCATGATGGAAAACGGCAAACCTGACCAAGGTATTCATCCATTGATTCTCTAGAAATCACCATACTCTTCCCCAATACTTTTAAAAATGGTTTAAGGCATATTATTTTTTCCTTAAAGTCTTCCCAAAAAATTGCTTCTGGTGATAGACATCTGATTCTGAATGTCATTGGACAAAAAAACATCCCCTTCTCCTGGGGAGAAACCAGGAACAGGACAACTTCTCTTTTCCCCTGTACTACATGAACTGAACTCAACACATTTTGTTCTATTTCCTGAAAAAAACAATGTCAGTGCCATTGTTTTCTGAATTGGTATTTTGGTCTTCTCTGTCCTCGTAGAAAGATTTCATGGTCTTTGCTTTTCCGATTTCTTTCTTTCTCATTGTGATTGCCTTTTTTCTGACTTTTAAAGTGGATATTTGCTTCTGGGGCACAGGGGTCTCTGTCTTATGTTTCTTGTGTTGAAAACTTGAGGTCTGGTTACTGGGTTTGTGTGTTGTGGTCTCTGGTTCTTTACCTAGTGGTGAGCTGGCTGGTGTGCCAAAGCAGAGGCCAGGTAAAGTCTTTCTGAATTGCCCCTCGGTTATTCTGAAGCTCTCAATGTGAGGCATGGTAGAGCGTTGGTCTGATGGCAGGAGTATTCTTCCTCCTGTAATGCTCAGTTAGAGCACAGGCAGTCTCTGTGGCTGGTGAACCCCTGTCCTCACTGGTGTTTACACAATTCTTCTGGCTGTGCTAAGACACGCCTGGGGTCTTGATGTTGGTGTGTATTGGCTCCATCCCCCTGGGGCTCAGCATCTCCTCCTGGTCCACTGAGGTGGGGCTGTCTGAAACAAAGCCAGTCTTGCACTGGTCCTCTTTAACTACAGCAAGAGAGACTCTTCTCAGTGATCCTCAAGCATCCTAAACTTGAAGGCTGCTGTTACCCCTCTGCTGATTCCTCTATTTGAGGAATTTTTCTTGGGGAAATATTACCTGAATTTTTCAAGCTCAACAAGGGATGTTGAGTGCATTTACAGTTTACTCTGCCATTTTGGCTCCAAGAAGTCCAAGAAGTGACTTGTAAACATTTATGATGTGGGATGATAGTCTCAGGAGCAGCTGCTGGTGTTTCTGGGGGCCCTCCATTTCTCTCTCACTAAGTTGTGATAGACTCCCAGTTTGTGCTGATATCCTTGAGAATCTGTATGGCTGCTTCTGCTTCAGTCCATCCAGGGTCCTTTCTGATACACACTGTGCTATGGAGACATCTGTAATGGTGCAGCCTGTGTGCTCTGGATTTCCACAGCCTGGTGTAACAGATCTTTCTCATCAACCTTCCATGATGTCTTGGGCTGGAAATCTATCACATTCTGTCTCCTAGTGGATTCTGGCATTCTAAAATTCATTCAGATTCAGCTTCTTTATTTATTATTTAAGTTTTCAACATTCATTTCTACAAAATTTTGACTTTCAAATTTTCTCCTCATTTCTCCCCTCCCCCCACCCCAAAACATCAAGCATTCTAATTACCTCTGTCACCAATCTGCCCTCCCTTCTAGCATGCCTCCCTATCCTTATCCCCATCTTCTCTTTTGTCCTCTAGGGCAAGATAAAATTCTGTGCCCCATTACCTATATTTCTTATTTCCTAGTTGTATGCAAGAACAATAATCAACAGTTCCCAGAACTTTGAGTTCCAACTTCTCTTCCTCCCTCCCTCCACGCTCATCCCCATTGGGAAGGCAAGCAATTCAATAATTCAAGGCCATATCTGTGTAGCTTTGCAAATGACTTCTGTAATAGCCATGTTGTGTAAGACTAAGTATATTTCCCTCCATCCTATCCTGCCTCTCATTTCTTCTATTCTCTCTTTTGATCTTTTGCCTCCCCAAGAATGTTGATTTCTAATTGCTCTCTCCTCCCATTGCCCTCCCTTCCATCATCCCCCCCCACCCTGCTTATACCCTTCTCCCCCACTTTCCTGTATTGTAAGATAGGTTTTCATATCAAAATGAGTGTGCATTTTATTCTTTCCTTTAGTCAAATGTGATGAGAGTAAGCTTCATGTTTTTTCTCTCACTTCCCCCCTATTTCCCTCCACTGAAAAGTCTTCTACTTGCCTCTTTCATGAGAGATAATTTGCCCCATTCCATTTCTCCCTTTCTCCTCCCAATATATTCCTCTCTCACCCCTTAATTTCATTTTTTAAGATATGATCCCATCCTATTCAACTCACCCTGTGCTCTCTCTCTGTCTGTGTGTGTGTGTGTGTGTGTGTATGTGTAATCCCATCAACTACGCACATACTGAAAAAAGTTTCAAGAATTACAAATATTGTCTTTCCATGTAGGAATGTAAGCAGTTCAACTTTAGTAAATCCCTTATGAATTCTCTTTCCTGTTTACCTTTTCATGCTGCTCTGGTCTTTTCTTTGAGAATGCTTGAAAATTCTCTATTTCATTAAAGGACCATTTTTTCCCCTGAACTATTATACTCAGTTTTGCTGAGTAGGTGATTCTTAGTTTCAGTCCTAGTTCCTTTGACTTCTGGAATATAGTATTCCACACCCTTCGATCCCTTAATGTAGAAGCTGCTAGATCTTGTGTTATCCTGATTGTATTTCCACAATAATTAAATTGTTTCCTTCTAGCTGCTTGCAATGTTTTCTCCTTGATCTGGGAACTCCAGAATTTGGCCACAATGTTCCTAGGAGTTTCTTTTTTTTGGATCTCTTTCAGGAGGTAATCAATAGATTCTTTCAATATTTATTTTTCCCCCTAGTTCTAGAATATCAGGGCAGTTTTCCTTGATAATTTCATGAAAGATGATGTCTAGGCTCTTTTTTTGATCATGGCTTTCAGGTAGCACCATAATTTTTAAATTGTTTCTCCTGGATCTATTTTCCAAGTCAGTTGTTTTTCCAATGAGATATTTCACATTATCTTCCATTTTTAAATTCTTTTGGTTTTGTTTTGTGATTTCTTGGTTTCTCATAAAGTCATTAGCCTCCATCTGTTCCATTCTCATTTTTAAAGAACTTTTTTTCTGCAGTGAACTTTTGAACCTCCTTTTCCATTTGGCTAATTCTGCTTTTTAAGGCATTCTTCTCCTCATTGGCTTTTTGAACCCCTTTTGCCAGTTGAGTTAGCTTATTTTGAAAGGTGTTATTTTCTTCGTCAATTTTTTGGGTCTCCTTTAGCAAGTTGTTGACTCAGTTTTCATGATTTTATTGCATCTCTCTCATTTCTCTTCCCAATTTTTCCTTCACCTCTTTCTTAATTTTCAAAATCCTTTTTTATCTCTTCCATGGCGTGAGACCACTGAATATTTATTTTGGATGTTTGGGATACAGAAGCCTTGACTTTTATGTCTTTCCCTGATGGTAAGCATTATTCTTCCTTATCCAAAAGGAAGGAAGAACTTTGTTCATTTCACCAACATTTAGTAAGCATATACTATAAACCAGGTACTCTAGTAGGCAGGTAGGATACAAAAACAAAAATAAAACAGCCTGTTCACCTTCTTGAGCGGGAGGGCATGGAAGAAGAAATACGTAAACAGAGAAATAAATACAAGATATACAAACAGTAGTTAGGGAAAGATAAAATGGTTGGAATGAAGAAAAGCTTCATCTTAAAGGTGGCATTTTTCAAAGAATCTTGAGAGAAGCTATGAACTTAAATACTCTAAGAAATAGATGTAAGAATACAGAGTCTTCCAGACATAGGGGCATCCTGTGCAAAGACATAAAGTCATACTGAATGTTCCATATGTGAACCTAAGTCAGTTTGACTGGAAAATAGACTTGTGTCAGTCAAGACAAACATAGACTGAATCTATAATTTTAAGGTTTGAAAATATGAAATAGTTCTTTCATTTTATTGCAGAGAGAAAAGAGAGCCAGTGATTTTTTTTTTTTCAAATAAGAGACTCACGTGGTTAGATATATGCTTTAGGAATATTAACTTTGTCCCAGTGTGAATTATAGATTAGAAAAGGGAAGCCAGGAGCCAAGGGAGCCAATTAAGCAATTATTCTATTAATTCTGGAAGCAATGATAATGCCTTAAAATTGAATGATATTCCATGTGAATGGATGTAACGGATAGATATAAGACATTTTTGGAGTTTGATGATTGATTTCATTGTTTTAGATCTAGTATCCTAAAGATACACATTCTGAGCACTCTGTTCCAGACTGAGCTCGATATGTACAAAGACATAGATAGGTAGATAGATAGATAGATAGATAGATAGATAGATAGATAGATAGATAGATAGATAGATAGATAGACAGACAGACAGAGATTTATAGATGTCTCCTTGAGGATGATAAGTTTTTTATTAGGGAAAACATAATGATAAATGTGTGTAAGTGTACATAAACTCATTAGGTATTATATAATGTATTATAGATAAAAAAAAGTCCAAATATGTAAAAGAATACAAAATTGAAACCATGTCCAGGAAAAGACACATTTATGAATATACATGTATAATCATAAAGACAATGTGGTGTATTGAACACATTATTAAATCTGCAGTTGAGAAGACCGGAGTTCAAATATTTCCCGGGACACATTATAACTCTATGTTTCCAGATAAAACGCTGAACCTTCCCCTGTTCCAGCAAAGTTTCTAAGAGTATATCTCAGAGAAGAGGTACTTATCTGTACTGACAGAGAAAATTTCTACACTGAGAGTTCTCCCACACATGAAATCACACATTCAGATCTCTCCTTCCTCTCTTCCCCCCCCAAAAAAAAATACATAGAGAAGAGGTGAAGTGGAAATGATTGTGTGTCAGTGCTGTTTACCGTCCAGAGAGAATCACTTTCTTTTTCATTCTGAATTAGGACACCTGGCACTTAAAAAAACACACATCTCTCAAGGTCATGCCAAAGAATTATTTATATTTTATTTTCAGATCTTTTTTTCCCTTTGAACTCAGATTGAAATTAAAAAAAAAAACACCTCTCCAATTGTGTTAATAAAGACCTTAAATATAGAAATATTATATTAAAACATATACATACAGCAGATTTTCATCTCAACATAAGTCACTCAGCTCTCTATTTGCTATATTATTAAGACTTAGAAATTATTTGTGATCCTGGGGCTAACTCCTACAGGCATGATCTGACAGGTGAAGATGAGGTGACCAGGAGACTAAACCCATAGTTCAGAGACTTTTTTTTATCTCTTTCTACCTTCCCAAGCTCCTATGAGGAGACATAGTAAACTTTTGATAAATATCCTTTTTCTCCTAGTAGTTATATTTCCACTGAAGTCACAATTAGTGATTTTCTCTGCTTCACATCAATAAGGAGACGTGCTGGGTGAGTGATAGTGAAATCAACTTTTAAAAACCAATTCAAGCTTTATAAGACAATATGAAAGAAAGCAAGCAAATTTATTCCAGCCCAGTGGTTGGAATATCAGAAAAACAAAATGACTTCCTCCTTGTGTCTATTTTTTAGGAAGATATTATTTCTTTAAAAAGTTCCTTGAGTATTGTAAGTTACATTATCATAAGCCATTACATTATCATTTCCCTATAATACTATACAAAAAGTGTATGAAATATAGAATTATAAGATTGTCTGAGCATTTTGAGGGGTAGAAGATGAATAGAGTTACTGATACTAGAGTTAAGCCAATTTCATTATAAGCTTGACAAGGAGGTCAGTGTTGTACAGACCCAGCCTTTGTAATCAGATGCCTTCGTTTTGAAAATACAGCTTTGCTACTTCTTAACTATGTGATCTTTTAGTTTCTATTTCATTATCAAGAAATTGAAGTGGTTGGCCTGAGGCAACTGATATCCAAGTTCTTGTTTGTCTTTAAATGATGTAATTCTACATCTTTCATCATCTGAGAAAATATCAGGTATAAGGTAAGGCTTAAGTATAAGGGTGATCAATTGAGCTTCTCCCAAAATAACCCTATCCTACTTATCCCTGATACCTTTATCAGCTGAGAGTCCATTCCTGGTGAGTCAATCAGTTATGTATTATATTTGAAAAAAATAAAAATTCTTAGTTGGCAGAGTGGAAAGACAGACCTGTAGAAGCACCCCCACATACCCCATAAAACACCTGTAAAAAAAGAACTCTAAACAAATTCTAGAGAAGTAGAACCTACAAAACGACAGAGTGAAAGAGATTTCCAGCCCAAGACAGCCTAGAAGGCTGACAGGAAGGTCTATTGCACCAAGCACGGAGAGGGCAAAACCCAGTGTAGGCTGTGCGTGCAGCAAGGACAGGACCTGGAACAGGTTTCAGGGCTCTATTGGCAACAGCACTTCACAGATGACTCAACCCACAAATGCCAATGAGAGCTTCAAAGGCCAATGAGAAAGCTCCTTCACTCAGGAGAAGGGAATGTGGTCTGTACCAGAAGCAGCAGCCACTGCCTTAGCAGTGTCCATTTTTGGAGCCCTCTGCCTAAAGCCCCTGAAGAAAGTGAGCACCTGATCTGAAACTCAACCCTGAGCCAAGCCCTGGGGTGAAGAAGACTCCTGATATGGTGGAGCTGGAGGCAATTGTGGAGAGCAAATTCTATTCACAGTTTCTGGGCAGAAAAGTTTTTGCTGCTCCCAGACCAGTGCACAGGTCAGGAAAGAAGTAAACAAATCTCCCCTGATTGTGTCACTTTGGAGTAACTGAGAACTTACAGGTTCCCAGAGTATACCCTCCTCTTGGACAAAGGACTCAAGAGTCAAGTAATTGGCTGCTAAAATGTTCAAGAAAGGGAGAAATAATCAGACTTTAGAAGATTACTTTCTTGATGAACAGGTATTTTCTTCAATCCTTTTGGATGAGGAAGTACAATGTATACTATCAGAAGAAGCCAAGGCTTCTGCATCCAAAACCTCCAAAATAAATATACAATGGTCTCAGGCCAAGGAAGAACACAAAATGGATTTTGAAAATCAAGTTAAAGAGGTGGAGGAAAAGTTAAGAAGAGAAATAAGAGGGATGCAAGAAAATCATAAAAAGCAAGTCAACAGCTTGCTAAAGGAGACCCAAAAAAATGCTGAAGAAAATAACACTTTAAAAATAGTCTGGCTCAATTGGCAAAAGAGGCCCAAAAAGTCAATAAGGAGAAGAATGCTTTAAGAAGCAGAATTAGCCAAATGGAAAAGGAAGTTCAAAAGCTCACTGAAGAAAAGCGTTCTTTAAAAATGAGAATGGAGCAGATAGAAGCTAATGACTTTATGAGAAACCAAGAAATTACAAAACAAAACCAAAAGAATGAAAAAATAGAAGACAATGTGAAATATCTCATTGGAAAAACACCTGCTCTGGAAAATAGATTGAGGGGAGACAATTTACAAGTTATTGGAATACCTGAAAGCCATGATCAAAGAAAAATCCTAGACATCATCTTTCATGAAATTATCAAGGAAAATTGCCCTGATATTCTAAAACCAGAGGGCAAAAAAAATATTGAAAGAATCCACTGATCACCTCCTGAAAGTGATCCCAAAAGAGAAACTCCAAGGAATATTGTAGCCAAATTTCAGAGTTTCCTGGTCAAGGAGGAAATATTGTAAGCAGCTAGAATTTACTATTGTAGAATTTGTCATAAGGAATCTCCAGGAAGAAATCTGCAGGTGTCCTTAGAATCAAGTAAAGCACAGTCAGTTTGAAGTTCATTGAACCAACTCTGAGCTGATGTGCATATTCATAAAAAGATATTTGAAGTAAATATCATCAATATTCTTCTTAAAACTAACTCCTACTCACCTGGGGTTTAAAAACAAATGTTGAATACACTCCATCTTCTTCTGCCTTTCAGTATAATGCTTCATACCTCAGTTTTTTGGTAACATGTGGGAATGATTCAAAGGAATTGAGTATGTTTAACTTGGAGAAGAGAAGACAGTGTACAGGGAATAATTTCTCAAAGCATTTACAAAGATAGCATTATGAAGAAATAGGTCACTTTTTTCTCCTTTAAATATCACATAGAAGTAGATTTCAACATTATGTAAGAAGGGTAAGACTGAGGGACACAATTTTCTATCAATTAGTGATGTTGGGAAAGTAAAATGGGTGGTCTCAAGGTAGCGAGTTCCCCCCAACTACAGATTTTCAAACCATAGCTGGAAAATAACTTGCTGGTTATATTATAGTAGGGAGTTTTGCTCCAGTAAAAAAATGAGATCACTTCTAAGATTTTGTATTTTTCTGAAAGAGAATCCAATAGAGGTTTTTGCAATTTTTTTCTTGGAGACTCACAATTCAAAATAATGTCGCTGGAATATATCATTTTTTTCTAATAGGACAGGAACAGGGATAAATCTAAATATCTGCGTGACCTCATAAAGTTAATTAATCTCATTGGACCCAAGTTTCTTCATGGATAAAATGGAGGGAGTTTAACTAGATGATCTTTGAAATACTTTTCATGTCTAATATTTTATTAATTAAGAGGCAGATTATTAAAGAGCAGAGAGTCAACTGAACAAAATGGTGGATTAAGGGCAGCATGCTGCCAACATTCCTCCTTAAATAACTTTAAAATAATGCCCTTAATCAAATTTTGGAATGGCAAAGCCAAAAAAAGGTCCATGTAAGAAATTTTTAGAGCCTAAGAAAAATTAAGAACTCAGCAGAAGAAGTCTGTGATCCTTAGGACTGGAGGTCTTTTGTAGCAGCAATAACTCCAGAACCTCTCAGTTCAGCAGTGGTAGGAGTTTCAGACAATTGGACAGAAAAGATTTGCAAGGGACTTTTTTACAGCCACTGGGTAGAGGTGGCATTGACTGGTAACTCCATTGTCCACACAAAAGTTTTGGGTTATAGTTTCAAGGTAGAGAAGATTCCTGGGGATAGAGCACAGGAAGGCAGGGGCCCAAGTCAAAGTGCCAAAGCAAAGAGACCACTAGTACATGTGACTGGAGGGGATAAAGGGGGATTCTTGGAAATGAAGATATTTTTCTCATGTAAAAAAGGCTTGCAAAGAAGAGATTTTATAAGGAAAGGAGAAATTGGTAGCAATGCTTTAATCTTTCTCTCAGAATGGTTCAGAGGAAGAAGAACACACAGACACTCAATTATATATAGAAATGTAACTTACTCAATGGGGAAATGGGAGGGAAAAAGAATAAGAGAAAATGGGGGAAGATAAAAGGTAGGGTGGATTAAGGGACACAGTGTTTAAAAGGAAAATCATCCATTCATGACAACTCTAGTGTAATCCCCAGAACACTCAGGATCTTTCCAGGTTGTTCATGGAACTATCATCTGTGACTTAATTCAGGAGGCTATGAGGAAGCAGCATGTCAGTGAGCCCAGCAAAACCAGCACTAGGTCTTCTGCATGATGACCAGGACCCTCCTTGCTGCTCCTCTGGCTTCTGAAGTATGCTAGGCATCAAAGTCCATTTCCCCCTTTCTTCCCCCCTTTCCTCTCCCACCTGTTCTCTTAGAATACATAGGCTGCTTAAGTGTAGAAGTAGTTATGTTTTTGTGTGTGTGTGTGTGTGTGTGTGTGTGTGTGTTTTAGAGGAAAACAAAAGAAAAACACTAAAAACAATGAGTAAAAGAAAGCACATTTTTATTATATATTGAGTTTTTTTATTGTATGAATAAACAATGTGCTTCTCAGCAGCCTCAGTAACTTCTTTACTTTGTACTCAACAGAACTAATAAACTTTGAGCAACCCTTAAAAAAGAGGCACAGAAATATATTATAGTAGAGGGAAAGAAGGCAACGAGATGACCATTCTTTGAGCATTACTCTCATCAGAATTGGTTGAAGGAGGGAACAACATTCTTATTTTGGTATAGAAATCTAACTTTCACTACAGACAAGAGGAGGAGAAAGAGGAAGAAAAGAGAGGGGTGCTTAGAAAGGGGGGAAGAAGTAGTAATGGAAAAGGGAAAGAAATGGGAGGGGGCTGATAGAATAGATGGAACAGTGGGGGAAGCAGTTTTCAAAAGTAAAACTCTTATGAGGAGGAGAAGGGGAAAATGAAAGCATAAATGAGGGGGAATAGGATGGAGAGAAAGCACAGACACTAACATAACTGTGAATGTGAATGAGATGGAGTCTCCCATAAAACCGAGGCAGATAGCAGAATGGCTCAGAAACCATATTCCTACAATACGTTGTTTACAAGAAACACATTTGAAACAGGACATACATACAGGGTAAAGGTTAAAATTATGCTTCAGTTGAAGTAAAAAAAAACACACACACACTGGTAGCAATCCTCATCTCAAAGAAAACAAAAGCAAGACATAGATCTAATTAAAAAAAAGTAGGGAAGGAAACAATATCCTGTGAAAAGACACTATAGACAATGAAGTAATATCATTGCTAAGCATACATGCACCAAGTGGTATAGCATCCAGATTCTTAGAGAAGAAGTTAAGGGAGTTACAGGAAGAAATAGACAGAAAAAACTTTGATAGAAGGGGAGACCTCAACCTCCCCCTCTCTGAACTTAATAAATATAACCTCAAAACAAAGAAGAAAAATGTTAAAGAAGTAAATAGAATTCTGGAAAATGTAGATATGATAGATCTCTGGAGAAAGCTATATGGAGATAGAAATGAATATACCTTTTGGCCAATGGGTTATACACAAAAGTTGACTGTGTAGTAGGGCATAAAAACCTCAAATGCAAGGCTGAAAGGCAGAAATAGTCAATGCATTATGACACAATAAAAGTTATATATAATAAAGGGCCATGGAAAGAAGGACCAAAAATTAATTGGAAACTAAGTAATCTAATTCTAAAGAATGAGTGGGTCGAACAACAAATCATGGACACAATGTATTTCAAACAATTTTTCAGTTCAATAACTTCATTCAAGAAAATGACAATAAAGAGACAACTTACCACAACTTATAGGATGCAGTAAAATTACTTCTTAGGGAAAGTTTTATATCTCTGAATGCTTACATGAAAAAATAGAAAAAGAGGAAATCAGTTAATTGAGCAAGCAACTGAAAAAGCTAGAGGAAGAACAAATTGAAAATCCTCAATTAAACACCAAAATAGAAATATTGAAAACCAAAGGAGAGAGCAATAAAATTGAAATTAACAAAACTATTGAACTAATAAATAAAACTAAGAGCTGATTTTACGAAAAAAAACAACAATAAAATTGATAAACCTGTGACCAACTTGATTTTTTAAAAAAGAAAATCAAATTTTCAGTACCAAAAATGAAATGGGAGAATTCACTTCTAATGAATAGGAAATAAAAACGATATTTAGAAATTGTTTTACCAAATTGTATACCCATAAATTTGACAATCTTAGTACAATGGTTGGATATTTCCAAAAAATATAATTTTCCCAGATTATTAGAAAAGGAATTAAAATACTTAAAATAACCATATCTCAGAAAAATAATTTGAGCAAGCCATCAATGAATTCTCTAGGAAAAAAAAAAAACTCCAGGCCAGCTAAATTTGCAAGTGAATTCTATCAAACATTTAAAGAACAGGTAATTCCACTGCTATAGAGAATATTTGGGAAAATTGGTAAAGAAGGAGACCTGCCAAATTCTTTTGATGATACAAATATAGTGGAGATAAATAAACTGGTAAGAGCCAAAACAGAGAAAGAAAATTATAGATCAATTTTCCTAATGAATATTCATGCAAAATTTTAAATAAGATATTAGCAAAAGGAGTACAGCATCTTATCATGAGAATAATACACTTTGATCAAGTAGGATTTATACCTGGAATGCAGGGCAGATGAATATTAGGGAAACTATCAGCATAATTGAACATATCAACAGCAAAACTAACAAAAAACCCACATGATTATATAGATACAGAAAAAGTTTTTGACAAAATGCAACACTTATTCCTAAAGAAAACACTGGCAAGCATAGGCACAAATGGAGCCTTCCTTAAAATCATTAGTAGTGTGGGTGGGGAGGAGCCAAGATAGTGGAGTAAAAGAACAGACTTCCCTGAGTTCTTCCACAAAGTCCTCCCAATACCTGTAAAAATGACTCTAAACACATTCTAGAGCTATGGAATCCAGAAAATGACTGAGTGAAATAAGTCTCTAGCCCAAGACTACCTGGAAAGTCAACAGGAATGGTCTATCACACCATGCAGAGAGCAGAGCACAGTCTGGTGTGGGCCACACTTCTTGCTAAAGGAGCTTCAAAAAATGCTGAAGAAAACAGTACTTTAAACAATAGACTAACCCAAATGACAAAAGACCAAAAAGTCAATGAGGAGAAGAATGCCTTAAAAAAGTAGAATTGGGGAAATGGAAAAGAAGGTCCAACAACTCAATGAAGAAAATCATTCCTTCAAGATTATAATGGAACAAATGGGAGCCAATGACTTTATGAGATATGAAGAAATTAAAAAGCAGAAAAAAAGAATGAAAAAATAGAAGACAATGTGAAATATCTCAGTGAAAAACCCACTAATATGGAAAAAAGATACAAGCGAGACAGTTTAAAAATTATTCGACTACCTGAAAATCATGACAAAAAAAGAGCCTAGACACCATCTTTCAAGAAATTATCAGAGAAAACTTCCTTAATATTCTACAATCAGAAGGTAAAATAGAAATTGCAATAATTCCCTGATTGCCTTTTGAAAGAGATACCAAAAGAAAAATTTCTAGGAATATTGTAGTCAAATTCCAGAGTTGTAGGTCAGAAAGCAGCCAGGAAGAAATAATTTGAGTATTGTGGAAATACAATTCAGAGAGCACAAGATCTAGCATTAAGGAAACAAAGGGCTTGGAATATGATTTTCCAGGTCAGAGGAGCTAGGATTAAAACCATGAATCATGTGCCGAGCAAAACTGAGTATAATACTTCAGGGAACAAATGGACATTCAATGAAATACAGGACTTTCAAACATTCTTGATGAAAAGACCAGAGCTGAACAGAAAATTTGTCCATCAAATGTAAGAATGAAGAGGATCATGAAAAGGTAAACAGGAAAGAGAATCATAAGAGACTTATTAAAATTGAACTATTTGTATTCCTACATTGAAAGATGATATTTGTAACTCATGAAACCTTTCTCAGTATTAGGGTAGTTGGAGGAGATAGACAGACGGACAGACAGACAGACAGACAGACAGATAGATAGATAGATAAATAGATAGATAGATAGATAGATAGATAGATAGATAGATAGATAGATAGATAGATAGATAGATAGACAGACAGACAGACAGACAGACAGATAGATAGATAGATGATAGATGGATAGATAGATAGATAGATAGATAGATAGATAGATAGATAGATAGATAGATAGATAGACAGACAGACAGATAGAGGGTATAGGGTGAGTTGAGTATGAAGGAGTGATATCTAAAAATAAAATTAAAGGGAAAGAGAGGAATACATTTGGAGAAGAAGAAAAAGAGAGTTAGAATGCAGTAAATTATCTCACATGAAGAGGCAAGTAGAAGGTTACAATGTAAGGGAAGAGGGAGGAGGTGAGAAAGAATTAGTGCTCTTTACTCTCATCCTATTTGGCATATGGAGGTAATATTATACACACTGAATTGAGTATATAACCCTACAGGAAAGTATGGGGGAAGGTGATAAGAGAGGGTTAATGATAGAAGGGAGGGAAGATTGGGGATGGGGCAGTCTGAAGCAAATATGTTAGAAAAAGAACAGGGTCAAAGCTGAAAATAGAAACATTGGAGGACTGGGACAGATGAAGGGAAATATAGTTGTTTCTATCACAACATGACTATTATGCAGGTGTTTTACATAACTAGACATGAATAACCTATATTGAATTTCTTGCCTTCTCAGTGGGGGTGTGTGGGTAGGGAAGACGGGAGAGAATTTGGAACTCAAAATTTTAAAAACAAATGCTAAAAAACATTTTTATATGCAAATGAGAAATAAGATGTACTGGCAATGGTGTACAGAAATCTATCTTGCCCTTCCAGAAATTATAGGATAATAGAATAGGAGGAGGGATGATAAAAGGGAGAGTAGACTTGGAGAAGGTGAAATTAGAATGTATGCCATATTGGGGTGGAGTTGGGGAAAGATAGGGACAAAATTTGGAACATAAAATCTTGTGGAAATGAAAGTTGAAAACTAACAATAAATAAATAAATAAATTTAAATATTAAAAAAACCCACAATTTGATAAGAAGCATCTACCTAAAACCACCAACAAGAATTATATGTAATGGGAAAAAGTTAAATTCATTTTAAATAAGATCAGGGGTGAAAGAAGATTGTCCATTATTACCATTAATATTCAATATGGTCCTAGAAATGTGAGCTTTAGGAATGAGAAGAAAATGAAGTTGGAGGAATTAGATTAAGCAAAGAAGAAACTAAATTATCACTCTTTGTAGAAAATAAGATGATTTGCTAAGAGAAGCCTAGAGAATCAAGTAAAAAACTACTTCAAGTAATAAACAACTTCAGCAAAGCTGTAGGATATAAAATAAACCCACATAAATCATCTGCATTTCTATTTATTACTAAAAAAGTCCAAAATCAAGAGATAAAAAGAGAAATTTGTTTAAATTTATAAAATATTTGGGAGTTTACCAGCTAAAACACACCTAGGAACTATATGGACACAATTACAAAACACTTTTTGCAAAAATAAAGTCAGATCTAAATAATTTGAAAAACATTAACTACTCGTGAATAGGTTGAGCTAATATGATAAAAAAAGAGACAGTTCTACCTAAATTAAATTATTTATTTAGTTCCATACCAATCAAGCTACCAAACATTATTTTGTAGAGGTAGAAAAAAATATATCACAATTCATCTGGAAGAACAAAAGTTCCAGAATGTCAAAGGTGCTAAAGAAAAGAAATGCTAGGAAAGGTGGCCTAGCCCTACCAGATCTTAAATTGGACTATAAAGCATCAGTTATCAAAAACACTTGGTATTGGCTAAGAAATAGAAGAGTAGATCTGTGGAATAGGTTAAGCACACAAGACACAGGAGTCAATTATTACGGCAGTCTACTGTTTGATGAACCCAAGGATCCCAATTTCTGGAATAAGAACTGGCTATTTGAGAAAAAGTGCTGGGAAAACTTGAAAGTAGTGTAGTGGAAACTTGGCATAGACCAACACTTGACACCATATTTCAGAGTGGTTATTGTCGTTTGTCTTCGAATAGAATGAAAATGAAATCACCATTGTAAAGTTAAATTTCACTGTGTCCTGCTGTGGCTGATTAGACCAATACAAGCTCGGAATGATCTATCACAGGTTGGGCAGAGATAGTCCATGTGAATATTTGAGGTGAATATCCCTGCATTTACTTTGTGCTGTCTCAATTCTGCTTTACTCATAGAGCACAGCACCTTTTCTTATGTGGGCACACCATGCTGAAAGGTTAGTGTCTCCTGTGTTGCACAGTCAAATCCAAAGTTCTTGAGAGACCTTGAGTGTGTCCTTTTATCATTGCTTCTGGCCACCATGTGATCACTTGCCCCATGCAAGTTTTCTATAAAACAGTCTTTTTGCCAAGTGTTCATTTTGCATTCAAACAACATAGCCTGCCCATAAAAGTTCTGCTTTATGAAGCATAGTTTGAATGCTTGGCAGTTCAGTTAGAGCAAGGACTTCAGTGTCTGATACCTTATCCTGCCAGATGATCCTCAGAATTTTCCTAAGACAGTTCAAATGGAAACAATTCAGTTTCCTGGCATGACACTGGTAGACTGTCCATGTTTCACAGGCATTCCTGAATAAGGTCCAAATGGATACATGATCTATGTATAATGGCTGATACTATAAATAAATTAGGGGAGGAAGGAATACTTTATTTGTCAGATTTATGAAGAATGGAGAAATTTATGTTGAAACAAGAGGTGGTAAACATTATGAAATGCAGAATGAATAATTTTTATTACATTAAAGTGAAAAGTTTTTTGCATAAACAAAGCCAATGCAACCAAGATTAGAAGGGAAGCAGAAAACTAGGAAAGCTTTTTCACAACGAGTGTCTGTGATAAAGGCCTCTTCTCTAAAATAGAAAGCTGAACCCCATTTACAAGAATACAAGTCATTCTCCAATTGATAAATGGACAAAGGATATGAACAGGCAGTTTTCAGAGGAAGAAATTAAAGCTATCTCGAGTCATATGAAAAAATGCTCTAAATCACTGTTGATTAGACAGATGCAATCAAAACAACTCTGAGATACCACATCACACCTATCAGATTGGCTTACATATCTTATACTTATATATACGTACATATACACACACAAGTACACATACACATATGTGTGTATGCATGTATATGTGTATACACACTATTCACATACATATGTATATGTATATACACATACATTCTTAAACATTATATGTGTTTGCAATTTTCAATTTCTTTTTTTGTGTTGAATATTGTCCCAGGAACATCTAGACACACATAGATTTAGGAATGAATGGGTGAGTGGTGAAGGGCATCCATATAGACCATCTCATACTTTTCTTGTGTTATACAACAACTGATAACCAGCTGTCAGCATCTCACAAAATTTCTGCCAAACAAAAATTGTTTCGGTTGCTACACAGCAAAAAAATCTCACCCAGTAAGAAGTCAATGAAATATGAATAGGATGATCTTGTGAAATACATTCAAGTCTTAGGTTTAGCTAAGCTTGACTGCTCCTTCCCTAAACAGTAAGTGGAAGAGTGAGTTTAATGGGAAAGGGAAGAATGTCATGCTTCCATCCTGTATTCAATCAGCACAGCATTAGAAAATGTCTGTTTAGAAATCTAATCCCTCTGTGCTTCGATAAAAAGGGGTCAGGGCCAACATAGTACAATAATAACAATAGTTCACTTTTATTTAGTACTTTGTAAATCATTAAGTGAACTCCTCAGAAAAACCCTACAAGGGAAGTAGGATAAATGTTCTTATCACTTTATAGACAAGTATACTCAGAGATATGAAATAGCCTGTCCTAGTAAAGACACAAATTTTTGCCATCTGAATCCAAAGACAATTTTATTTTACCATGTTTCCCCTCCTAGAGAGATGTGGAACAATTAATTATTAACAGATTTACAATCAGGTGGGTTTTTGAGAATCTTTTCAAAGGTGCCAAAATTGTTTTGGGGGATCCCATTTCCCCAGTGTTGAACAGCGGCAGCCAGTCTCTCAGAGATAACAGCCCATGTTCATTCTGAGAGCCTTGTATCTATATCATGTGGTCTTTTCCTGGACCCACACCACATAGCACGATTACCTTTGTCAAATGAGCTCTATTGTCCAGTCCTATCCTGTCATCCCTAAGGGCTCATCACATAGTTATTTCCTTTTCCTGGGGCCTATGAATCTTTATTTTCTTGGCTACTATATTTGCACTTATTCAAATGTGAAAGTGATGTGAATGACTGAAGAATGTTGTGGGAGAGAAAATCGTTAGATGAGTAGTGAAGCTGGCAGAGAAAGGAGGGAATCTAACTCATTGCATGGCTATTAAGTTGCATTGTCTTCAATTCATCCTGTGGGCAGGAGAAATGTGTAACCTTTCAAAAAATTTCTTTAAGATATTTTATAAATTATATTGACAAAGTAGTCTTATCATTACATATGATTGTAAAGTAGAAACAGTATGATAGAATCAACCAGGAAAGTTGACAGTTCAACTCTAATAAGTCCATTATAATTTCTCTTCCCTGTTGGCCTTTGCAGGCTTCTCTTGCTTCTTATATTTGAAAGTCATATTGTCTATTCAGCTCTGGTCTTTATATCAAAAATGCTTGAAATTCCTCTATTTCAAATGTTCATTTTTGCCCTTAGGTTACTATACTCAGTTTTGCTGCAAAGGTGATTCCTGATTTTAATCCTAACTCCTCTGATTTCTGGAATATCATATTCCAAGCCCTTTGATCCCTTAATCTAGAAACTGCTGAATCTTCAGTTATCCAGACTATGTTTCCACAATACTTGAATTATTTTTTCTGGCTGCTGGCAATATTTTCTCCTTGACCTGAGAACTCTAGAATTTGGCTAAAATATTCCTAGGAACTTTTCTTTTGGGACCTCTTACAAGAGGTGATCGATGGATTTTTTTAATTTCTATTTTACCCTCTGAAAGTTTTTCACTCTGTCTTCTATTTTTTTCTTTCTTTTGCTTTTCTTTTATAATTTCTTGATTTCTCATAAAGTTGTTAGCTTCCATTTGCTCCATTCTAATTTTGAAGTAAGTATTTTCTTCAGTAAGCTTTTGGACCTCCTTTTCCATTTGACCAATTCTTCTTTTGAAGTCATTCTTTTTGGACCTCTTTTGCCATTTGGGTTAGTCTATTTTTAAGGTGCTATTTTCTTAAGTATGTTTGGGTCTCCTTTAGAAAGCTGTTGGTTGACTCATTTTTCATGATTTTCTAACATCACTCTCATTTCTCTTTCCAATTTTTCTTCTACTTCTCTTACTTGATTTTCAAAATCCTTTATGAGCTCTTCCATGCTCTGTGATCAGTTCATATTTTTCTTGGAGGTTTGGATAGAGGAACTTTGACCTTATTGTCTCCTTATTTTTGTATGTTTTGATCGTCTTTGTTACCAAAGTAAGATCCTGTAGTTTTTGTTTTTATGCTGTTTTCTCATTTACTCAGTCAAATATTGACTTTCTAACTCCTTATTAAGGTAGGATTCTGCTTCCAGTGTGGAGGATGTCCTGTTTCAATCTTCAGAGGTTTTATGCAGCTGTTTTCAGAAATACTTCTAGGGGCCTGTAAATTTTCAGTTCTCCCAAGGTGGTAGGATCAAAGGAGAGATGTTTGCTACTTTCCTGGTCTGTGTTCTGGTCTGTGGGTGACCACAAGGACTCTTTTCTGCTTTGGAACTGTGAGGAGTATTCCTTATCCACTGTAGCCACAAGCTCTGCCACATCAGCCCAGGACCATCACCCAAGACTGTGACCTACATCCAAACACAGAAAAGCAATAGAATCTTGCCTCAGTGCCAGGAAAGTGATCCCTGAAATTCCCCCTCTGATCTGTTGCTTGATCCCCACTCTGTCTATCAAATGGGTGCTCCAGAAGCAGCAACTACTGTTGCTGTTGCAGCCACTACAGTCATGCCATTACCTCCCTGAGGCTGTGGCCTAATGGAGTTCTGCTGGAGTTTCGTTGTTGATCTTCTATGCTGTCTTTGACATTTATAGACTGAAATGTCTGAAAATCACCACACCTGTGAGTGATTCAGTCCCCTGAGGCCTGCTCAGTCTCATCTGTGCTGGCTTAGCCCACAAGGGACTGTGCTCCACTCCAAGCATGGTGTGATAGACTCTTCATGTTGACCTTCCAGGATGTCTTGGGCTGGAGAGTTGCCATTTTGTGGCTTCTGCAGCTCTAGAATTTGTTTAGAGTCATTTTCACAGTGACATGAAAGTAACGCTAGATTCTCAAAAACTATGCCTTCAGCATGCAAGCTTTTGCAGATTATATCAGAAATAGAAGTGCTATCTTTGAAGCAGACATATCTCAATGAAGAACAAAATTAACCAAGATGAGAAAAGTTCTTTATCAGAAAGGAGGTTTCTTAGTCACTATTTTTTAGGGCCCAACACTTTCATAAGGACAACTTTCTAACACAACACTAGGTTGTAATCTACCCCACAGATAGAAGGGATATTTACTTTGAAATTACAGATAACAGAATGAAGGTATTCACAATTAGATGTAAGCAAAGATTGTTAAAATTTATTAAAAAGGGGCAGAGCCAAGATGGCAGAGTAGAAAGACGGACCTACTCTAGTTCTCCCCCCAAAGCCCATAAAATACCAGTGAAAATGACTCTAAATAAATTCTAGAGCAGCAGAAGCCACAAAACAACAGAGAGAAAGAGATTTCCAATCCAAGACAACCTGGAAGACCTACAGGAAGGGTCTATTGCACTGGGCTCAGAGCAGAGGACCGCCCTGCCTCGGCTGCATAGAGTGGGCAGGTATAGGACTGGAGCAGGCTTTAGGGCACAGAATATCTGCAACAGCAGCTGCAGTTCCCAGATTCCTCAACCCACAAATGCCAAAGACAGCTTCAAAAGTACGTGATAAAGCTCTTTCACCTGGGTGAGAAGGGAACATGGTCTGGTCCCAGCCTTAGGATGGTGACAGTTGCTGAGGTAGTAGTGTCCATTTTAAGAGCCTTCAGCCTAAAGACCCTGGGGAAATCAAGCAAATAATTTGGATCTCAGGCCTGAATGGCAGTCCTGGGGTGAGGAGGAGCACTGGACTGGTGGAGCTGGTGGAGGCTCTGGAGAAGGAATTCTACTCAAAGATCCTGGGGAGATAAGCTTGTGGTTGCACCCAGACCATAGTGCAGACCACAAGAGGAGTAAGCTCCTCTCCCTTGATTGTGCCACCTTGGAGGAACTCAGAACTTACAGGTCCCTAGAGTATGCCCTCCACTAGACAAAGGACTGAAAAGTCAAGTAACACCCTGGGAAAAGGGCCAAAAAAGAATAAAATAATAAGACTATAGAATGTTACTTTCTTGGTGAAAAAAAGGTGTTTTTTTTTTTCCATCCTTTTGGATGAGGAATAATAATGCATACCATCAGAGGAAGCCATAAAAGTCAAGGCTTCTGCATCCAAAATATCCAAAATAAATATGCCATGATCTCAGGCCATGGAAAAGTTCAAAAAGCAATTTGAAAATCAAATAAGAGAGGTGGGGGAAAAAAAAAAAGCAATGCAAGAAAATTATGCAAAGTGAGTCAATTCACTAATTCATTGTTGGTGGAGCTATGAGCCAATGCAGCCATTCTGGAGAGCAATTTGGAAGTATGCTCAAAGGGCTACAAAAATGTGCATACCCTTTGACTCAGTAATACAGCTTCTAGGATTGCATCACCAAGAGATCATAAGAACGGAAAAGGGTTCCATACGTATAAAAATATTTATAGCAGCACTCTTTGTGGTGGCCAAAACCTGGAAATCAAGGGGATGCCCATCAATTGGGGAATGGCTGAATAAATTATGGTATATGAATATAATGGAATACTATTGTGCTGTAAGAAATGATGAACGGGAAGACTTCAGAGAGGCCTGAAAAGACTTACATGAACTGATGCTGAGTGAAAGGAGCAGAACCAGGAGAATTTTACACACAGCAAAATACCACAGTGTGGGAGGATTTTTTCTGGTAGACTTAGAACTTCATTGCAGTGTAAGAATTTAAAATATTCCCAATGGCCTCTTAAGGCAAAATGCTTTCCACATTCAGAGAAAGAACTGTGAAATTTGATCACAGAATGTAACAGATCATTTTCTCTTGTATTATGTTTTGGCTTGCTTTATGGTTTCTTCCATTTATTTTAATTCTTCTATGTAACATGACTAAGGTGAAAATATATTTAATAGGAATGTATACGTAGAACCTATATAAAGTTGCATGCAGACTTGGGGAGGGAGGGGGGAGGGAGAAGGGAAGGAGAAGGGAGGAGAAAAACACTAAGTTATATGGAAGTGATTGTAGAACACTGAAAACAAATAAAATAATAAAAAAATTAAAAAAAGAAAATTTGGAACTCAAAATGTTGTGGAAATGAATGTTGAAGACTAAAATAAATGAACTAATCAGAATTATTGAAAAGAAAACAAAGTGAGTCAACAGCTTGCTGAAGGAGACCCCAAAAATGCTGAAGAAAATAATACCTTTAAAAATAGACTAACCCAAATGCCAAAAGAAGACCAAAAAAGCAATGAGGAGAAGAATGCCTTAAAAAATAAAATTATCCAAATGAAAAAGGAGGTTCAAAAGCTCACTGAAGAAATATTTCTTTAAAAATTAGAATGTAGCAGATGAAAGCTAACGGCTTCATGAGAAATCAAGAAATTAAAAACAAAGTCAAAAGGATGACGAAATAGAAGACAATATGAAATATCTCATGGGAAAAACAACTGACCTGGAAAATAGATCCAGGAGACACAATTTAAAAATTGTAGGCTACCTGAAAGCCATGATCCAAAAAAAAAAAAAAAGCCTATATATTATCTTTCATGAAATTATCAAGGAAAACTGCCCTGATATTCTAGAATCAGAGGGTAAAATAAAAGTTGAAAGAATCCACCAGCCATCTCGTAAACAAAATCTGAGAAGATAAAGTCTTAGGAATATTGTTGCCAAATTCCAGTGTTCCTAAGTCCAGGAGAAAATACTACAAGCAGCCGGAAAGAAACAATTTGAGTTTTGTGGAAATATAATCAAGATAACCCAAGATCTAGCAGCTTCTATGTTAAGGGACTGAAGGGCTTGGAATATGGCATTCCAGAAGTCAGAGTAACTAGGATTAAAAACAAGAATCATCTACCCAGCAAAACCTAGTATAACAGAAAATTGTCATTAAATGAAATAGAGGACTTTCAAGTATTTTTGATGAAAAGACCAGAGTTGAAAACAAAATTTGACTTTCAAACACAAGAATAAAGAGAAACATGAAAACATAAATAGGAAAGAGAAATCATAAGGGCTTCACTAAAGTTGAACTGTTTATATTCCTACATGGAAAGATAATATTTGTAACTCAAGATTTTTTTCAATATTTGGGTAGTTGGAGGGATTATATGCATGTATTGAGAGGGCACAGAGTGAGCTGAATAAGAAGGGATATCTAAAAAAAATAATAAAATTGAGTGAGAGAGGAATATATTGGGAGGAGAAAGGGAAAAATGAATTGGGGCAAATTATCTCCTATAAAAGAGGCAAAAAAAAGGTTTTCCAATGGAGGGGAAAAGCAGGGAGGTGAGAGGGAAAAAAGTAAATCTTACTCACATCATATTTGACTTTAGGAGTCACTCTCAATTTGGTATGGAAATCTATCTTACACTACACGAAAATAGGGGAGAAGGGGATAAGTGGGGTGTGGGGGAGATGATAGAAAGGAGGGTAAATGGGAGGAGGGAATAATTAGAAGCAAATACTTGGGGAGGGACAAGGTCAAAAGAGAGAACAGAATAAATGGGGTGGCAGGATAAGATGGAGAGAAATACAGTTAGTCTTTCGCAACATGACTATTACAGAAGTATTGCATAACTACACATATATGGCTTATATTGAATTGCTTGCCTTCTCAGTGGGGATGAGTGAGGAGGGAGGAAGAGAGAGAAGTTAGAACTCAAAGTTTTAGGAACGAATATTGAGAATTATTTTTGTATGCAACTGGGAAATAAGAAATTCAAGGTAATGGGGTATAGAAATCTATCTTGCCCTACAAGAAAAGAGAGAGGATAGGGATAAGGGAAGGGAGGGGTGTGATAGAAGGGAGGGCAGATTGGGGGAAGGGGTAGTCAGAATGCACAACATCTTGGGGTGGGGGAGGGGAGAGATGGGGAGAAAATTTGCAACTCAAAATCTTGTGGAAATGAATGTTGAAAACTAAAAATAAATAAATAAAATTTTAAAAGTTATTGAAAAGTAGCATACCAATATCTTTATATGCCTAGTCACTTTCCCTTTTTGTAAAGGGTGTCCCTTTAGAAAACTATCCAGATTCAGCTGTTCTTCAGCTCACTTTGGAGAGTTATATAATAACAAGTTGTTATTTTTAAAGAATTGCTCTCTAATTATATTCCTTTAAAGAGATGTAATATATTAATTTGTTTGCTTGCTGCCCTTCTCTCTTACAGTAAAGTTATAAGTTTTTTAGTTTAGGAAGTAAGGATATTCTAGAATTCTGTCCATGTATTATTTCCAGTGAAATGTCTCAACCTTCCCCTACTTGGCTGCTTTCACTAATCACGTGGTTGTCTGTACCCAAACTACTCTTTGTCTTGAATTGGCTAAGTCCTAATAAAATGGTAGAATCAGTTAGATTTCTTTCATAGTCAGCCTGGTCCTCAAAATCTTTCCTACAATATTCATATCAAGGAACTTTAAAAAAAAGAAAAAAGAAAAAAACACTGGCATGATTGGCTGTTTTATACTGCTTTTCAATGGATGATTACACCCTGAGGAGCTCTGTGCCCAACTTTGGAAAATTATGCAAAAATATTTATCAGATTATGCAAACTTATGTGCACAGAAATAACACCTTTTCATCATTTCATCAAGAAATTCATCCATAGAAATAATGTATAAAATTTGAGTTCTCTGCTCACTCTCCAGGGTTTTCCTTTCCTCTGACTCTGGATCAAAGAGAATCATATCAGAACACGAATGTCAGGGCTGTAGAACTCACCATGCCTCTCTCCTGCTGTGAATTGCCTGCTAGTGTGTGTGTTCTCTAAGTATTTGACCGAGGCCCTAGACTAGATATAGTATTCAGCTCACTTTCAACTTCAGAGAAGCAATCCTCAAATTACAAAATCCCAATTAGTGTTAGTATTTCAAGGTCTTAGCTAAGTTCTTATCCATTGAGAGCAAGGCCATTTTAAGTCCTATTCCTCCCATAAGTCCATAATGCTCATGACCCTTGTGTATGCTGCTTAGTGAATAAAGAGGCAATATTACTTAATGGTCAGGTGAGGGAATTCATGCTCTGTTCTTGGCAAAACATGATTTCCTAAAAAAACTCCTCCCCTCTCTCTATGGAGGCCAGCATTTCCCACTGTGAAATGGATTTCCCTGTCTCTAACTGTGAAATAAATTTTCCTGGAAAGTTTTTTCCCCCATTAAAATGATTTTAGTAAATCCAGAGGAAAGTCCTTGTTGAAGGAAGAAATATTATATGTTTAGAAGAATGACTGGATGGAATTTCTATTTTGACCTTCACATAGTACCCAGCACAGGTGGACCTTAGTCAATACTTTCTAATAGGGATGAAAAATAGTTTGCTCTGTGTGTGTGTGTGTGTGTGTGTGTGTGTGTGTGTGTGTGTGTGGGTGTGGGTGTGTAGGTATATTTTAGGGGAGAAAGTTCACAATATTCTGTAGCAGAAGTGAAAGGAATGATCATAAGATGAGATATTATAGTCAAAGCAAATTCTGATACTTAAAAAACAATCCTGTTCTGACAGATTAATTCTATCACTTTTTGAGACTGTTCCCATCATCATTTGATTAAAAGAACAATATTTAATTAAAGGAAGTTCTATTAGCCTTAGCTTCATTTGACTTCAATTTAGCATGTCCCTCTTGTATTCAGAAACTTAATGAATTCAGAAAAATATATACTCTTTTTTTAACTATAACACATAGAGGTGAACAGTCTACTAAGGAATCACATTTGAGTGAATAGGAAGAAAAAGAACAAAGGCCCCTCATCTGGGTTTCTAGGCTTTTCATGTACAAGAAGGCAAAACTTAAGGACAGTTAGATTAACTGACATTCTATGTGTGTATGTATATGCACACAAGTGTTGTAGCCTCTTCCTAGACCTCCATCTTTCAAAGGATGGAAAAGATAGTTGGATTAGTAATGTAACTGTTGGGAAAGAGGTACAGTTATTTCATTAGAATATGAAAACAAGAAGAAAGGAAGGTAATAAGCAAGGGGGCCTAGCAAAAGAGAATTTTATCTCAATTATTGCTTTGGAAAGGCAGATAAGAGCAAAGAAGATCTATTTTCTCTTCTTGCTGATAAGCGTGCCTGTAAGGAGGCAAGGGTAATGCATCCAAAGGTTGAAAATAAGTCAAGTTATCATTCACGAAAAATCAGCCTGAGGTGAATTGTGGAAAGTGACCTGGGATAACTGGCCAGCATTTGACTTAGAAAAATGATCTTCACTTCAGAATTTCTATAGCCATTTTCTTGACCTATGGTCAAGTTGATGTAAGTGAAAGGTTGTCTTTCCCTAGCTGCACCATAAGGTTTTGTAGAAGAAGAAACTGAACTCTGTTCAGGATCGGTCTTATGAACAAGATTCCTAAGTGCCTGAAGAAAATGAATGCCTAGAACGTGTTTCTCACTTTCTCACTGTCTAGAACAAAACACTTAGTGTTTAATTCCTTTGCTTAAGATTTTGTCTGCTCTGAAAATATGAATACCTTTGGAAGTAGATAAGATATTAAGTCTTATTAGCTACTTACAATACAGAATGAATGCACACTGATATATCTATTTATATATGTATTACATAATATGCATATTCTATATGAATTGTCTCTGTGTGTGTGTGTGTGTGTGTGTGTGTGTGTGTGTGTGTGAGAGAGAGAGAGAGAGAGAGAGAGAGAGAGAGAGAGAGAGAGAGAGAGAGAGAGAGAGAGAGAGAGATAGGCAGAGAGAGAAAAGAGATAAATCATTCCTTATTAATGTAGAAGAGAGCCATCACTGGCTCTACTACTGTGTCTCTTCCCTTCTCTAACCTCATTCTAGTACTGGGTGAGAAGATGAAAGGGAATGAGGAGAATGGGATCAGAGCAATGCCATCTATAGTCAGGAACAGCTGGAGAATGTCATCATTTATAGCCTATCCCTCTTCCATTTGGACTTTAAACAGGATACTTTGCATGACAAATGAAACCAGGTTTAGAGAGTGGACCTTGCCAGAATGCAAACTTGATGGTGAAACTCAAAGAATGACCGAAAACTTTAATGTATTTATCTTTCATTCATTTAAAAATGTTATTTTTTAATTAATAGAAATCTACTTTTTACCCATCCTGTCCTTTGGGGAATGCTTGTAACAACTAGAAAAAGTCTAGCAAACCAAATTCTCACATTGGCCTCATCCAAAAAAAATGTCTAATTTTACTCACTGTCACCTCACTATATCAATATATATGGCATTGAACTCCATTGAATAGAGCTCTTAAGTTTTTCAAATGTTTTTATCTTATAATGTTATTGTCATTGCATAAATGACTCTCCTGGTTCTGCTTATTTCCTTGTGTATCAGTTCACATAATAATTGTTATGATAATGATGCAACTAATATTTCTTTAGTACTTTAAGAATTGCAAAGTGTTTTACATTTATTCTCTCATGGCTTGCATGAATGGATGTAGAGTTATGACCATGTCTATCAAGGTTCCTTAAGTGATACCTTAACAGAGGAAAGCTGCTAAGGTTGCTTTCTCATAAACCTTTTTGTTGTCAAGGACACAAAAACTCTTTTGGCTTTCTGGTGAAGTCTAAGAAGTCCTTTATAGAATAATGCTATTAAATGCATAAAATATAACAGAAATACAAAGAAAAAACTTATATTGAAAAAAATTAAAATATATATTTTGATAAAAAGGTCATGAACCCCAAATTAATAGCACTGGCTATATGTCAAACACTTAAAAAAACAATAAAGTATAAATACAATAGGATTTTCCATCCTCTTCTACATAAATGTATTTGAGAAATCTTACTCATTTGAAGGATTACCAAATAATAGAATAAGAAAGGACAACTTAA
The DNA here is from genome assembly GCF_028372415.1 of Notamacropus eugenii. Classification (NCBI taxonomy): domain Eukaryota; kingdom Metazoa; phylum Chordata; class Mammalia; order Diprotodontia; family Macropodidae; genus Notamacropus; species Notamacropus eugenii. The sequence continues at coordinate 127,415,675 of NC_092877.1, read as the reverse complement.
TTTCATCCGTACCTGATCAATATGGGCAAATAGCTGCCACAGTGGATAGAATACTGACACTAAAGTCATAAAGAACTAAATTCAAATCTGGCCTCAGACACTTAGAAGCTCTGTGACCCTCGGTAAGTCACTTAACCCTGATTTTCTCTGTTTCCTCACCTGTAGAATGAGCTGCAAAAAGAAATAGAAAACCACTCTAGTGTCTTTGCCGAGAAAATACCAAATGAAGTCATAAAGATTCAGACATGAAGAAGAGCTTACTGTTCAAAACATCTGAACAAGATCACCAACATATCTGGTCAAGAATTCTTTTTACAACGCCTTATGTCTTCACTTGAGGATGTCTAGAGGAAGAAAATCCCCTGTAACCCAAAGCAGCTCATTAAATTTCTGGATCTAATTGTTGAGAAATTTTTGTTCACATAGGAATTAAATTTTCTACCTTTAAACCTCATCTATTAATTCTTGGCCTTGCCCTACTGGATCATTTAGAACGTACATAATGCCCATGCCACATGCCTGATTTTTATATGACAGCAGCTTTCCATCACCTCTAGACTAAAATATACCAATTTCAGACTAAATATACCAATTTTCTTCAAGAAACAGGCATATAGCATAAACTTGAAGTTCTTCATCTGCCATATTCTAGTCATCCTCTGGAAATTCTGCAGAGCTTAAAAGCTCACTTCTTTAAAATGTGGGTTTAATTTTCCAAAGGTGCATTGGGAAACACAATTGGACTATCACCTTCAGTATTCTGGACATTATATATTTTCAATTCAGTCTTCTTTCAATTCATTCTTAAAGTTGTGTTATGTTCTCTCACCACAGTGTCAATATTAAAACCTACTTTCCATTACACCAATTCCTCTATGTTTCACATGAGCAGTGGAGAAAAGCTGAAACATGTAGCTAAGTTTTGGGAAGAACAGTGCACAAGTTTTTGCCATTTCACAAAGATCTTTGCTGCTTATTGAGATCTCATTGACCAAAAAAAGACTACAATAATAGTGAGAAATATTTTAATCTTTGATTTGAATTTGAAGCCCACTAAAAGTCCCAAGTCTTTTTCCCATGAGCTGTTGTCTAACCATGTCTTATGAATATATTTTTTCTTGTTCAGTTGATATTTGGGTTTAGGTACAGGATATTTACCCTTATCTCTAAATGAGAAACATTATCAACATGGTAGTTTGGTGATAAAGTGAATAGAGCACTGAGGCTGACATTATATTTGAGCCAAATCTGAGTTTATAGCTGGCCTCAGGTTCTTACTATCTTTATCATGATGGACAAGTCACTTAACCTTTTTCTGCCTCAGTTGCATTAACTTAAAAAAGTGATAATAGTAACACCTCTCTATATGATTGTTGTGAGGATCAAATTGTACAATATTTTTAAAGCATTTACTATAGTGTCTGGCATGTGGCAACATGCTTAAAAAATACTTCCTGCTTTCCTTCATCATCATTATATGAATTTGTCTAGCATAAGAGATTTTCACAAATAGTTTTTGAGAAATCATAAACTACATCAGAGAAGTGTGTTAACTACCAGCTTAGTTGTTGTTCATTGTTTGTCCTTTACTTGTGAAGAGAACCATTTATATCATGGGGTGATGACTTGCTAATGAATTGGATTATGTGAGGCAGAGTTGCACAAAATCATGTTATCTTCCAGAGTCACTGAAGTCCAGTAATAAGACAAAGGTCAAGAAGGCTGGCAATGGTCCATTATGCAGTGGATGACCCTTGTGTCTTTGATATCTGACCAAGCTTTAAAAGTTCCACAGGGCCTATATAGTCACTCTTATGGCTATTGGAACAAATTGTTCTTATCTACCCATTCCAAAAGTGAAGACTTCACACACTTGAAGGAGAAACCCCCCTAACTCCCAAATGAGTTTGAGATTTTTCAGTTACCTCTAAAATGATTTAGTCTGTCTGCTAAGATACTTTTATTAGGATGTGGTTACCGGGCATGTTAGAGTTTCTTGGAGCCACTGGTGAGAGTTTGGTGACAGGTAGAAACCAAAGGTGGATGGACAACCCTGAAAAGGGAAAGGACTTAAGAAGCCCTCATACCAGAGGAGCTAGTTCTCCTGGAACACCCCATGTGTTCACATACCAGCCTAGTAAGCCTGTCAAAATTGAAGAATGATAGTCTTTCATGACCAATGCTTGGTCTAATCATGTTGTCTTTTTGTTATAATTTTCTTTTTTATTATTATGAATGAAGTTGATAATTATCATAACATTAATAGTAATATTTAACATTGATAAAGTTATATGATCTGAAAAGTACTTTATGGAAATTATCTCACTTGATTCTCAGAGCAACCCTATGAGAAAGCAAATATTTTTACCTCCATCTTGCAGATGAAGAAATAGAGTTTCAAAGATTATAATTGCTTTGTATATAGTCAAAAAGTCAATAAGTGTCTGAAGGAGGACTTAAATTCTGGTATTCTCAACTCGCAACTCCAATGCTTCCCCTCCTCTCACTCCCTAGGAAAACACAGATGTCTGCAAGGCGTCCCTTTAATTATTCATTCTAAACTTTTTGTAGGAATCTACTCAAATTTAAGGACCTACTGTTTGCAGATTCTCTCTTTTTTTCCTAAAAATTACACATCATTTGTTTTTCTCCGTTACTATTACTATGACATTGTTTTTGTTCTTTACATGTGCCCCCTGCCCCATGATAGTAAGTAGTAGATGAGCAATCCTATCTTCTAGTTCTTTCTAAAACCTTGGAAAATATCTTTGAGCCAAGTGATGTGAACTCACCAATGGCATCTAGTTCCTCATCTCACTATCTTTTTATTTATTACACATTTTCACTCTGTTTTGATAGTTTGTGGCCCAAATAATATTTATCTTGGCAGATATAAAAGAAAGAGTCGAATATGTCTATTTTGTCCATTATTTTAATACCACACAACAGTGGCTATGTGCATTCTTTCATGTTTTTTTTTTTCCAATGTAAAAAATGCTTTCCCCAAATCCCTAGTTTTCGTCACTTGTATGAACTCATTATAAGCTCTAGCTTTCCTGATGATCCTAAAAAAAAACTGTGTGCTCTTTTATTTTTACCCAATATTACCTGCTCTTGCTTCTATCTTTTACACATTTCATGTATTTTTCTTCTTTTTTTGCTTTTATTTCACATTTATTTCTAAATATACCGTTTTGCTATCCTATTTAGTGAACCTTCCCTTACACAAAAGGAAAAAATAAGTTCAACAAAACCATCCTAAACATTGATCACATCTGACTGCATTTAGAATTTTCTGCATTTATAGCATCCCACAACACATTGACACCATATTTCCAATGGAAAAAAAACAAAAAGTTTAGTTTTTCAATTTGTTTCCACTTTCAAAAAAATCTGTTTATCATGAGTTCTCTGTTCATTCAAATTAATCTCTTTAGAGTGTCCCCTTTTTTCAGATGATATAATTGTATCAAGTTAGAGATTAATAATTTCACTCCTGAGAGGTTCCCATGGCTCTTGAGAAAACTTCCCCTACAGCAGATTAGTCTAAGACATTCTGTTGATTCTTTCTCCAAATAATTTATTTTTCCTAATTCTAAAGTACATGCCAAACTATCCAGTTTTCCTCTCCTTTTCCAAGACAAGATTTAATAGTCATTTTTCCCCAGAAGACTCTTTAACTTTCCTAATCCATCACTCAGTTTTTCCTTTCTTTTTTCTTTTCTTTCCTTCCTTCCTTCCTTCCTTCCTTCCTTCCTTCCTTCCTTCCTTCCTTCCTTCCCTCCTTCCTTCCTTCTTTCCCTCATTTCTTTTGTATTTTGTTCAAAAATAACACTTACCCATGTTGCTTCTTCCATTTTCTCAAGGATGAAATTATCATTGATAAGCCAAGAATATATTAGCTCTTCTGCTTTTCTCAGATTGAGAGAGAACTCCCGCAGATGTCATGGTAATTGAAGTCCTCCATCACTACTATATTATTCCTCTTTGTCAAATTAGTGATCACTTTTATGAATTCTTCATTTTTTTCCTCTTTTTGTTTTAGTGTCACAGAACATCAATCTTATTTCTCCCTTTATTTCTCTTCATTCAAATGACACAGACCATATTCTTCCCTTTGTGGTTCTAGAATTTGTTTAAGTGAATATATATTCTCATAGTACAATTGTACACCACCCATTCTGTTGTGTCATTGTTGAGGTTTAGAGATGCTGGGGGACCCTGAAATACCGACACTCCAGGTCCTACTTGAATGAATTCAACACAAGTCTTCTTAAAGCCAAAGAGAAGCAAAGTTTATTAAAGATTCACCACATTGGGTTGGCTCTTAAGGAGCCTAAGCATTTGCAATGCTTGTATTCACAAGCAGGCCAGACAGAGTCTGAGCTGGATTTAATCTGAGTGCCTTTATGGAGGCAAGATGGAACTTAAATACTGAAAAGACTGTAAGAGGGATCTGGGGGTGGTCCAGTAATCTAGAGTGATGGGAGAAGGGGTTTAGTGAGAGTCTTGAGGATAAGTCCAAGGAACACCTCAATGGGACTTGGGTGATTGGTCAAGGGTTGGAAATAGCTGGAGTCAATCAGGAGATATCAGACAATGGAGAACAATGGAAGCAGGTAGGGCAATCCTGAGGTCTTGATGGGAAGGACCAGTACTCTGGGGTGAATACAGATCAAATCTAAGGAGAATTTGATGGGAGTGGTCAGCAGCCTGGGGAATGGGGTGTTGATAGGATCAAGGGTGGGGAGTGCAACCAGAACCTGGGCACAGTGATAATGAAAAGCCCATGGGCTTTCTGAAACTGCCAGATCAAATGGGAAGATTAGATTTGAGTAAGAAAGACCAGATTAAATGGAAAGATTTAAGGGGAGTTCCAGGAGGTTCCTAGAGTCTGAACTCTATCAGCATGATTGTTGGCTCTGGATTCAGAGGAGCTGGGTACAAGTTCTACTGTGGATTATACCTTTGTGAATTTGGACAATCACTCAATCTCTTAGAGTTTCATTTTTCCTTATCTGTAAAATGAGAAGGTTGGACTAGATGACATCTGAGGTCCCTTATAGCTCTAAGTATACTTACCCATGATTTTGTAAGGTAAATCCCTCTAAACCAATATGACAATGTTAATTCCCATAATAGCAAGTTTAGATATTAGAAAACCTCAGGTCTAATCTCAGTTCTGTCATATACAAGTTACATGAAAATGGACAAGTCATTTAATCCCTCTCGTCCCCATTTTCCTTAATTACTGAAATGAGAAGGCTAAAATAAATGATCTCTGAGGTCCTTGCCAACTGTAATATTCTATACTTCTACAATATAATCAAAAATTAAAATACATTCTATTCTTGAAAAGCATCATTACTGTAATTGGAATAGAATCTCTATAGACATGTTTTCTTCATGTACCTTTAGAAATGCTTATGAAGTTTTATCAGGTTCATAAAAGTCTGCTCCATCAATGATGCCCCAGAAGTGTCCATTCTTCAATGATTATGCACGCAAAAACAATAGTAATGGAGTAATTGTTTTTACAGCTACTTTCATTAAAGCTTTTAAAGGCTAAGTTAATTGAGATGGTGATTTGGAACCGCACCCAGAAAATCCTTATTTACCATCTAAAAACTTTTGTTACTAAGAACAGAATTCATCTAAACCACCCAGACTCCATGTTGGAAAATGAGGTCACACCTTTGGGGATTATTCTTATTTTTAGGCAAATGTGACTTCCTTTTTTGGTGAGAAACCATAGAAACCTCTTAAGGGGAGGTTCTCTAACCTTCTTAGACATCAAATAATTCACAGAAAGCAAAATGTGAAATGATAAAGGTAAATTAAATAGAAGCTTTCATTTAGAATGCCAAAAAGATTAATGAAGCATTTGTACTTTATGCAAACATTTGGAAAAAATTTCAATGTCATGTTGCTCAGTCCATGAACTATTGTTCAGGTTTTTTTTTTTCTCCAGAAAAGGGACAATTTACATTCCTCTCAGCCTTGATATATAGAACTGATGTTAATGACTTACAAGTCTAGCTATCTGTCTTACAGTTCTGCAGTTAAAGACTGCAGAAACAATTGATAATAACATGGTCTTCACTTAACAAAAGTTATTACATCAATCAAAATCAACTCTCTGCCTTTTTGTCATTATATTACTGAAATATTACCTTTTTAGATAGATTAAATTTTCCCACCAAGAATTTCCGCAAAGGAAATTATGAAAGTTTTGTGTATTCTTTTTAACAATGATAAAAATAGATGCAAAGACGTATTTTGTATTGTCAAGGAACTACATGTAGCTTTTTGTTTTCCTACTTTATATAAAAGTCAAATGGTCTATTTTCAAATTAATAATCAATCTTATTAACTACTAAATAAGTAAGGCATTTAATTGCATCCACAATTGACCAGGAGTAGGTTATAAGACTGAATTGTCTTTGAAAAATACATGGTTCTGGAAAAGTTAGGTGGTTCAGTGTATAGAGTCCTGGCCCTGGTGTCAGGACGACCTGAGCTCAAGTCTGGTCTCAGACACTTGACACTTACAAGTTGTGTGACCTTGAGCAAGTCACTTAACCCCAATTGCCTCATTCCCCCCTAAAAATATAAAAAAGAAAAATGTACGGTGCTTATAATGACTGGAACCTTTTCATGAAATAAAGGTCCATCTTAAAGAAAAATATACTTTATTCTATCTAAATGACCCAAAAATATTAGTCCACGAAGAATCATAGTTGAAGGTCACAGAAAGAGTAATGATGTTATTAATTGTGGGGATAAATTGGCTATCACACACCACTAATGAATTTTGAGGGGAAAATAGTTTAACGAATATAATCAGAGAGATGTATGAGCAGAAAACAATGCATTAAAGGAAAGAATATTCTGCCCATGTGTTATATCAGTATCTAAACAATGTCGGTAGCTCTAAAAATAGATCCCGGAATTCTGTGACAATTCCTTATGCAGATTTCAAGGAAGATATGGAAAAAATTCTTATGAAAAAAACGTGGATGGGTTTTTATCTGTACTATTGGAGGGGATACATACATTGATGAGATTGCTGAAGTATCCAAGAATTAAGGTAAATTATATAAACATAAAAGATTTAAATATTTTCTTTTAGGATTTCAAAAATATGATTGGAGTATACGTACAAAGAGATCGGATGTTTATGGGAGAAAATGATATGCTGTTCAGAGACAGCAGATATTCATTTATAAGGGTACCAAAGCTGAGCAATAAAAGAATTCACAACATCCCTGGCAGGTAGTTGTTCAGCTTTTACTTAAACATCTTAGGATTGGGGCACCTTCTGAGATACATTGTTGCACTCTTGTATGGGTCCAACTTTTAGTCAAAATTTCTTTATGTCAAAGTTAAATTTACCTTTTGAAACTTGTAATTGAACCTAATTCTGTACTATGGAGACAAACAAAGCAAGTATTTCCTGTTAGAGAATAACTCTTCAAGTTGAAAGCTATTTTTATGCCTTCATTTCTCCAAGCCAAATATCCACAATGAATGAGGTAATAGATTTAGAGCTACAAGGGCCATTAAGTTTTACTCCCTGATTTTACAGATAAGGAAACCAGAACTGGAGTGGTTAAATGGTTTGACAAGGGACACACAGTTAATTCTTAAGGTGGAATTTGATGTTACATCTTCCTGATTTCAAATTCAGTGTACTAGCTATCACCCCATACTGCATACCAGTTTCTTCAAGCAATTTACTTACAATGTGAGTAGGTCAATGTCATTTGGCCTGAACCAGGAAAAGTGGTATCTGCTGAAATGAAAATTAAAATATTCTATCCATTCATTCTTCGCCCTTCTTTAAGGCATGTCAATAGTGGAACCAGCTCATAAGAGGCAGAGCTAGATGGTGCTTTCCATATCTTCTAGCCCAGTCCATTCCTTTTTACAGAAGAAACTGAAACCAAAAGAAGTCAAATGATATCTCCCATTAACCCAAAGGCAATGAGTAGCAAAGCTAATATTTTATCTGTCTCTTGTGAGTTCAAATGAGTTTCTAAAATGGAAAAATAAGTAGGTTTTGCTTAAGGAAGACTCTTCTGCTAATGTTTCAGAGTTGAGAGATGAACAGAATGGCAAAGGCATGGAAGGGACATGAAAAGAACATTAACTTGGGAATGACTATGTATGAACTTTAGTCCAAGTTCTGCCACTTACTTGGTGGGTAATGTGTGGGATAGCGAGACCCCTACTCAAATTGACTACTCAGAGGCATCTCAAGATACAAACAGAAAGTCCTTTATTCAGTTCTCACGAAAAGCAGGTGTCACCTTCTCCAGACAGTCTAGAGAAGGGAGGCACAGCACAAAATCAGAAACATGGTTATATGGCTAAAAACCACAACCCCACCCCCCTTATCCTTTTGGTCAAGAGCCTGAGTAAGCAACTTATTTTCAGAAATTTGTCCCAGATGCAAGAAATAAGGAAATGGAAGTCAAAGGCCTGAACAAGCAACTTATTTTCAGAAATTTGCCCCAGATACAAGAATTGAGGAAGACACTGAATAAACATTTCCCCTATTTGGCAAAAGGTCAAGATTGTACAATATGATTAGGAAATGGGTTAAGCAAATCTGGGGAGAGGGGCCACGGGTGGTGTCACAGCTTTAAGTTTCCCCGTATCATGTGATTTCTGAGAAATTGAAACTCAGGTCTAGAGTCTAATGTACTTCATATGCAAGCTCTTGAGAAGTTTTCACTAGCCATCACACTCAATCCCTCCTCTTATTTCACTCCTTTGAAAACTTCTCACACAATTCTTGATACATGTGTTCATTTAAGGAATCTTTCCTGTCATCCTTTTCCTCTATGTCTACCTGGACCCATCTTTGCTTATTCATAACCATCATGCCAGTTGTTCCACTTAATGGTGTTTTGATGATGACCATTTGTGATACTATTTTAGTAGTTAATTGCACCATGGAGGGCAAGCAAACTGGTAAAAGAATAACTCTGCTTAATGTGACAAGCACAAACCACAGTATCTGTTTCCACCAGCTACCCCCAAACCACACTCACCAGGATATATTGAAAGGAGAAGAACAAGTTTGGATGGGAACAGGGAAAATCTTTAAAATTCCCATTTCCACACCTAAATTCAATCAATAAAAACCTCCTCACATTCTTTCCCCTATGAATTCTTCCTTTCATCTATCCCCCTTTATACGAATATAGGGAAGGAGCAAAGTTGACTGAAGCATTGAAAAATTACAAAGGGGCAGTCCCCTTGTTATAACTACAGACACAGAGATTCAAAATTCAAAGGTAGATCAATGAATTGTTCATTCAGAGGTTCCATCTCATACGGCAGTCTGGGGAGCAACATCATCTGATGCAGTTTTCTGGTCTGGATGCTCCCTCTGGGCATCTTCAGCATCGCATCTCTGCATCTTCTTCCCTTTATCTTCTTGTGGAAATCCAGATGTCCACTCTGCTACAAAATTGACCTTAATACCATTTTAGATGACCATACCTAAGCTTTATACACTTATCACTCTTACAGAATCAAAATTGGAACTTGATCTATTGTCATGTTTAAGAAATTCACATTAGAACCCAGTTTTTACATTTTACATTCCCCCATCAAGAAGATGAGATTTCACTAAAGAGTCAATAACAGGCTTTATTACTTACATAAATTCAATAAATACTCATTTTTGACACAGTACATATCACATCATAAAACAATTCCACCTTCTGGTCATGTGATACTTCTTCTAAACCATTTACAATATAGACCACAAGCCATTTTTCTTTTAATGTTAACCAGCTGAGACAAAAATAATAATGATTACATATACTAACCTCACAAGCCTTTGACCTGATTGTCTCCACACTATTACTAAGAATTAAGGAATCCTAACTTATTGCTGTTGGTCTAAATTTCTAAGCCTAAATAGCTTAATTTTAGACTTAACCTCAGATGTTCACCTACCAACAATCCATAACTAAATAGATCTGGTACCAAGCTTACAAAACCTTTGATTACAGGAGATTGTTACTAAGAGTAGGGACATTGCATGGAAACAATATCTCCCTAACTTCATGTCAGTTCCAGGCAGGAGCAGATTGTCAACTGGCATTCAGTCAGGCTTAAAGTCTTCTAGGTGTCAGTGGGGAAATTGAGTCAGGAGAATCCTACCTCAGCCCAGGCTGAGCAGCCACTCTCACACCCTTCCCATGAAATCACCTTTCTGCAGTTCATATCAGCATCTCACAAGCTTACTGGCATCATGGATCAGAGGTTCAGACAGCCTTTCTTGCTATCCATACCTGGAGTTAGACTCAGAAGAATAGTCAGTTAATAGTCCCATAAAATCTTAAAATAGAAAGTCCAAATAATCATGTTTCAGATATGACTGTAATTTCATATTGACTAAGGAACATATTTTGAAGCAAGTCTTAAGTGTCTTATATGCCTTTCTATACATGTTCTGGTTGCAGATTAAATAATAATCAAAAAATCAAATTTACCATTAAAGCCTTAGGTTATTACTCTAATAGATTTACATCTGTTTCCCAAACTACTCTGTCCCTTCCTAACCCTGATCAATCTAAAAGAATGAGCTACACATATAATAAGTTCAAACACTAACTTCAGCTTATTTTCATGAAATGAATTCATATCAAACAGAAAAATTTAACTTTTCCATCAATGTCAAATTTTACCCAAGGTCACCTACCTCTAAGAAACTTAGACTGGAATTCTTTTCCCCAGACTAAAGATGTCTGTGATTTAGTCTCAATCTCAGTAGTTAATTCAGTCAATAGTATTTACCCAGTTGGTCTTTGTAACAGATAAAGACTTTATTCCCAAGTTGACACCTTTGTCCATTATCCCCAAAGAGTTTTAGTCCTATTTGTCTAAAAGGCCCTGGAAAGCCTCACCTTGAAAACTCCTTGGTTTTCCCCAAGTGAACTGGCTCTCCTGAGGCCCACTCTGTCACTATGCTTAAATCTCTGTTCTATTTCCCACTCTTAATCCTATCAATCCTAATCTCCAGGTTACTGACCACTTCCATCAAGACCCTGCTGGGAATCCCTAGAGCGCTTGGGGCCACCCTGGGCTCCTTCCTCAATCCCTTTGGTGATAAGATACAATTCACCTTTAAACACCATCACATTTATACTGTGGTTTCATCTCCACTTTATAGCCAGACTCAGATATAGCCAAGTGGGAAACTTTAAAAGAAGTGTTCCTTTGCAAAGGAAAACAATGGGGAAACTGAGCCAGAAGGATTCCATCCCAGGCTGAGGACACAATTATCCCCTGAGGTTTGTAAATTAGAAAATAGGTTTCACTAATCAAAAATTTTGCACATTTTAAATTTGTCCTAAAAACCAATCACTAGAGATTATCACCTAAAGGAATTCCTGGTTTAGGAACTCCGTATTCACCTTACATTTTACATAGAGATTACAACTTTAACAAAATGAAGGGCCACACCACTTGGGTGATTATTTTAAACTTTCCTAAATCTTAGCTGCCTCTGGGTGGGGATGGGGCCCTTCTACTTTTACAATAGAAAGTTAACATCTCTTCTCTGAGCATCAGATTAGATCTTAACAAGTCCTACTGTAAAGACTGGATTTCAAAAGGAAAAGGGGAAGGTGGGGCCAGGAGGCCTTTTTGTCTTAAAATTCCTGGTCTCTGTTATCTTGTCCCTCATCTTCCAAGCCCCATGAAACCTGAAGTTATGATAACAAATTAGCTTACAAATATAAATAAGTTTGGTAAGTAGGCTTTTCAAAAATCATACAAAAATTCAAACAACAAATAGTTTCCTCTTCTAAGAACAATTTGTCACAAAATCCTCATGAACCTAACTGGCAACAATTGCAAGACCTAAAATCAAAGTCTTTTCACATTTGGCCGTAAGTTTCCTTTTTACATATTTTTGTAAATATGCTTGATTCCTAGCAAAAATCAATTTTAATTAGCAATGCAATTTCTAATGTAACAACATTTAGATTTACTTAAAAATGTAAACTATTTAAGTTTACTTAAAATTTTAAATGAACCATTACTCATTCAACTGAATCTCCACATCATTTTGCACAATAACCTTGCCATATGGGCATACTCTTATCACCCTGATCAGATAAAGTCATCTTAAATTTGATTGAACTATTAACTATATTAAATTAAGTTAAGTGATTTTTCTTACTCTCTTCTTAAAATACTTCCTCACACCCTGAGTACTTACTGAAACCATCTGAAACTGATCCACTCCAAATCATTCAGCTTCGCAAGTCTCTCAATCCCATTACTCAGATTAGCTAGTTTCTTTACATCTTTAACTATAACTTTCTACACTAGAATTCCCTCTAGCTTAAAGCAAAGAAGTTAACTCTATCATTAAGTAGTGCACATTAGCATTTTCATTACTTATTTATCAAATTTCTATTACATCATTTTTAAATCCCAAATTATGTATATATAGCTGCATTAAATTAATATTATATCTAATGAATGTCCTTTACAATCATAAATGCTAGATAACAATATCATTTTCTACCTAATCCTGATAGGAAAATCATTTTCAGATGCTGTTTATTATTCCTTCAGGAAAAATTTTGACTTGAAATCATATCAAAGCTGAATTTTGTAATCACTAATGATAAACATCTTTTATAATCAAACACTTGTGCTACTTACAAGAAAACTTTCTGCCTTCCTCTTATTTGAGTTAAGCCTTGTTTGCATTCACAAACGAATGGAAAGACTTTCTAGTTCATGTCTCATTGTGAGTAAAGCAGGAAATGATTAGCTGCTAGTTAGTATGCCTTTCTTTTAGTTTGAGAGGGGGAGGTAAGCTCCGCTCAGCCTTCCTGCTCTTACAGGCTGGCTATCTCACAAAGTGTAGGAGAAGACAGAGACACAAACCAGAGATACATACTTTCATTTACACACAACACATACAGAGAAAACATTTATCATTTTCACCCAGTTTTGAAATTTTGTTTCCTCTTCCTATTGGGTGCCAATCTAAAGAGTCTAGGTAGGCTCGTAGGGCATCTCCCACAAGAGTTCTGTTCTGGTTTATCAACTCAAAAGAATCCTACATAGATGACTTCCTCTGGCCTACTCAATTCTCGGAGGATCCATGCTTTGACCAGATCATACCTCCTCTAATATTTTTATCATCTCATACAAAACAACAATACTTGATCATTTTCTTTATTATCTTTTCCTTTATATTTTGGGACCTCATTCCAATTCTGTAATCTATTTCCCAAAGGCCTATCTACCAATATACTCTGACTATGCTCTGAAGCACAGGGTTTGTACTAATCCTTACCCATTTTGCACGAGGGCCGTCACCAGACACCTCCAAGTCTAGGACTCACTGAAATGGCTCTGTCTGCCAAATCATGATGGGGTCACCCCAACCAGCAGTCACCCAGTAATGTTCTCAGTGGGGTCCTTGGCTTGGGGTTCAGACTCTTACAATTTGGATGGAAGCCATCACCAGTCTCCCTGAGTCTATGACTCAACAAATAATCCTCAGACTCATGAGTGTTTATCTCTGGGCTATGCGCACATAAATTACCTGACTGGCAAACTCAAACATCAACTGGTCAGAGTTTCAGTTCCTTCAGAGCTTCAGAATTTCAGAGACCTTACACGTCCTGTTTTACTGAGTTCCGCTGCTTTGGGTTGTTACTTCACAGAGAGCGAGGTCTGGCACTTAGTTCCAAGGACTGTTGCAGAAAATCTCTCAACAGCTGCCTGCCCTTGAATCAAAACCCTGACCAATTCTCTGGGAAGTCATGTCATCCTGGACGAGCCCCCAAGAAACAGTGTGGGATGGCGACACTTCTACTTAAATTGACCACTGGGAGGCATCTCAAGATACACAGAAAGTCCTTTATTCAGTTCTCATGAGAAGCAGGCATCACCTTCTCCAGACACACAGTCTAGAGAAGGGAGGCACAGTACAGAAGCAGAAACATGGTTATATAGCTAGAAACCACAAACCCATACCCTTTTGGTCAGGAACATGAGCAAGCAACTTGTTTTCCGAAATTTGCCCCAGATACAAGAATTGAGGAAGAGACTGAATAAACATCTCTGCTATTTGGCAAAAGGTCGAGACTGTACAATATGATTAGGAAAAGGGTTAATCAAATCTGGGGAGAGGGGTGACAGGTGGTTTCACAACTTCTTCTAGTTTCCCTATTTCATATGATTTTTGAGAAATTAAAACTCAGGCCTAGAGTCTGATTAATTCAGATTTAAGGTCTTGGTAAGTTTTCACTAACCATCACACTCAATAATATGGCAAAATTTGAGAGTTAGAAGATTCATCTTGATGAGTTGTTTTATAAAGGTGACTACGTTGTCCAATAATCAGAGTGATGGACTTGGGATTTAAAAAAGACATAAATTCAAATCTTCTTTCAGATACATTCTAGCTGTGTCACTCTGGGAAAATCAATTTAATATCTCTGTGCCTCAGTTTCCTCATTTGTAAAATGACAAGGTAGAGCTCTATGGAATCCACCTCTAAATTTTGTTGCTTTGATTCTTTAACAGCTATTTGTCCAGTAATTTTTTTTAATGTTACTTAACCTCTTTCTAAGCCTGGATTTTCTTAGAACTAAAATAAGTAAAATCATGCCTATCCTAGCTATATACATTGTGAAAGTCAAATAAGAAAACATGAGAAAACATTTTGAAATTTCTAAATTTCTATATGAATGAAATTTGTTATTATTATGCAAATTATTATATTGCTTACATATTTTATGTAGATTTGTTATATCACAGAATCCTTAGTTTTCCAATCTAGAGAATGAAAAGACAAAATAAAACAATTTCCAGATTGCCTGTAGCAATAAAATTCAATAATTCTGGGGGAAAATATCATTTTGATTTCATTCATTAAATACGTGTAAGGAGAAAATAAATGCATAGATGCCATGCTTATTGCAAGTCCTTTCCATTTTTAAATACTCTCAAATAGTCTATGAATGAAATTAATACAATTTCCATTTCTTTTAGTCAATTTTTTTTAGAACTGTGGTTGGGTATATATCTAAATTAATGTCTATACTGTCATGCCTAGCTATTTCAGAAATATAATTTTGATTATATAAAGAAGTGAAAACCACTTCTAATGTTTCTTTTCCTTAACTTAAAAGTAAAAAACTAGAGAATCATGTTATTTTATTTCATAGGTGATATCCTCTCTATCAGAGAAAAATAAAATTAGAGATAGAAGATATTGTAAAGATTATTAATTCCAGTTTCTAAAGATGAGGAAACAGAAACACTAGAGTCAGTGTTCAAACCCACACAGGTGCAAAGCCTGGGCTCTTTCCACTATAACACAACAACTCCATGCAATCAATATTATTGATTTGCATAATAAGTTTTTGATTATGTGATCTACTGAGTTCAGTCACAGATAAATCAGCCCATCAACACAGAACAACCATGCATCACCACCCACAGAATCAAGAGAAACTCTCAACCTGTTAGTCCTTTCTGAGTTGGGACTAGGTGAAATTTCTCACAGTGAAATCTATTTATGTGATTAAAACTAAGCAATTCAGTTGGTCTGGTATGCAGCAGTCTTCTGAGAGGATCATGTTATATCTGAGGGAACTCTATTAACAATGACTTGAGGAAATTGGAACAGTTCCCATCCATGCACCATTCATTTGGCCTTATATGAATTGAATTTTTCAAATGTCATAGTTTTATTCTGTTTTTTATATAGATAGATTAATCATGACATATAGATGTGTGTGTAATATATATGTATACATATATACACACATACATAAGTGTGTGTGTGGTATGCGTGTGTGTGGTATTTGTGTGTGTATATGTGTGTGTGTATAATCCCATAAAACTGACTCTAAAGTTCCTTATTGTGACATAAAATCTATGTAAGTGTCTCATAAACCATGGCAGCACAGGTATAGTAAATGAAAACGTGAAAAACATGAAAAGGGAACAGGCAGACTTTTGCAAATTATTCTTTTCATAATCATACAATTGGATGAAAAGTGAAAAGAATACTAAAGCTCACCATATTTTTATCTGTGGGTCATATTAATAAGTATTTGATGGCATAGAGAAAAAAAATCACTTAATAGGTTTTAAGTACGAAGCTTCCATGCATATGCGAAAAATTTACAGATTTTCATTAATAGAGACTCATCATTCTTTAATAGGAGATCAATAATTTTGCTTTTAAAATGCCAATTGTAATTTATATATAAGCATTACATGCTTATAAAATTCAAAGTAAATTTTCAGGGCTTCTTCCATTTTCCTCATAGAAAAATAAAAATATATTTTAATTAATATGGCAATAAGTGAAACATGAGGTCATTGGGGGTGCATTCATGACTATTCGTTAGACAGAAACTATATAATTAACTACATCAAGAGTATGCAAAAGATTCATTGGTACAGTGACTGGATTACTATACGAATGATGAGATTGAATATTATGAAGGTATAAGCAATTGAACATATTTTTGTCAGTCCATTGACAACAGAAGAGGTTATCCACAAGAATGTAGATAAGTTTATTTTCATTCTTAACAAAACTCTTTCTTCATTTAAGAACTGACCATAATGATATTTGCTCACTTCCTGTTTCATTAGGATGAAGCAAAGTCAATTTAGAGGAGTAAATAGAAATTTCTGGTTTTGTGAAAAGCATTCTTGCTGTCCGGATCAATTTTCCCTACTAATTTTAAAGAAGTTCAGCTGCTAAACAATCCTTTTTAAAAAGATACAGTTGTCTCAATCTTTTCATTGATGCTATAAAGATTAATTAGGAGGAGAAAACGCTTTCTGAGTTTCCCTGGTGTACTCTAAGTAAATATCTCTGTGACCAGTTTAAAAAGCTATCTAGAAGGAAAATTTCTTAGACTTTGATTCATTTTGTTGTTCTTGTTAAATAAAGCAATTCTAATTTGCTTGATTTTAACAGTTCTCATTGGTAAAATTTTGTTTTGCTTTAGAAAATGGCTTTTTTTTAAAGTCATTTTTAAGACTTTACATTAAATATTGTTAAAAGTCCTTAAAAACAGAAACAAGAATCTTATTTTCTATCTGTGACTGATTTCATGGGTTGTGTG
Source organism: Notamacropus eugenii (assembly GCF_028372415.1). Classification (NCBI taxonomy): domain Eukaryota; kingdom Metazoa; phylum Chordata; class Mammalia; order Diprotodontia; family Macropodidae; genus Notamacropus; species Notamacropus eugenii. The sequence goes on along the minus strand of NC_092877.1, from coordinate 127,398,528 downwards.
TTTTTTTCCTTTGAACTCCATTCTGAAATTCTCTATGATCTGGGGACAGTTAAAATTAGACTTTGCTCTTAATAGGCATTAGAGGTTTTTTCTTCTTTTTTTTTTTTTTTTTATTTAGCTTTTAACATTCATTTTCACAAAATTTTGGGTTACAAATTTTTCCCCTTTTCTCCCCTCCCCCCCCAAACTCCAAGCATTCTAATTGCCCCTATGACCAATCTGCTCTCTCTTCTATCATCCCTCTCTGCCCTTGTCTCTGTCTTCTCTTTTGTCCTGTAGGGCCAGATAGCTTTCTATACCCCTTTACCTGTATTTCTTATTTCCTAGTGGTAAGAACATTATAGTTGATCCTAACACTTTGAGTTCCAACTTCTTTAGCTCCCTCCCTCTCCACCCCTTCCCTTTGGAAGGCAAGCAATTCAATATAGGCCAAATCTGTGTAGTTTTGCAAATGACTTCCATAATAGTTGTGTTGTATAGGACTAACTATATTTCCCTCCATCCTATCCTGTCCCCCATTACTTCTATTCTCTTTTGATCCTATCCCTCCCCATGAGTGTTGACCTCAAATTGCACTCTCCTCCCCATGCCCTCCCTTCTATCATCCCCCCCCACTCTGCTTATCCCCTTATCCTCCACTTTCCTGTATTGTAAGATAGGTTTTCATACCAAAATGAGTAGGCATTTTATTCTTTCCTTTAGTGGAATGTGATGAGACTAGACTTCATGTTTTTCTCTCACCTCCCCTCTTTATCCCTCCACTAATCAGTCTTTTGCTTGCCTCTTTTATGAGAGATAATTTGCCCCATTCAATTCTCCCTTTCTCCTCCCAATATCTTTCTCTCTCACTGCTTGATTTCATTTTTTTTTTAAGATATGATCCCATCCTCTTCAATTCACTCTGTGCACTCTGTCTCTATGTGTGTGTGCGTGTGTGCATGTGTGTATGTGTGTAATCCCACCCAGTACCCAGATACTGAAATGTTTCACGAGTTACAAATATTGTCTTTCCATGTAGGAATGTAAACAGTTCAACTTTAGTAAGTCCCTTATGACTTCTCTTTGCTGTTCACCTTTTCATGGTTCTCTTCATTCTTGTGTTTGGAAGTCAAATTTTCTTTTCAGCTCTGGTCTTTTCATCAAGAATGCTTGAAAATCCTCTATTTCATTGAAAGACCAATTTTTCCCCTGAAGTATTATACTCAGTTTTGCTGGGTAGGTGATTCTTGGTTTTAGTCCTAGTTCCTTTGACTTCTGGAATATCCTATTCCATGCCCTTCGATCCCTTAATGTAGAAGCTGCTAGATCTTGTGTTATCCTGATTGTATTTCCACAATACTTGAATTGTTTCTTTCTAGCTGCTTGCAATATTTTCTCCTTGACCTGGGAACTCTGGAATTTGGCCACAATGTTCCTAGGAGTTTCTCTTTTTGGATCTCTTTCAGGCGGTGTTCTGTGGATTCCTTGAATATTTATTTTGCCCTCTGGTTCTAGAATCTCAGGGCAGTTTTCATTGATAATTTCATGAAAGATGATGTCTAGGCTCTCTTTCTGATCATGGCTTTCAGGTAGGCCCATAATTTTTAAATTGTCTCTCCTGGCTCTATTTTCCAGGTCAGTTGTTTTTCCAATGAGATATTTCACATTATCTTCCATTTTTTCATTCTTTTGGTTTTGTTTTGTGATTTCTTGGTTTCTCATAAAGTCATTAGCCTCCATCTGTTCCATTCTAATTTTGAAAGAACTATTTTCTTCAGTGAGCTTTTGAATCTCCTTTTCCATTTGGCTAATTCTGCTTTTGAAAGCATTCTTCTCCTCATTGGCTTTTTGAACCTCTTTTGCCAATTGAGTTAGGCTAGTTTTCAAGGTGTTATTTTCTTCAACATTTTTTTGGGTCTCCTTTAGCAGGGAGCTGATTTGCTGTTCATGCTTTGACTTCATGTCTCTCATTTCTCTTCCCAGCTTTTCCTCCACCTCTCTAACTTGATTTTCAAAATTCTTTTTGAGCTCTTCCATGGCCTGTGCCCATTGAGTGGGCTGGGACACAGAAGCCTTGATTTCTGTGTCTTTGCCTGATGGTAAGCATTGTTCTTCCTCATCAGAAAGGAAGGGAGGAAATGCCTGTTCACCAAGAAAGTAACCTTCTATAGTCTTATTTCTTTTCCCTTTTCTGGGCATTTTCCCAGCCAGTGACTTGACCTCTGAATATTTTCCTCACACCCACCTCACCTCCTGATCCTCCCAGCCAGTGTTTGGGGTCTGAGATTCAAATGCTGCTTCCAGCCTCAGGGCTTTGGGCGGGGGCAGGGCTGCTATTCAATGTGAGATTAAATTCAGATGCTCAAGTGAGGGCAGGGCTGCCTCTCAGGCTCAGTTCCCTCAGGGAGTTTATGCACAGACCTTCAACAATGGATCCAAGCTCCTGCCTGCTTGGGGAGCCCTGGTCTGCCGCTGCCCCTCAGCTTCTGTCTCCCGAGGGGGCCCGAGGCATGGGGGCACCCCACTCCCCCCTCGACCCTCCAAAGGGACTCTCTCACAGACCCCCGTCACCTGTGGGTGGAGGTACTTGTGCGGCCGCTGGAGATCCCGTCCCTGAAGCCCGCTCGGATCTGTTCCTCTCGGTGCCACGGCAGGGCTGTACTCAGCTCCCAGTCCCGGCGCCCAGTCCGCAGCACGAAGGACCTTTTACGAGAGGTTTGCAGGTCTCTCCGGAATAGAAATCTCCCTCGCTCCAATGTTCTGTGGCCTCTGGGTGCAGAATTCGCCGTGAGTTACTTCTTTGTAGTTGTTCTATGGGTTGTGGGTTCGGAGCTATGTGTATGTGCGTCTTTCTACTCCTCCATCTTGGCTCCACCCCTCCGGTTTTTTCTTCTTCTTTTAAAAATATATTCTGAAGATCTATACTTATAATTTCTTTTAATAAGTTAAAGATTTTTCCAGGATTTCTTCAGGTGTTTTTTCATGTATTAGACCTTGTATTGACATGAATAAATCATGTATTGCTACCACTCCTCCAGTTTCTTTTTAACTGGTTCTTGCTGTGAGTTAGGCAATGGCTTTGTAGAATTCAAATTTATGAAAATCTAAGAAACTCCGGTGATATATTAGTCAGTTTATCTAGCAAATATTAGAACTCCTGTCCAATCCTCCCCACATTATACAGAGATAATTGTTGTCTTTAGATATTTATAGATTCTAAGAATGAATAATAGATGGACAGTGAATTTCTTTTCTGTAGTTTCTTAACTGAATTTCTTAAATTCCAAAAACCATTTATAAGACTGCATTTGGATGCAAAGTTTTAAAGGATCACTCATTGTTAAATGATCATTCTATCTTTATGTTTTATGTAATGCTTATTAAACTTCTTGAAAACTGTGCTGAGTCCTTTATTAATTCCTGAGATGATTTTTTTTCGAGAAAGTAGTATTTTTTTTTTTTTTAGAAAGCAATTGTTTTGAAATAAAATATACTTTAAACGCCCCAGGTTTAAGACTTTGGGTAAAAATGTCTGTTTCAAACATGATGTAAGGTCATAGAAAGTACAATGTATGGCTGATATTCATATGTTGGCAGAAAAGATAGAGCAATGGTCTTGAATTCAGACCTCAGATATTTGACAGCAATCTGATTCTGGGTAAGTGACTTAACTTCTGTTTGCTTCAGTTTGTTCAAGTATAAAACTGGAGATATTAACGGGATCTTCTCTGCATGATTGTTTTGAGAATTAAGTGTTAATATTTATAGAAAATATGGAACACGGTGCCAAGAACATAGTAGGCATTATACAAATGCTTCTCTCTTTTCCTTTCTCTTATCATTCCCTTTGTATCTCCACGGTGAAAATAATTGGAAGCGTGATAAGCATGGTTTTCTATGACTTATCTATGAATCCATAGGAAGCACTCATCAAAACACTTTGGACTTCCATGTGGGGTTCCCCCAAAGTCTATACATATATTTAGGCATTATAAACATGCAAATATTATATATACTCACACACATACATATTCATAGATAGATATAGATTGATAGGCATAAATATAAATGTTTTCACATATATACATATGCACAAATTACATGCATATGTAAACATGTTTATCTATACATGCAGGTAAAACATAAGCTTAAGAATAAATTCACAAAAATCCTCAGTATTTTCAAATAGTAATAACAAAAGTTAGGAAGAAATTTTAGAAAGAAAGTTCTCATTCAAAATAATTACAAAATGCTTAAGAAATCTAGGAGTCAGCACACAGAAAGAAAAGAATGTTGGAGATATTGCTCATGGGTAAGTTGGGCAAAATGATTAAAAAAAGGTCCAAATAAATTAATTTGCAAATTTAATGCCATACTCATCAAACTATCAAAGATTACTATTCAGAACTAGTCAAAATAATATCAAATGAAATCATGAGATAAAAGTAAGGATGCAAAGAACACTGCATTTCCTGGTTTCAAGCTACACTTATATATTAATTTTTAAACATGTTTGTTATTGTTTAAAACATAAATGTATATCTATGCAACAGACTAAATAAATGAGAACCAGGTTGTTCCAAAGTTTTATAAATTAAAAGACAATAAACAAGCTGGCATAGGAATGCCCTACTGGACAAGAACTCTTTAGAAAACTAGAGAGCAGTTTGGCACAAAATTGTCTATGCAACACTTGTTATGATATACTATGTATGAAGGGAAACCTGAACTCAACATAAAAGTCTGCAGCATTAACCGTACACAACAACAACAAAAACCTCACTAGTAAATGGGAAAATTTAGAGTTACAACTATGGCTGCAGTGTAATTCTTAAACAAAAAAGGGATAGAAGTAAACATAAAAGGGAGAAAAAAGGATAATTCAGACTGTGCAAAGTAAGAATACAAATAGGAGCAGTACATTCAGAATAAGAAGGAATACTGTCAATTAGAAATAAAAAAAAAATTCCTAAATAAATCTTACATACGATACCAAAATTTTATTAAATTGATAGAAAATTGTAAAACTGTCATTATTCACTAGTGTGACAAATGATACATATGAAATATAGAAATATATATATACATATTTGTACATACATCTATCTATATATAATATTTAAAAATAGAAAGTGTCTATAACTCTAACAAAGTTTGTTCCAATTTAATAATCATAAAAATGCAAATTGAAAGAGACCTTAAGTTAAAGCTATGACACTGATTAGCTGTGTGACCTGCTAGAAACTGTTTTTCTTACTAGGTGTAGTTCAGTATCACATTGTATACCAAGAAAAGCTCCAAATGCATATATAACTTAAACACAAAGAGCAATAAGATAAACAAAATAGAAGAACAAGGAGAGAATTACCAGTCAGTCTAGCTGATAGGGGAAGAGTTCATGACTAAACCAGATAGAAAATGACACAGAAGGTAAGTAGACCAGCAAACTAAACAAAATGACAAGAGGGAATTAGAGGGAATATTAGAGGGAATTCAGTAATCTCATTACTAAGTTATTGGAACTTACAAATTTTTCTGGAAAATTATTATTAAATATCAGAGAAAAGTTTATAAACTGTTCACATCCTTTGACCTAGTGATTATGATGCTAGACATGTACTCAGACTCAAAGAAGTCTCAGATGAAAGGAAAAGCTACCTATCTATGTAAATATTAATGTCTGTACATCTGATGATAGTAAAAAGCTTGAAGTAAAGTGGCTGACAATTTATTGGGACTGGTTAAACAAATTACATTATATTACCATAACACAATATTATTGGACTTTAAGAAATGATGAATATAAGGAACTTTATGTAACATGGGAAAGTTTGCATCAATTCTGGCATAGTGAAGTGAGAAGGAAGAATATCATAGAGGAGATTATACAGTAAAAATAAAAGCAAAACAAATACTGAGTAACTGTAATAAATACTTTTTGCCCTGGTGCCTTCAAAAATAAATTAGGGAATGTATCTCTCTTATTTTCTATAGAGAATTACAGATATAGGGAGGGTGGGGTAGGAAGGGGAGGAGAGAATGGCCATAAAATGTTACATGTATTTGGTTTTATTTGTGTGTGTGTGTTCATCCTTCATTGCTGAAGAAGATCATGCCATCACAGAAATAATGACATGACTGGCACTTGACTGTGATGTAAAATCAAAAAGCATCAATAAAGCAATTCTTTTTGTTTTTAAAAGTAAGATATATATTTCTTCCTCCCTCCATGTTTTCCTTCCTTTTTCCCTTCCTTCATTACTTCTTTATTTCCTTCCTTCCTCTCTTCCTGATATAATTTAGTTTAATATTTTAAGACAAGTATTAACAGGAGGAATATTTATAAAATCAAACTTATATCAATTTTGTACCTTTAAAATGAATCTCAGCATGTTTTCATGGACATAAAACACCTACCATTTAAAACAAACGACACAGAATGTTCCAGAGTACCTGCAGGACAATCTAATACAAGGTTTTTGAAAATGACGTGAGACATAGTCATCTGTTCTTTCATAACTATGAAGTATCCTTATAAAGATTATTATTGTGTTGTGTTTGTCCTTCATTCTTGAAGAGGACCATGACATCAAGATGATGACATGACTTGCAGTTGACTTTGATTTGAGTGAGGGAGGGTCATGCAAAGTCACCAACCTCACTTACTTCTCGTGAGCCATTTGGGTACAATGGTCTGTTATTCCTCAGGACAACTGGAGATGGCCCAGGATACAATGTGAGACCTTGACCATTTCAGACTACGTATTACAGCATTCTTACTTTGAGTGAGATACACACATTCAATGAATAGGTTTCTTTAAGTAGTTGCTCAGGAGATGATCTCTTTAATAAAAAAAAAATAAAATAAAACTGGGAGGAGAATACCCTCAGGGTTCTTGGATAAAAGAGAAACAATTACCATTTAGTATTTAAATCCACTCTGTGCTAGGACTTGCTGTCCAGTCTATGACCTCCAGAGTGAACTGGATTTGAGGCTTGATCTTTGAGCAAGAAATGTAGCCAGTAAACTCAGAGGAAAAAAGGGCAGCTTTTGAGGGTAGAAGAGAGCAGGAAGAGGAGGAAGATTAGGAGGAGAAAAGGGCCTGCTCACTCACAGGTTGTATTTGTCCTTCATTCTAGAAGAGGACCATAATGTCAAGATGATGATATGACTTGCAATTGACTTTGATTTGAGTGAGGGAGGGCTGTGCAAGGTCAACAACTTTACTTTCTTCTCCTGAGCCATTTGGTTCCAGTAGCCAGATACTCATCGGGATGACTGGAGACAGCCTAGGAAGCAATGCTATAAGGATACAATATTGAGACCAATAATGATGAGAAAATTGTACAAAGTAGTGCATCTATGGTCACTCTACAATCACTCCAAAAAATCTAAGAAAAATCTCAGACTGAACAGTAAGTGGAGTATTGAAGTAAAAATGACACTGAGTCATTTTTCCAGCCCAAAATCGCGATACAACTTACAGTTAAGTGAGCAGGGCAAGAACTGTGAAACAAAGGTGGTTCAGAATCATATACTCAGCACCCTGGGCTCTTAGGTGACTCATTAACATGGTGATATCCAGAGCTTATTTGAGATTCATCCCTAGACCCAGCCTAGTAGTGAGTTTCTCTTTTAGAGGAACTCAGAGTGTACATTTATTACCCAGAAGCTCAAAAGTGGGGTCGCCCAGAATAGATCATGGAGTCATTAGCCCTCCCAGTATAGTAGTCTAACGGAAGTTGAGGGGTCTCCCAAACAGAGAGTTAGGATTGAGGACTTAGCCCACAGAGCTACCAGCTTAACCAGTAAGCCAAGATGCTTAAAGTAGATCATCAACTCAAGACTGGGCCCAAAACATATTGAAGGTTTCAGTATTCCCCTTCTACAAAGTGGTTAATGAACTTTTAGCCTCAGTTCCGGGAAAAGAAAACCAAACTAGTCATTTTTCAATAATCTACTATATGCTAAATTCTGTTCCAAGGACTGGGAATAAAAAGTCAAACAAAAAAGAAATTCAAGGAACTAAAAATTTAACATGGTTGCCAATACATAAACAACTACTTATAAACAAGCTATATACAGGATAAATTAATTTACTTATTTGGGAACATACTATTCAAAATATCAAAGGATTACTTCATAGAACTATAATAATATTAACAATTCATCTGAAGAAATAAATGACAAGAACCTTGAGGGAAACAATGGGAAAAAATAAAGTGGGCAAGAAGAGGCCTAGCAGTACCAGATCTCAAACTATGCCACAAAGCAATAATATAGTATTATTTTAAAAATAAGTCAATGTGTTTAACAGAGTGGGTATAAAGTGTATGAAAGCAAATGTATGTTTGTGTATGTTTATTTCTCTGTACATATGTAGGTATGTATGTCTATACATATACAGAAAATATTTATCAATATATGGAAAAAAATCAAATATGCATCCATAGTTACACATATATGAATGTACATATGCAACTCATGTATAGATATACAGATTTATGTGTACATGAAATGTGTTCAGAATTATAAAAATAAGTCCATTCTTCAGTTGATCAATAGTCAGTTAATATTGAGCAGGCAGCTCCCTAAAGCACAAATCCAAGTTATCAATCAGCAGATGCAAAAATGTCCTGAATCACAAATAACTGGAGAAAACCAAGTTATGATAGCCATGCCTAACAAGTTTCTAAACTTTGCATACTCATCAGTGACATAGACATAATGCACCAAGGTCTATGCCCTAAAAATATATTTAAAAAATGAAAGCATATTTTAGCAGTCCTTTTTTTTGTAATGTCAAAGAACTAGAAATTAAGTACTCTAACCAACACAATGATCAATAATGATTACACTGGATTTATGATGAAGAATTCTTTTCACCTTCTAATTTAGAGGTGATGGAGTCAGAATGCAAAATGAAACACTAATTTTTGGACATGACTATATGGAAATTTATTTTACTTGACCATGCATTATTATTATTATTAATTAATCATTGAGGGGGTGGGAGAAAAATGTTCTATATCTTCAAAAAATTATTAGAATGAAGAACACATTCTTGTGGTAAACCTTCCCAGGAAGTGATTTCTTTTAGTATGCTGTGAGGTTTGTTTTGGGGGGGAGGGGATTGGATTTATTTTGGTAGTAGCCTGGATTTGGAATTTTATTTTTGCCTTAGAAAATTAAATCATTATTTTCTTCATGCTTACAGAATGACAAATTCTAATATTGACTCTCACAACTTACCCAAGTTCACATAGAAAAAAAGTAGCAGAGCCTGGATTCAAAGTCAAGTCTTCTGACCATAAATCCACTGATCTTATTTTTTATGGTTGCAAAAAAATATGTAGTCAAGCAAAACAATTTCCACTTTGAGCACATGCCATAAATATTATGCATATATATACATATATATGTATATTTGCCTCATTTTGCATTCTAAATTCTTTTTTTTTTTATTAAGAGATGTGTAACATGTTTCTTAATTAATTCTCTGAAATTGTGGCTGTCCATTATGCTGATAAGAATTTCAAATTCTTTCAAAATTGTTGCTCTTTGTCACATTGTAATAATTATGGAAAGAGTTTTGGTTCTGCTCACTTCACTTTGCATCAGTTCATTCAATTCCCTCTAGGTTTCTCTGAAATCATATTCTTCATCATTTCCTATAGTATAACAATATCACATCACATTTATGTACATGTCTATTCATTTCCAAACTTATAATCACCATCTAGACCCATTCTTTGCCAACCCCAAAATAGCTATAGATATTTTGATGCATCTCTAGAATATTTTTTATTTTTACTTAGGATTAATCCAACCTCTAATCTACCCTCCTTCTTATTACCATTCCCCTTTTCCTCCTCTTGTCCTGTTGAATGAAATGGACTTCTTTCCTCAATTCTGTGTCATTGTATGTGTAACAAATCCTGTGCTGTTTCTTCTACCTCAAAATTCCTTTTCTTTTCTTGGATATGCATTACTTCTCTAGTTCAATTTACAGATGAGGAAACTGAGGCAAACAAAGTTAAATGACTTGCTTGGAATCAAGAAGCTAATGAATGTCTGAGGCCATATTTGAACTCAAGAGAGTGAGTCTTTCTCAGACCAGGCCCTACACTTTATCTGTTGTAGCACCTAGCTATTTTTGTAGGTACTGTATAAATGCTTATTTTTCTCTTCCCTTTCTCTAACTCCCTTAATAAGTCGCCTGTCAACGTATCAGGGTAAATGAGTCATGGTTGTTTATTGTTATCAACAATCCAACTTGTTAAGAACAATGACTTAGAATTTGCCTGCTGAATCATTTCCAACAAATTGGGAAGTCATAGTTAGAGCATAATCCAGAGTGAAGGACAAAGAAATCAAACTATATATTTGAAGAAAGATAAATAAAAATCCAGACATAAGGATTGCAGGACTCATAGGGGAGCTGAGGCCATAGTTAGAATTGTGCTCAAGAACTCTGACTATCGGAGTCAGAGAGTTAAATCAAAGACAGGAAAGGAACACAAGCAGAAGGAGATGGCAAATGGCCGAAGTTTAACTTCATGTTACAGAACAGGGTAAAGTTAGAGTGAAGAATCCCAATGAGAGAGGACCATTTGGTATCAGGGCATATCTGACAGCTTCCTGCTACTGACCTGAAAAGTACAAGTCCTTGCAATAAAGAGTAAAGAGACAACAGATTCAGTGAGGAATTAGTAGAGACAGTAGAAGCCTCTGCTATCATGTTAAAAAAAAAAAAAAACTGTTAGGAGAGAAGGAAAGAAAAGGAGATGGAAATGTAGCCCTGCTTTCTCTGGGAGGAGACTCTCAGCTAGTTTTTTTTTTTTTTTTTGGTAAAACTCAGAATACTCTCAGGAAATCTCAGGGTCAGTGTCTTTTAGGAGCTGATGTGATCACCTTGTTTTTTGTTTTTTTTTAAGTACTAGTGCCATTTGCAGTTTGCATATGGTGCCTCAAATTAGGCAAAGTCCTTGGCATAGATGTTTTCATTTGATTCTCAGGAACAGTGGAATGTAACAGTGCAGATATTGTTATACCTATTTCATTTTTAAAATATGTTTTCCTTTCAGGGTGAATTTAATAACCATCATTGCTAGAAGATGCCACACAATCGAGCAAGTATTTTCCAACCTTATGAATTGATTTTTATAGGTATCTAGATTGGTCTTCATTCTTACATAAATCATTCTATTCTACTTTCCTTAATAATCTTTTCCATGGACTACAGTTTCAGCCCCTATCTGCTAACCTAAAATTTAATTTGAATGCTGACTCTCACTCTCCTTTTCCAGAGAAGAATTTGTGATCTAGCTCTATCATTAATTTCTCTGAAAGGAAGCTCCTTGAATTTCCCTCTTCCACTCCTCAAAACTTTTTTTAGAAACATCAGTCAAATTTTGTTCTTCCCTTTCTGTTTCAGAAGTAAAATTACCCCTACTTTTTAGTAAGGCTAGTTATACCTGTTACCTTGATCCCTTCCCTTTCTATTTTCCATTGGACCTCAGCTCAAGAATTATTCCCTCCTTTACTTTTCTTCAGTCTCCTCTTCCTGTAAATCCTTCCTTTTTGCTTTATAGCAAATAAACTCAGTTTTAATAGCAAATAAAACTTAGTTTTAACCAAGCTGAGAAAGGCTTTCCTTGACCCTTCCTCCCTATACATTCATAGTTTCCTTTCTCCTTCTATACCACCACACACTTTTAAAAAAGTTTTCTATGTCTTCTTTCCCTTCACCTTTGAATTCCCATCAACAATAACCTCACCATAAATACAATGGCCTTTGACTTGTGAAGTTTGGATCTACTTTGATTCTTTTCATCAGCCCCTTTTGATTACTCCCTTGGTTTCAGAGGCACACCATCTCTCATTTCTCTATAGTGATCTTTTTTTGTCCTTTCACTTGTTTCTTTAACTGTTCATAGCTTCAATAATCCATTGTCATGGCATGCCTTATATGAAAAGTTCTCATTAGTACTTCACTCAACTATTTTAATAGTTTCCTAATATACCTTCTCAGCCCCATTCACTACTTCTCTCCTGTCTTTCCTTCACTATATTGTCAATGAAGGCCATGTAAAGCAACACACATAACATTGGCTGCATTTTGAGAGAGAAACAAAAGTTCAAATCTAGTTGCTACTACTTACTACCTGAGTAGCCTTGGTCAAGGTCCTCTTTCTCAGCTCTCTATGATTTTTTTAGTTTCCCAGTCTCAACAACAAGGAAGTTAAACTGCTAAGGTCCCCTGAAGGCTAAAAATTAATGATCTTCCTTAAGTTTCTGGTCATGCTACTCCTCCAACAGCTAAACCCTCCAACAGCTTACTACTGCCTAAAACAACACATAATGTGTAACTCCCTTACCTATCATTCAAGACCTTTCATGATTTTGTGATACCTGGTATTTTCAGTTTCATCTCACAGAACTCTCTTACCTAGAAACATTCTATGCTTTGGTCAGACTTGACAATTTGCCCATTTCCATGTATATTTTATGATTCCTCTTCTTCCCTTCCACAAGAATTAGATTATAAAACAAACTTCAAGGATAATAATAATAGCTAGCATTTATATGGGGATGAAAGGTTTTCAGCACACTTTACAAATATTATCTCATCTTTCCTCACAGCAATCCAGGGGGAGGGGGAGAGGATAGGTGCTTTTATTGTTCTGTTGTTGTGTTTTACAAATCGGGAAACTATGGCACAGAGAGAACAGATGATTTGCCTAAGGTTGCACAACCAGCATTTTATGAGATTAGATTGGCATTCAGGACTTCCTGACTTCAAATCAATACTCTATGCACAATGCCCCCTAGCTGCAAATGCAACATGATAAGAGAAATAAGACTGAGTAATGCATATATTGATATTTCTTAATGGGTGGCAATAGGTGGCTATAGGTGACATAAGAGGAATCTGAACTTTATTCAAGTCCTTCTCTATGCCTACAATTCCTGCTATCACCACAGATTGAATTTACAGACCTTTGTATTTCAGTTATTTGTATATGTGTCATATTGTAGAGATACCAGAGAGGGATAGTAGAAAGTGGGCTAAACTGTGAGTTAAGAGAGATCTGGATGGAAATACTGATCCTGAAACTCTCCATATGACCTAGGACAAGTCGCTTGCCTGCTTTGAGCCTTAGTTTCTTCTTCTCTAGAATAGGGATGTTTATGGCATTGACCTTTGGAACTATTAAGGAGGATAAAACAAGATAAAATGTGGAAAGCAGAATCTAAACCATAAAAAGAAAATGCATTAGTTAGTAGCAGTAGTAGTAGTAGTAGTAGTAGTAGTAGTAGTAGTAGTAGCAGTAATTAAAAATCACAGTAATCCTAAAACTTTCAGAGTCATAGACTATTGTCCATTGAATTTATTTTATGAAATCAACTTTAATTGTCCAGAAGTCATATAATAGGAAGAAAAATGCACGTGATAGTTCCTTCAACTCTCTTATTATATTGCATTTGCTTCAGGTTAAAGCTAAGTTTATCATCTGACTATCTTGGAATGGAAAGCGGCCTTATTCTCTTGTGTCTAATGTCACCATCTGCTCTGACTAAATGCCTACATTGTTACATTCATTCAAATCAAATCTCTCAGGATTTTGGCTCATGTCAGGAATGACTCTAATAATGGAATTAGAATCTTCCCTTAACCCATGGGATTAAAAAAAAATACTTCTAGGCAGAAGTGACAAGTTTAGCAAGTTTCTACTGTCTTGCCAGGGAAAGAACTCCCAGTTGGCTCATTTGGTAGAACTTCCACATATGGTAACAAAGTTACCAGAGTCATTAGCTTACAGGATCTGGAGGGGTGAATGAGCTACTCAAAGAATTATTAAAGTAATCTGACCAACAATTGGCAAAAGCCCTTTCTAAGTCCATTATCATTCCCCTTGGCCTTGGGACAAGTTGTGTCTGATAGGAAAGAGAAGAGAAAAATGAGAAAGTAATAAAGCAGAAAAGATTGTTGTAGGTCAGAGACGTTCAAGAAACAGAAAAATCACCATTGCTACAACAGCTACTTTGTATAGAAAGTAAAGTCTCAAAAAATTAATAAGATCTCCTATTAGAAAAATAATAAAACTTTAAGAAAATAGAACTTACATCTAAAGAAAGAGGACATTTTGTTAGCAAGCAACTTATGAGTATTTTTTCTACTCTATTAATTTTAAAGACTTTATTTTTAATTCATATGAATTAATTTGCTAGGAAAGCAATGGAAACTGGTAACCTTCCTCACCTACATAAGCAGCACAGGTAACCCTCATTACATAGTGTTTCACCAAGGGGACACAGTCCAGCTAATAAGCTAACCAACAAGTATCCTAATTAGCACAAATGAAAGGAAAGAGGAAGCTAGCCAGTGGGGGATGAAGACCAAAGGGACCTGTGACTAGTAGATAGGCATTTCCTGGTAATTCCAATCAAAGAAGCAAATAGAAGAGCTCATTTTTAGAATAGTTACTGGAAGGCAGAATTTTTCAAGAATTCTGGCTAGATTTCAGCTTAGATCTAGTCACTAAAAAGGTCTAAATTTTGGAGAGTAATTAAGCTGATTAATAACAATGGAAAGGCTGTGTAGATTTTAACATGAATAAATTAAAACTGGTATGTTCTCATTAAAATTCTTGTTAAAACTTAAGATGTAATTTCTAATGTTTTTCTCCTCATACTGACTCTACTATGTTTCACAAGCCCCCAGGTAATAACAAGTGATCTTTAGGAAATTCATTACTTTAAGTCTTCAAATTCTACAAGTCTTAATCATAAGCCAGCCAACACTTTCTTAAATTAGATAGTCTGTCAGGAGAACTATGAATCTTCATTTCTCCACTAACACTGAGGGATTTTCAATGGCTATTTTAAGAGACTGAATTATCTTGAGACCTATGAGATTCCCAAAATTTTGAGTTCCAACCTCAAATACTATCTAGAAGGTATGCATATTCAAAATTTTGCAAAACTGATTATGTAAGAATGTTAAATGAATGATAAGCATTACAACTCTGCTTTGCAGTATGTTGGTTTTCTTCTAGAAGATTAAAGTGATAGAATATCGAACTCCACTGAACTTAATTGTTTTTATTAAGACTAGTAACCTCATGGCAACATACCCTTCAAAAGACAGCAACAAATGTAAACTTTCTCATATATCTAACTTCATTCAACTACCACTGTTGTATTTTATCATAGTGTGAGAGATAAGAAAGATTTGTCCCAATTATGGAAAACTATAAAGGGATATTCAGAAAGCTCCCCAAGATTATAACTGTCTACCCTGATCACAATATAGCATTGCTATCACAGCAATTAGTTGATTTTCCCTTGTGGATAATTTATAACTATAGAAATCATTTCCAAAGGACCCATCAATTTGGATTTTCTTTTCCCTTTGTTTGTTGTTTAATTTATATTTTCTTTACTGGGAATTTAATTGTACATTTTTGTCTCCTCGTTGTTCTTGGTCAGTTAATGAACTTTAATGACCTCCATTACTTTCAGTGAAACTAAGTTGGCAGTAACTTTTTATAAATATTACAGTCAGAGCAAACTATAGTGCTCTAGAGGTGCCTTGAATATGATGAAATACCGCAGAGATATTATCTGCCTCATTCTGGATGCCACGCTTTTCATGATACAGATTAAGATTGCATTAACTCTGTTGGCAACTATGCTATAGTCAATACCTAATAATAGAGCCTATAACAAAACAAAACCTTCAGATTTTTTTTTAAATAACTTGTTGCCCAGATATACTTTCATCCTCTTTTATTGGAAAGCTGATATTTTAACATATGTGTGGAAAATTGCATTTATTTGTATTGAATTATATTCATTTCATTGTTCTAAGCTATTAAAACCTTTTTGGATATGAAGTCTCTTCTTTTCTACTAGTCATCCTTACCAGTTTTGTGCTTCTTGTGAGTGTGATAAGCATAGCATCCACATCGTTATACAAACTGTTATCCTGTAAATGAATTTTGGTATAAATTTTAATATTATCTTCTCCCCTCCCCTGTATCACTCTACTTCTTTTCTCCCAGAGAGCTATTCTTTATATAAAAAATAGATAAGTGAATGGTAGATAGATATATATGTATGTATGAACAATCATATTTTTATGAGCTCTCTTCTTGCCACCTTCACCCTTTTCCTCTGCAATGCTTTTGCCAATAATTTGGTTGGTTTTGCATATTTACTTAATTTATTGATTTCAGTTTTTCTCTCTTCTTTTGTTTACTTTGTTCTTTTTATTCTTTATCCCCTTTCTTTTTTCTCAATTATTTAATCAATTCAAAAATCCCTCCTCTCCTCCCCTCTGACTGATTTGTCTGTTAGTTTTGTTTCTTTTTCTTTGCATTCTATTTCTTCTATATTCCCCTTCTTTGACTTTCCTTCCTTTCCCTCTATTCCAAACTTTCAATTTTGATTCATTATTTGATTCATAATTCATAAATACTTAATCATTCTTTAGTATTTTGGGCTTCTCAGAGTATTGAAGATTGTAAAACACCGATTTTGATTTTACCTCTTCCAATTAATTGTTTTCCTGTTATTGCCTGTAACTTTTCCTCCATTTCTTGTTTTGTGTTGTGCCTCCCTCTTAGAAGCATAAATTCATGATATTAAAAACATTTCTCCATTGTTGAAATCTCCTCATGTTTCATGTTGTGCAGTTCATTTGTATTCCCTGTTCATCCCTTGATGATTTTCTTACTTATTTAAAATTCAGTTTCTTCTCTGAGTCCATGCCCACTCATCATTCTGAGTGCTGCTTGACCTCAAGAGCTCCAATTCCCCTTCTTTGAGATAGGATGCTGCTTAAGGAAGCTCAGTATTCTTAGAAGTAGTATCCCTGTACACCAACTTCTTGTAATCAGTAAGTCAAAACTGTTAGTAAGTACTTATAATGTGTCAGGCATTGTGTGAAGCTCTGAGGCTACAAATAAGATCCATTATAAGTCTCAATATCTCATTTCAGAATATCTTCAAGAATCCCAAATGTTTTTCAAAGGGATTCTGTCTTAATGCATATTTAGGAAGGCTTAGAATAACTGTTGTCTAGTACAAAGAAATATGGAGCAGACAGTGAAATAAAGCAATTCCATTTTTATTGACATGATGGAAGGAGTAGTCAGGGAAGATGAAAATTATCAGGTCTTCTGTGGTCTCTGATGGAACTGGCCTTCCAAAGCAAATTAAAACCTGCTGGTAATCTTGCATGGTTCCTCCCTGAGTTGGGTAGGACCAGTCATAGTGGGGAGAGAATAAGGAACTTTGACTTGGGATCTGATACTGACGGTTGTGGGTTGATACTCATACTAGGCTGATGGCAGGAAAGGGGACTTCGGGCATTATCTTATTCTGACAACATGACAAAAGTATTTTAGGTTTTCCTGGGTTTCCTTTTTTTAGTGGGATAAGAAGTTTACTAGTTATTATAGACAAGTTCCCTCACTGAACTGGAATTTCCTCCTTTCTTTTCTTGTGATTCAAGCCTTCTTTTACCACTTCATTCTCCTCTTATCCTTCTTATAGAGAAATGGTAGGAATCACTTTTCCTTCATTATTTACTGTCTACTTGATTAGAGAACCTTTGTCTCCTACCACCACAAACCTCTTTTATGCATTCTCATTATCTAATTTAGTCTCATAAAAGGCATTGGATCATCTGTATAAAGATGTGAGAGGGGGATTTGTCATATGTTCCTGATGTTTCAAGCCTATTCCTCTGTATTTATTTACATTTTTAAAAATTCTTGTTTTCATGTTAATCCCTTCACGTACTTTGAGAAAGAATTTTAATGGTCCCTTTCTTATTGCTTATTTTAAAACCTAACAAGTGCATTTATGGACCAGGTTTTTCTTTTAATAATTCCTTGAAATGGGGGATGTTTTTCCATGTTATTTCTTCAATAATTATATTTCCTTTTCTTGTGTTTCTGCTATTTGGGGTTTAAGAAAATTGAATATTTCGCACATATATTTGGTCTTTTTTTCAGAAATACTTCACATCTCTTTCTCTTATTGTATGCCCATTTTTTAATTGATTATTATGGTCAAGTTTGCACAGTGTCATTTGAGTGACATCTTGAACTCCTTTGTTTTCTTAGAATATATTATTCCATCCATTTCTTGTAGGTGCTAACTGAACTTACATTATTCAAATTGTCTTTCCTTCATATTTGAAGGTCTTTCTCCTTGTCATTTGCAGAAGTTATTATTCATCAATGGAATTATTAAATTTAAGTAGTGAGTACTTTGGAGTTAGAAGCACAAGTTTATTTGTTCATTTTAATGATGGCCATTTTTTCCATTAGTGTT
This sequence comes from Notamacropus eugenii, assembly GCF_028372415.1. NCBI lineage: Eukaryota > Metazoa > Chordata > Mammalia > Diprotodontia > Macropodidae > Notamacropus > Notamacropus eugenii. The sequence goes on along the minus strand of NC_092877.1, from coordinate 127,380,197 downwards.
TTTTTCTGAATTCAGGAGTTTTGAATAATTTTCTTATATTGTTTCTTTTATTATATGATTCACTTTTTTTTTTCTTGATTTGGCATTCTCTTATTGAGGGACTAAAACCTATGAGTTGTCTCTATGCATCATTGTCTTTGAAATGTGTTTTGTTCACTCTTACAAAGATTACACATACTTTAAAATGATTTTTTTTTGCTTCTCATCTTCCATTTTATCTTTCCCTAAGGTATATTTGTAGCTCCAGTTTGCTCTTCACTGTGCTACTTTGGAAAGAATCATCAATATGCATTGAAATCCTAATCTAGTAACTATTTTGTTGTGCAGGCCATGAATTCTTCCATTTTCCCTTCCTAACTTCTTTCAAGATTCTGATTCCTCCATTGAGCCTTTGAACTTTACACTGCAGTTCTAAGATCTCTTGGGAATCTATAGAAATTGATATTTTATCATGTTTGTTAAATTTATTGTATTGTGAAATTTCTATTTTAGAAAGTTTTTATTTTACCTTTTAAGATATCCTGTGACCCACCTTTTAAAAAATCTTCTAGTATCTTCCCTGTTGTTTTTTCTCTGTGTACTTTAAGATTTAAACTAAATTGTCTTCTTCCTGTGGTTTTTAGAGTAATATTATTCCTCCCCTCTTACATTCCCTTGTCACTCTCTTTGTGCCTCTTCCATTTTTAATTAGGTTTTTACCTCTGAGACTGTACCCCAAAATCGTCTCAGTCTCTTCCTATTTTAAGGAATCTATTTCTCTGAAGAGAAGATTTGTCATGGTAGGATAATATCCCCTTTCATTCAAGCCCAGTGTAACCTTGTATACTAACTTGCAGCTCAACTTCACCATTTTGGAGTGTCTTATTGGATTTTTAGTATCTGGCTGCTTTTTGCCAGCTAGAAGAAAGACAGCATGGGTGTTTTGGATTGACCTTTTAACGCCTTGGAGCTCTCTAATCCAAGCACTACCTTAAGCAGTGTGAAGGATGGTTCTGTCTATGATGTCCCTTTTCCCCTCCATGTGGATTGATAGAATTGAAATTGACTTCTTGAAACAAGATGCTGGAAGAAGGATAGGGGCATAGAACATAGAAATAAGAGATGCAGAATTTTAATCCCTCTTTGAGTACCAAAGTACAAAACCATAGCCTGAGCTTTATGTTCTGTCTTGGAATCTTGTGGATAAGAATTCTGAGAGAGTTCATTAACGATTAATATTCTCCATGGTTAAGTCATAAGACTATAGAGCTTCATTCTTGTCTCATGGAAATAGCTGTAATTTCTCTATGAATTGCATGTAATTTCTCATTTGAGAGTTTTCTCAATCATTAAATACACATTTTTAAGCACCTACTATGTGCCAAGAATTGTGCTAAGCACTGCAGATACAGAAAAAGGCAAAAGGTAATCTTTGCCAGCAAGGAGCTTAAAATCTAAATGGGGAAAACGACAAGTAAACACACATGTACAAATAATCTACGTGCAAGATAGACAAAAAAATTCAAAGAGGGATGACACTCAGATTGAGAGGGAATAGGAAAAGCTTACTTTTGAATAGAAGATTATTTTTAGAACTTGAACTAGAGAAACCAGGAAATGGGGATGAAAAATTAGAGAATTCCAGACATGTGGAGCAATTAGAGAAAATACTTAGAGCTGAGAAATGGAGGACCTGCCTTACTGAAGAATAAGGAGGCCAGCATCATTGGAACAAAATGTTTGTAGTATGAGAGAGGGAGACGTAAATTGTAATTAATAGAAAGATATGTACGGTTTATGGGCATTCTGGAGTGTGGAGGATTTGAAATCCAAGCTGATAATATGTAGGAACTGAAGAAAATATCTAGTTTTCCATCTTGTGAGTGAAGAGTTGTAGGATCTCTTATTGTCTGGAATTTGAACATAATCCCAAGTCAAATTCAACACAAATATTTATCAGGATCTTCCCATGTGCAAGGAAGTGTCCTAGTTTCTAGAGGAAATGCCAGACTTCAATAATAAAATATCCATAGCAGGATGGAAGAGGCAACCTCAAACTTTCCCAAACTTCTAGATATACATGGCATGCCACACCAAATCAGGTTATACCTTTCTTCTTTCTTCCTTCCTATTGCATTATTAGTACATGCAATTAAAATTGGGTGTATTTCTATTATCCCTGCATATGCTTATTTTCAATCTGCATTGAGGTAGCATTCATATGACATTCATACATTACAATTGAATGGTGTATTAGAAACATGCAAACACTTGTCTGGGTATTAGCCCCAGAACTGGAACTGAATTGAAAGCCTAACAAACTATACACAGCTATGTATTTTGTCTTGTTTTTGGCTTGCATTTTGTACAGAAACAAAAGTGGTTTTGGCTTTATAAGTGATTTTTGTTTGTGTTTTGTTAATCTTAAGAAAATGAACTTGAACCAAAACAGAATCTATGTGTTTTCTAAAACAGTAACATCACCAATACATCTTCATCCCTTCTGAACTAATATTTCTTTTGGTTTAATTCTCTGTTATTCAAATGAATAAAACTTGAGGGGATGCTTTTGTTATATGGCAATGGATTAAAGTTCCCTTTATTCTTGATAGGTTCTTACTGATATATCTGCAAGTTTAACATGGAAAGATAAAAGTGACTTGGCTTTCAGAAGGATTGAATCAAGCAGAGCTTTTTCAGATATTGAATTTGTGTTTTAGTGATATGTTCCTGGGGAGGCAGAATTTGTTATTTCAGAAGGGATTTATTATTTTTTTGGTGGGTGGGGTCTCAGAGAGAGCAACCTTGTGATTTCGGAAGTGACCATTTTATGCTTTCCCAGTAGTTCTCATTCCTTGTTAAGAAAGGTATCCACAAAATAAAGCTTGAAGTTGTTTTAATTCTCTTTTAGAAAAGAAAGCATTTTAGTGATAGTTTGCCTAAAATATAAAGCCTGTTTGCTGCTATTATTATAGTCTTTATAAATTCAGATTAGTGGCTGCTGGGAAGTTTATCTTACTCATTTCTCCAAACCTCATGTAAATGCTGGTTATTTGTATAAGTGAGCTCCTGCTGGCTTATAAAGACAAACAATTAATTATTTCCAGGCCCCAAACATTTTATACACTACTACAAAAACACACAACTCTTCTTACTGCTGAATTGTGTGGCTGATTTTTCAGCCCAGTCTTCATAAGAAGCTTCATTTTTTATTCTTGCTTTCCCTCGTATAGCTGTGCTGAATCCATCAAGCATTACATTATAACAAGTGTCCACCATTCCACTTCCCCTTGACATTGCTGTCAGATTCATAGAGGATGTTAGAAGAAATCTTTAATAAATAGACACCATTTCCTTACCAATTCAAAAATATGAATACCCTCATAACCTATTGCAAATGCATCCCTTGAGCACTCAAGAGTAACAAGACAAAAAAATGGGATTTGTGTAACCTATTTTCACATCTGTAATCTCTTCGGTAAATCACAAGCCTTTTTAATGTCACAGTAGCCATGACATCATTATTTTTTGCAGTTAAATTCTCTAGTGAAGAATTGGATAGCTACCACCCTTTGACAAAAGAGCCAGCTGTGGGGTTTAGACAAGTATTAACCTCTTTTGCAATTTTCTGTTTAGCCTTTTGAAACTACTTCTTACCTAGAACAGATTAAGGCAGATCTTTATAGGGGAAGGACTATAACAATTTATGGAGAAATTGGATTTTTTTTTGGTCAAACTTGTAAAGTTAAAATACACACTCTACTTTTGAAATTTATTCATTTCCAAAAAAATATAGGCAGAAATGGAAAGGTTCCTGGGCTAACTGTTAAGGTGATATGATAATTACACAATAGCGTCTAAAAAGTTCAATGATTTAATATTTACTCAAATATTAACCAGTCTCTCAATGAAAAAAAATTTCTATAGATACATGATATCAAATTATATATATATGTGTGTGTAAAAATTATAAATATATATATATGCATACCCAAACAAATATGTATTTGTACACATTCATCTATACATGTACATGTATATACATGCATGCACTGTTTTTCTTTTCATATATGAGTTTGTATAGTACTTGTACATCACAAATATTGCTTCACTGGGAAGCTCATTAACATTTGATTAAATACTAAATCCCAGAATGTTACATAATATAATGTTGTACAAATAACAGCATTGTAGATATAAATACAGATACACAGAATTACATGGGGCACATAGAGGCTAAGTAACTTGTCTATAATCACAGATGCTGTCACCTGAGATACAAAAAATGTTTACAAGCTTTCTTTAATGCTTCCAGTTTCTCTTCCTCCAACTTTCAGATGAAGCATGGTAAATGGGGTGGGGAAGATCGACATTTCTCCTACAAATGCTCATTAGTAAATGGTGATTTTAAGAGATAAAGGTCATGAGAAAGAGATAAATATTATGAGAAAGCTGACAATAACTTAGATGAGAAAGTCCAGGAGTTTGTGAATCCCTTGATAAGTAGATAGGGTGAGGCTAGAAGTACCTTAATGACATAAACATATGTATTTTAAGTTTTGCTGTGCTTAGGAATAAAGCAAAATTGGGTGGCAATTCCATCTGAAGATAAATGCCAGTCATAGGGACTAGTAGACAAGAATTCATGCAAATAAAAGTCAAAAGGACTTAGGAAGAGAGGAGCAAAACCATTTCTATTTGAATCACTTCAATCATTTTTATCCCTATTAAACATCAACCTCTTCAGAAGAACAGAGAAATGTGACGCTCTACATAGTTTGAAAGTTTCTTTTTCTTTTATAAATAAGTAGCATAGATGTTGAAATAATTAAAAATGTTGGCATAGGAGCTACTTTAGCATTGTAAAATAAATAAATAAATAAATGGCCGAACTCACTAGTTGAAAACTTCTTGTCTTAGAAATTGATTATCACTGAAAAGCATCCATATGTTTACTGTACCCTTCTGGACGTTTGACATTTACCAATGTGTTCTGATCCCATTTTCGATACTCAGAAGTTTCCATTCATCAGGTAAGGCTTCCAAATGCTTACTTGTAATGTCCCTAAACTGTACTTTTGGAACAAAAATCTAACCAGTAGCATATGCCCTCAAAAGCTGGCAAAAGAGGGTGATTAAAAACAAAACAAAAAGCAGTTTTCCACCTGTCTTTCATTTCTAGGTGTCAACTAAGGATGTGTCATGTGGGGATGGCGCTACAGAGACCAGGAAAGCTGCCAGCATATTTTCAGCAGAATAGCAGTGTTCTGTTCTCTGGCTGACTCTTTATCCAGCTCTGGAGGGACCTCACAGAGAGGTGTACTGGTAAAGGTTTAATAACCATTCCTCTGGGGGAAAAAATTGCCATTATTGACATTTCGCTATCGCTTTCTTAAATCAAAATAATCAAGAAAATACTAGATCAAGCCACTGGTTTGTAGCATCCGCCAGTTTCTGAGATGTAAATGCTCGTATTGAAAATTTAACAATCGGTTCTCATGAGACCATTTGGTGATTTGCCTAAGTCTGTCCCACCATGAACACAGAGTCAGAGTGCTCTCAAAATTCTCCTCACTAATCTCCATTTTCCTTCTTCCTGGAGATAATAATGAATATACTATGGAGAAGATAGGAAGTGAGGCCAGTAAACATGTCTTTGCTGCAGTTGTTGTTGAAATTATTTCAGCCATGTCTGACTCTCTGTAACCCAATTTGGTGTTTTCTTGGCAAAGATCCTGGAGAGGTTTATCATTTCCTTCTCCAATTCATTTTACAGATGAGGAACTGAGGCAAATTGGATTAGGTGACTTGCCCAGGGTCACACAGATAGTAAGGCTAGAACATTAGATTTGAACTAAGGTCCTTCTGACTCTAGGGCTAACCTTCTATCTACTATACCACTTAGCTGCCAAAGCATGTCTACTCTGTAGGAAATAAAAAAAAAAGAAATAATTCTTGATTCCTGTTTCTAAAGTTACTACTTTTTTATTAGCACTGGGGAAAAACAAACAAACAAATAAAAAACATACACACAATCACACATTTCAAATGCTTCACTTGCTATCCAAGCAAATGGTTAGGAGGAAATTACCAGCCAGGAAGTGAGAGTGAGTCTATTGTGACTATGTTGTATAAAAACTGCTTGAACTGCTTCTAGATTTCTATCTCTACAGATGAAAATGATTAATGAAGGCACATTTCCCCTCTAATAGTATGAAGTAAGCTTTTTAATATTATATATACATATATGTATAATATATTATATACAATTGTCAAAGTAAGAGATTAAATTGTGAAGGGAGCATGAATGGCAAAATAAAAGTGAACAGTAATAAAATTGTGAGAAAGCATGTGGTCATGACTCACTTTCTCTTTTGTATTAGATAAAGAAAGAAATTGCTGTCAAGAGACTAATATGAAAACTACTTTGACATCATTTTTAGTACATACATATATATTTATACACATACATACATACATACATACATACATATATGTATATATCTCTTAAATGTGAACATCAGCATACATATGCTTATGGAGTTAACGCTATCATTTTCTTAACTCTTGAAATCTCAGATACATATTGCAGAGATATCTTATGGAAAATTTCTACTAACATCAAGACCACAAACATCCTCATTATAATATGACGGAAAGTGTATCAGACACCTTATGAAATTGCTGTTATAGCAGCTTTCTGAATGAATGTGTATAAGTTACTTGAATTACTCAAAATTATTTATGAAGCAAACTGATCACAAGGGCTCCAGGAGCCATGATGTTATCTCTGAGGCACTTAGAAATATGTCAATGTCAATTTTAGCAGTTTTTAAAGGCTTTTTGTATCATTTAAATTATGTAAAAAATTCTAGGAGCAGAAAAGGATGTAGATCATAGTGTCTATAAAAGTATTTCTGCTACAAACATTTTCTCAGTACTTAAAAAAAAGCCTGCAATTGCAGTGGTACATTTTTTTTTTATCCAAAGAACTGTTTCTATAACCTAATTTTAATTCCTCATTTCAGAAAAATTAAGATGAAAGCATTGAAGAAGCTCAAGTTGACTACAACTCTGCTACATTTGTGGGATGAAGCTTGGCATAAAGCACTAGAACTGGAATCAAGAAGAATTAGTTTCAGATTCTGACTCTGTTAATCTGTTGTATTTGCAATTTGGAGTAAGTTTTTTCCATAATTTTACGTCTGTTTGCTCATAAACAAAGAGGATTGAGCTAAACTACTTCTAAGTTCATTTCTACTCCTAAATTTATAATCTGAAAAGCTGAGTAGAGTGGCAGCGTGATTTAACAGATAAAAGACTTGGCTTTAGAGTAAGGAAGACCGGATTCAAGTCTTCTCTCTGACACATATTCCCTGTGTAACTCTGGGGAAATCATTTAACCTGTCTGTGTTCTGGGGATCTATGTTAGTAAGTTACAAAGAAGATGCTGTTCTACATTGTTAGAAAGCATTTTCTCACCCAGAAGTTCCCTATACTAATGAATTCCATTTATAGTCCTTCTTGTGATATAGAAGTAAACTTGAACCTGATGTTTGATAGCCATATTAATCTACACAACTAACTCTTCCTTCTTCACAGCTTTCTTACCTCTAAATTGTGAATAATACCTGAACTGATGAAAATGAAATAAGATCTGTAAAGTGCTTTTCAACTTTAAAGCCCATATACATTATACATATCATTATTTAATATATTATTAAAAGATAAAAGCCCATTATTTAAAATTTGGAGAGTACTTAGATAGCAGGGGATTATAATTTAGAAATGAAATGAAGCTTTGAGCTTTTGTAGTCTGCCCTTTTCATTCAGATGAGAAAAATTGAAGACCAGAGAAAGTGACTTGACCAAGGTCACAGCTAGTTAGTAGGAGAAATAGGGTGAGATCCTAGATTTCCTTACTCCTAGATTTGTACTTTCTTTAAGTGTATCTTGATTTATCCGGATATTTTAAAAAAATGTAACAATGTTATATGGCACAGTTTATCACCCTATAATGGCAATGAGAGAGCTCAAAAAACAGTATGCTAATTTGGGAAGATGTTTTTTAATTATTTTAAAGATTAATCACATTACTTTTATTGTGCTCACAGCCAATATAGACATTTATTGTACAAATATCAAATACACACACGCACAGTGCTATAATTTTTGTGAAGTATTTGCATTGATATATAGTGGAAGGCAACTGGGGTTAAGTGATTTGCCCAAGGTTACATAGCTAGTAAGCGTGTCAAGTGTTTGAAGCCAGATTTGAACTCAGGTCCTCCTGACTCCAGGGCTAATACTCTTTACTAACTAAGTCACCTAGCTGCCCCGTATAGTGAGATTTTTGCAAATCATCCCTTCTTAAATGTGATGTCTTTGAGTCACCTAAAAAATCAAATTATCATCAAACAGATCACACACTCTATGAAATGTAAAGTAGTCTCTCAGGAAATCACATAAAAATACCATGTTATAATGATTAAGTTAAAATTTTAAAGTTTTATAAAGGAAATAACGTACAGTATAATACAAGGGAGTTGCGCTTATTAAATCCTCCTCACTACTAACTACTATTCTTCCTTGTCCTTTTCCTCTTCCCCCCATTGCTGCTGCTGCTGCTGCTACTACTGCTGCTGCTGCTGTTCCTTGTCCTCCTCTTCCTCCTATTACTACCACTACTACTACTACTACTACTACTACTACTACTACTACTACTAATACTACTACTACTACTACTACTACTACTACTACTACTACTACTGCTGCTGCTGCTGCTACTACTGTTGCAATTGATACTACTATCATTTCTGTTGCTATTGTTGTTACAATTGTAGCTATTACTATTAACTAGACAGATAATTATAGATAATACATATGTATATATGTATGTACACATATATACATATACACACACACACATATATATATATACATATATATGAAAGGTAGATATAGATGGATAGATGATAGCATTTATATGATATTTTTAGGTTTTCAAAACACTATATAGAAAATGAGGTTGAGAAAAGTTAAATGACTTGATAAGGGTATGTCAGGATTCAAATTCAGGTCTTTCTTAATAAAAATTCAGCGCTTTGTAATATTTTGCTGCCTAGCTATTATGGTATTGTGTTGGGTGCTAGGGATATAAAACAACAATCCTCCCCCCAAAAAACTGTCCCACTGATACATTAATTTAAAAAGTTAATATAAACTAAAATTTAATTAATAAGGTGAAAGAGTCCTACTAAGAGACATAATCTGAATGGGCCCCTGGGAAGAAATGGTATTTAGGATCAAGGAGTCTAAGAGACATACAGGTAGAGTTGTCAGTTACCTCACAGTCTATCTAGATCAATCCTTTCATTTTTATAGTTGAGGAAACTGAGGTTAAGTGATGCTTAAACATCACACAAATTTAAATTTTAGGTTTTGCTTTGAAGGAAGCTAATAATTCTGAGAGTCAGTGGTCAGAAGGGAGGGGATTCCAGAATGGAGACTAGCTCTGAAAAGGCAGAGAGAGGAAAAACAATGTTATATATGACAAATAGCAATAAGATCACTCAGATAGCAATATAAATTTTGTGAAAGAGTAATGTCTAATGAGATTAGAAACACATGTTGGAATCATATTATGAAGGTATCTCAATGTCAAAAAGAGGAGTTTGTATTTTATTATAGTGGAAAGAGGAAGCCATTGAATCTTACTGAACAATGAAGATCTGAACTGTCTGAACCTTCTCAATATCAGTCTATCAGTTTTGTGGAGGACAGTTTACAGAAGAAAGACTGTAAGCATAAACGCCATTTAGAAGATTATTACAGTGCCCCAAGTGAGGGATGTTGGGTCCTGAGTTAGAGTGGTTGCTTTCTGGGTGAAGAAAAAGAGATTGGCTTAAGAAATGTTATGAAAGTAGAACTGAGAAGGCTTCACAAATGATTTGATAAAGGGAATGAGGAAAAGGGTAGGAGTTGACTGTGGTTTCAAACTCACAGATCTTGGTTACTTGAAGGATAATGTTACCTCTAACAAAAATAGGGAAAGTTGAAAGAAAAAGGGTTTTGGGGTAAAGATGACGATTGGGTTTATCTGTGGCATCAACTTGCCTGGAAGCAAATATCTAGATTGCTGGATAGAAATAAAACCCAGGAGGTCCTAGGATCAGAAACGAACAATGGACTTTGGAAATATTTCAAAATCTCTTCAGTAAGTATGGTAATTTTTTTTAAGAAACGAAGTCTTTATTTATGTTTAAGGAATAAATACGTTAAAATATGCTGAAGAAGTTATACTTAACAGAGAGTGATGCAATCAGGCCATGGACATGAAGAGAAGACCATTTGGGCCAAGGTAGAGGTAGCAGCAAGAGGGAGATAATCACTAAACTCTAACCAAGTCAGGATGGTGTTAACCAATCACCACTTCCCTTTTCCTTTTAATTTATTTCTTATTCTATAGGAGATCTTCATCATACAGATCTCCTTAACTCTCTGCTTGTTCACGTTTGAGTTCATAAAGAATGGGTTGGCATTGAAGGAACACTGAACTCACAAAGGAGATTCAAACTTGCTCAGCTCTGCCATGCTTTGCCTTAATTGATGTCAGGGGCACCAGCCAACTTCACAGTAACAAAGATGGAAAACTGGAATTAAAGTTTTTTTTTCCCCATTAGCGTCTTTCCTTTTTAACCTGCAAGAGCAGCTAACAAGAACCAAATAGCTCCTATAACTCTTCCTCTGATCTTGGAGAGGAGGAATAGGGGGAATAATAAAAATAAAAACAAATTTAAAAAAAAAAAACTTTGCAAGGCAAAATTGAAGAGAAACCAGAATTCAATCATCTTAGCCTTTTGATTAAAAAGAATTATACATTTTGACCTGAAAAGGCCCTCAGAGATCATTTCCTCCTTTGCTCCCCTTTTGCAAATGAGGAAACTGAGTCCAAGAGAGGTTAAATGGTATGCCCAATGCTGTGACTTCGAATACTTTACACTTACTCAACAGTGTTTAATGGGAGATTTCTCCCATGAAAAATTTATGATGGAACAAAGCATAGCACAGCAATGCACACAGAAGATTCTCAATAAATGTTTTCATTGTCTGATAATTCCTGCCCCCATTTACAAAGTGAGAATGTTGGCATTTTCGTGGCAGTTTGAATTTTCAAAAATTGCAAATTAAGAAAGTGATGATTTTATATTTGAACCTAAGAAGAACTTTACAGGTGTGTTAGACCACTATCCTCGCTTTAATTATAAGGTAACTGAGGCTAGACAGGTAAGAACCTAGAGCCTCCATATCTAGAGGCAGCCCTCTTTTCACCACACTGTGTTGAATGAATGAGTTCATTGTATAGACTCTTCTTGGAGTTCTTTCACATACAGTGTTACCTGAGACAGCTCCTTAAGGAGCATGCTTTAGCAAGTAGCTGAGATCGATTTGTAATTAGTACATGAAATGATTGTTTATAAATGGGTCCTCTAGGAATTTTTGAGCCTGAAAACAGTTGGATTTTGAATGTTTCCCTAATAATTTAATTTAAACTATTAGACTACAATCTTTGAAGAAAGGGGCTTTAAACAACAGATAGGTCAGAGCAACCCTGGTAAGAAATATCATTAATTTTGACTGAAAATACTCCACAATAGTGAAGACTCATTCATTTATGTTTTACTCCAATGATTGCAACAAAGGACACCTGGCATTTTTCTGATTCCAAGTAAACCAAATGAGAAAAGAAATGTCACTGTTTATTGAATATCCACACGTTAGAAAATAATGTTCCAGAGTGGAAGAAATAGTATTCGAGAATAACAGAAATCCTCAGATAAAGCCCTGAATACATTAAGAAATAATTTCAGTCTTGTTCCCTGGTCTCAACCACTAAATCTTCCTCATATTTGTGAAGAAGTCAGCAAAATGTTCGAGTGTAATTTTATTTATTCTTCCTTTCTGATGGGTTTTGTAATCTTTCTATTTTTCATCTATTTTTTATCTCCTGTTCATCAGTCTCATTTCCCTTCTCTTTTCTTTCCCTTATTCCTCCTCAGGGCAGCTAGGTGGTGCAGTGGATAGAGCACCAGTGTAGTAGTCAGGAGAACCTGAGTTCAAATCTCACCTCAGACACTTGACACCCATTAGCTTTGTGACCTTGGGCAAGTCACTTAATCCCAATTGTCTCATCCTGGGTCATCTCCAGTCATCCTGATGAATATCTGGTCACTGGATTTAGATGGCTCTGGAAGAGAAGTGAGGCTAGTGACCTGCACAGCCCTCCCTCATTCAGAACAAAGTCAAGTTCAAGTCATGTCATTGTTTCTCTGATGGCATAGTCTTCTTCGGCAACAAAGGATGAACACACATAAATATTCCTCCTCTGTTGTCTGTTTTCTCTCTCTTCTTCTGCCAGCTCCTCTTCCTCTCCTGTTTCCCTTTCTTCTTTTTGTTTCTTTCTATTTAGCAATTATTTATTAGGCACCTACTATATTTTAGGAGCATCTTCTATGGTTCATTTCTAGAATGATTAGATATATACCGTAGATTTAGTGTTTAGTCTAATTGGTAGTCTGATTGAATTTAAGTGTTGTTTTTTAAAGAAAAGACTCATAAATATCTTGGCATTTCTTATCCTGGATATAAGATTTAAAAAAAATCAGTGCTTGCCATGCTAAACAGTTTCTGAGTCTCTTTACGAAGAATGTATTCATAACAATGTTTGAAGCTCCTTCATAGTTGATAAAACTCTGACCTCCTAAATTTCTAAATCTCAAATCATTTTTTTATGGTTCTCCCCATGTTGCGTTTCTCATTAATATCTCTCATTATGAATATATGTGTTGACTTGATTTTGAGAATTTTGTCATGTTCTTTAAAGGCTTTACCTCTTTCATTCTCTGCATAAGGTGTTACATATAAACATCAATTTTTACCACAGTTGTGTTCTCTTTGTTTGATCTTATCATTAGGCAATAAAGTGATTTAACATTAGAAGTACTTGCCTTTGTATTTATTTTAGCAGCATCAGTCAGTTCAGTAATTTGAAAAGAAAATCTGGTGCTATCTATGAGTAAAAGTGTAGAAAAGCATCTGTCTCATTTATCATGTGATTTCAATAATCTGATGTTTTATAGTCAAAAGAAAATCAATAAACATTCCCATCATCTAGACTTAAAACAACAGAAAGCATTTTATAGAATCCATAATCAAGAAAAGTTAATTTGTGCATTTATAAAATGCTTGTACCTATGTTGTACTTGCAAAATACTGATCACAAACCTGAGTTTTGAAATATTCAGCAATATAGCATTAATTTTTGAAATTAAATAATTTTTTCCCTTAAATCATGACTTTAGATTTTCAGGATGGAATGCTGTTTGTAAGGTTCTTGGAAGGGAATTTATGAATTTGTCTGGGTATTTGTTCTTGAGATTATAGACCTGTGACAATTTTTATAGTGAGCTACCAGTATGAAAACCTCCAGCAGCTTAGATGGACAGCTCATCTGCAACTTAAACTCCTGGATTCTATAATTTGGAAAACTGAGGATTAAGTTTGCATTGCTCATATTTTTGACAAAGAAATTATATACTTGAGGTACAAAATGAAACAAATAATTTTGGACTTGTTCAATGTGCAGATTAATATTCTTTGACTATATTAACTTATTAAAAGAGAACAATTTGGAAGAAGAAGGTTATTGGATGATGATGATGGTTCTGAAAAAGAAGAAAGTAAAGAAATAAACATCAGTGAAACAATACAAATAATTTTTGGTGGAGTTATGAACTGATTCAACCATTCTGTAGAAAAATTTGGAATATACTCAAAGGGCTATAAAACGGTGCATACCCTTTGACTTAGCAATACTGCTATAAGGTCTGTATCTCAAAAGAGAGAAAAAAAGAAAAAGTACTTTTATGTACAAAAAAACTTATAACAGCTTTTTTCTGGTGGCAAAGAATTAGAAATTGAAGGGATACCCATCAATTGGGGAATGGCTAAGCAAGATGTGACATGTGATTGTGATAGAACAATATTGTGCTATGAGAAATGATGAGCCGGATAATCTGTGAAAAGTCAGGAGAGACTTACATGAGTTGATACAAAGTGAAATATAATATGTACAAAGTAGCAACAACATTGTAAGATGATTGGCTATGAATGGCTTAGCAGTTCTCAGCAATACAAAAATCCAAGACAATTCTGAAGGACTTATGATGAAAAATTCATCTCCCAGAGAAAGAATTGATGTGTCTGAATACAAAACAAAGCATACTTTTTATGCTTTCTTTATTTTTGTCTTATTTTACTTTGTTTTGCTTTTTGGTCTATGTTTTCTTTCACAGCATGTCCATTACGGAAATAAATTAAATTATTTTTTGAAAAAGCTAAAAAATACTTTGAATATAATGAAAGTGGCAGGATTTTAAAATAGTATGCTAAATTCACTGTAAAATTATAAAAAACTGTATCAGAGATTTGAAGCATAATATATGATCTTCAATCCTATTCTTCTTCATATACTGAAATTTTTTTTGTTGATATTTTTAAATACATAAAAATCATTAAAAATATTCCTTGAGAATTATTTGGAATAATAGCAAAGCTATTTGTTCACACAGGTTGTCTGTTAGAGGAAATCTTCCTGATTCCAAGACTGACCATCTCTCTTTATGTCTATATAACTATATATATGCCATACATCTCTTGTACTGAATGTGACCAAAGAAATTACATTTAGACCCTGATTAAAATTTTGTTCACAACTGTGAACAGGGAGATAAATAATGCTCATACTCTGATGCATATAAAAGGAAAAGGCAGAGGAAACAATCTTTAGACTTATTCTGTGTGAAGATGCACTTTGTAATATGAATAAAACTGTTCTGATACATGTCTTCAACATATAGACGGGAGCATAAGTTGTATGGGTAGCTAGGTGATGAAGTGGATAAAGTATCAGCCCTGGATTCAGGAAGACTAGTCTTCCTATGTTCAGTTTGCCTGAGACCCTTAGTAGCTATGTGTCCTTGAGCACTTTAGTTAGCCCTGTTAGCCTCAGTTTCCTCGTTTGTAAAATGAACTAGAAAAGGAAATGGCTAACCTGTTCAGTATCTTTGCCAAAAACAAAACAAAACAAGAAAGACCTAAATGGGTTCCCAAAAAATCAAACATGACTGAAAAACAACTGAACTGGTAAGTTGTGTATTTGCTTATAAAAGAAAACCAGTTTACACAAGTACAAGAAGGAGATATCATGGTGAAAGAGCATACTGTATAACAAAAATTTTTATATAAATTATTTATTATATATATATTTATACAATAATAAATTAATTATTATTTATATAAAAAATGTTGTAGTTCAACCAGGTGATGAATGAGTAAATGATAAATGAATGAAATAATTATGAAAAATTCACTATGCTCAAAAACTATCCTAAATGTTTGAGATATAAATAGAAAAATATGACAGTACCTGTTCTCAAGGAACTCACATTCTAATGAGAGACACAGCATTCACTGAAGGTTTCAGTCGCGAGATGGATGTAAAGATCCCAAGGTCCTTAGGCTCTAGTGGCAAAACAGATGATGATACTTCTTCATTTCTTATCAGATTCTTTTGAATGATCTAAAGGTTCCAAGGAATTGGATTAACAGAATTTTTCTTTCTGGTTGGTCAATAAATATGGTTTGTAGCACCTCCAGAAATAGCTGCCAAACTACATCTTCATTTGGGTTGCTTTTCATTGCCATGGTTGTGGAAACTGGGCTAGAAACATTGCTACACAAAAGACTTCTGGGTTCAGACTTCGATACTGTCTTTCTATGAATCTGAGAAGAAATAGGTGTCAAAGTGATGACAGTAATTTGAATTGCCTGGAACGTTTTTTTCTATTCTCCTTAGGGTGTCCTGTTGCTTTAAGTAGGATGGCTTGCCAATTCTGTGAGGTGGCAGCTAAGAAAGACAATGCAGCCTTGGACTACATCAAAGAAAGTATATCTTCCAGGAATAAGGAGACTATGGTCTAGCTGTATTCTGTCTTGGTTAGACTACATCTGAAGTATTGTGTTCTGGGTGTCATAATCTAGAAAGTCAGTTGTTGAGTTGAAGAATGGCCAGACCATTTCTTTTTTCTTTTTCTTTTCTTTTTTTTCTTTTACTATATGAAGTTCTTGCTAAAGGAACTGGAGTTTTTGATCTAGAGAATAGGAGATGTAGGCAGGAAATGTTAGCTATCTTTGGATATTTGAAGAGCTGCCATGTGGAAGACGAATTTGGGTTAATGTCATAAAGAAAGAAGATCATAGATTCACATGAGCCACTCTCTTTTCATCACAGAGAGCAGAGCTAGTCTTCAAGGAATGGCTGGATCAACATTCTTTGGGTATATTATGGAGAAAATGTCTGTTTTGGGGGAGAAGGGGTTTATTAGCAACACTAGTGGGTGAACAAGGTACTTTTCAACTACAAAACTGTGATTCTGAGATAAGATAATTAACTAAAAACTCTTTATACTATTTTTTTCAGTAGAATTATATCTGAGAGAAAAGAGAAAAAGAAACAAAGAATGGAGACATGTATTTCATTGATCATTTATTGACTTATACAATACAAAATCTCAGCTTAATTTTTCTCCTCGTGTAAAAATGATAAGTCTAACCAGTTCCACTGGGCTTAATATTTTTAGAACAACTGAATTTTCTTTCATTCATACCTAGTACTTTGCATTTTTACAGCCTTTTAATGAGCTTTGTAAACATAATTAAGCTTCAAAACACCCCTGTGAGGTGAGTAAGCATTATTATTCTTATTTTACAAGTGAACACTCTAAACTTTTGATAATATGAGCTCAAGGTCAATTTCTAAGTCATTGAAGGGACTTGGAATAGAGTCAAGGTTTCTGTTTTTGTGCCTGAACATAAGAAAAACTAACACATTCACTTTTTATGATCTCAAATGGAATGGAACCTTGGCATTAATAATCCAAAAGAGGGGAATATCCATACTTTCTTTTTTTCTCTCCTCAAAGTCTGCTCATATATTTTTTGAAATACACACACATGCACAAACACACATACACATGTACATATATATAATACATATATACATATATATATGAATAGTCTAGGTTTTCCCCCTTTTTGAATACACATTTTAGTATGCTAATATTCAAACTGCAACAGAAATGAATTCTCTTAATAACCGCTATGTGAACATGATAAAAACTCTTGTAAATACAGGAAACTCATGAGTGAAATCCTCTAAGAGTGTAGCTATCCACACCAAAGTTCAGACAGAATATTAAAAAAAAAAAGAAAAGAAAAGCAACAAAGTAAAACGTTGGTAAATTATCAACTAGACTTCTGTCATTGACTTACATGCTGCAATATACTTAGGTCAGAATTGTAAACAGCATAACGGGAAATGAGGTTTTTTGTTTTTTTTTTTTTTCCCTAGGCTGATTGAAATTCACAAGTCCAGAGGTGGGGGAGTTATTTTCCCCCCATGGTCATTTTTTCTAGCCTATGGACACAGGTGATTCTTAGAACTTTGGGGCTTACAGGATAATCTTAGATAATTCTTCACTCCCATTGTCATGGTGCTTTCTCTTGGGCCCCACTTCTATCTTCTCCCTAAACTTCTCTCTCTTTTACCATGGTTGTACCTGCAGTAGGATGACTTCTTGTCTGTCATGCACTTTACCCTCTTCCTATGCTTTTCTAACTCCAATTTGCTCTAACAACAACAATTATGGCTAATTATAATAACTAACATACTTCTTTCAGCTTTACAAAATTCTTTTATACATGACCTCATTTTATCCTGGTGACAATTTTGAAAAGGAGTTGCTATTATCATTCCCATTTTACAGATGAAGTAATTGGTTAAGGACTGGTAGTAGTGATTTCTGATTTCACCATTCTCTTTACAAAGAAGTCTGATTATAGTCCTAACTTTGAGTATATAAATACCAAAATAAACACCATCTCCAAGGGGTGGAGTTTCAATAAAATAACATAGCTCAGATATTTACTAGGTGTGTGTGACCTTGGACAAGTGACTGAAATCCTCTCAGCTTAAATTTTTTCATCTCTAAAATAAGAATAGTAGTAGCACCTATTTCCCAGGATTGTTTTAAGGATAAAACCAAATAATCTTTTTAAAGGTCATTGCCAACTTTAAGGTGATATATAAAATGCTAGATAGAGATCTGACTAGATATGTAAATTGCAGCTAGAGATTCTTATATGCCAGCCTTAAAGAATTGACTCATATCATGATTAGTAATGGGGAGTCACTGAAGGTTTTTAAATTGTGTGTTGATTAACTGAAAACATTCTCTTGGGAAAATGAATCTGTCTATTATATGCAGCATGGGTTAGAGAAGGTAGAAGAGAGAGTGAGAAAAGGAAAGCCAAACAACAGTTCATTTTAACAAATCTAATCAATGTCAAAGTTTATATTAGTGGAAATGGGAATCAGCAAGAACAGACACTGTGGCTGAATGAAGAGGTAAGTAAGAAAAAATGAGTAAAAGATGACTCCTAGGATTTTAGAGACTTTTTTAAAAACTTCTTTGACTATGATAATGGTAGCATCATTTTGTCATTTGGTATTGTCTTGGGAGGCAGTTAATATGAAATCTCAAAATTGGGATAGATCTCAGAGGTCATCTATCCAGTGACAAAATGGAGTATAAATTCCTTGTAAAATGAACTGTCAACATTTTATCTGATAACTTTAAGTGTTGGGCAAATCTTTTTGTTTTTTGTTTTTTTAATCCTTGGGTCAATTCCTCCTTCCTACTGGTCAAGTGCTTGAATCCTCCAGGACTTCAAAGCTACCCATCTCTGAATGCAGAGAGGACATGACATTTTATATTAATTCAATGTCAATTAGCCAGTAACTACAATCATTCTGATAATAGGAATGACCACTGGAGTTTTTTATTCAATCTGCAGAGGAACCAAACTATACAAGCTGTCTTCCCAAATTTGAACAACTTTTCCTTGAGATCAGTGATTGTTTTTGTTTACTTCTATCTCCAGAACTTAGCACAGATCTTGGCACATAGTAAGAGCTCAATAAATGCTTTATAATCAGTTAATTGGTGAATCAATTAATTTATTTATGACAGTTATACCATTCTTATGCATTCCTAGGTGAGTAGGCTGTTAAAGTGCTGCACTCAATATGCCAGCAAATTTGGAAAACTCAACAATGGCCACTGGATTTTGAAAAAAAAAAAGAATCAGTTTGCCTCCCAATCCTAAAGTGCAAAGCCAAGGAATATTCAAGTTACCAAACAATTGTACTCATTTCAAAGGTCAACAATGATATCCTTAAGATTCTGCAAGCTAGGCTTCAATATTATGTGAACTGAGAATTACCAAAGACTACATTGGTTTTCAAAGGGGCAGAACTAGAGACCAAATTGCCAACGTTCACTGGATTATGGAGAAAGTAGGAGTTCCAGAAATAAATCTTCTTCTACAAAGAGAGAGGGGTAGCAAACCATCCTACTTGTCTCCTGAGGAATGTGTATGCTGGCCAAGAATGAATAGTTAGAACAGTTAGAAACATAAAACAACTGATTGGTTTAAGGTTGGAAAAGGAGTATATGATATGCAAGGCTAGATATTGTCACCTTATTTATTTAACTTATTTGCAGAATATATCACATGAAATGCCAGGCTAGATGAATCAAAAGTCAGAAATATCAACAATTTCAGATATGCACATGATATCATACTGATGGCAAAAAGTGAAGAGGAATTAAGAAGTCTCTTAAGGAGGATGAAAGAGGAGAGTATAGAAGCTGGTTTGAAACTAAATATAAAAAAAAAGCCTAAACTAAAAACAAACAACCCTCCCCCAAGACAAACAAAAACCCTAAGGACTTGACAACTAATCCCATCATTTCCTGGCAAACAGAGGGAGAAGAAATGAAAGCAGTGTCAGATTTTATAATCTTGGGCTCAAATATCACTGTAGATAACAACTGCTGCTATGAAATTAAAAGTACTTGCTCCCTGGAAGAAAAGCTATGGCAAATCTGGAGAGCATATTAAAAAGCAGACATCACTTCGCTATCTAAGGTATGTATATTCATAGCTATGATTTTTCCAGCAGTAATGAATGGCTGTTAGACTTGGACTATAAGGAAAGTTGAGTGCTGCACAATTGACACTTTCAAATGGTGGTGCTGGAGACTTTTAAGAGTTCCTTGGAAAGCAAGGAGATGAGATTAGTCAATAATTAAAGAAATTAATTCAGGTTGTTCGCTGGAAGGTCAAATATTGAAGCTTAAATACTTTGGTCACTTAATGAGAAGACAGACTCATTGGAAAAGACCTTGACATTGGGAATTACTGAAGGCAAAAGAAAAGGGGATGGCAGAAAATTAAAGACTTTGAGAGACAGTGGGGTAGAGAAAGTCCTGACATATTATGGTCCATGGGGTCATGAAAAGCCTGACATGACTGAATGACTGAACACCAATAACAGTTAGGCAAAGATGTTTATATGTAGTTAGGAATGAATTGTGAATGAATAGAGAGATTGAAGATTAGAGGCAGAAAGCGAGAAAGGGTGTTTGATTGAGTCAATATGCTGATACAAGAACCATTCTGGTTCTTCCTTGATCAGTTGCATAATTCCCAAAGGAAATACCTAGTTGAGAAATGATTCATTGCACATATGGATGGATCTGCCTGTCACTTAGAGAATCAAATGCAATTGTAGAGAATATCAAAAGAAAATGTTATCAGTTCATTCTTAGAGAGGAACATTAAATGATTATGAAAGCAATTATAACAACAGCAACAAACAATAAAGATAATTTAGTGAATTTTTGTTGTTCTTTCTAGAAACAAAGGGAAGAATTAGATTTAATAACAGTGGGACATGAATGAAGACAATCTAGTAAGAACAGATTGTAGGTTCAGTTTCAGGCTGATTTTCTAATGATCATGAAATCATTAATATGTGAAGACACTCCAGCGATCAATGGGAGCACTCTTTGTTCAGCTTCTCCTAGACAGCTATTTATATATATCTTCTTGGTACTTAGTGGAGTTTTGATGGCAGCTCTCAATGAGTCAGGATAGAATGGGAACAAAGTTATTTTCCTCAAACCCTGAGACATAGAAAAATTCAGAGAATTTTGTCACTTTTCAGTATCTTTGATTACAGTACACAGGTGTTCATTGGGGTTTAAACGAGCTGAATTTCTAAGCCATTGAAGCATTTAATTTCTTGGATAAATACTGGAATTTTTCATAACATGTGATGTGATAGAAGCTGTAAGAATTTTCATTCGAGAATTTCTGTAGTTCTAGATAATTCTACTTCTGAAGATATCAGTATATTTTTGGACTTTATTATTTTCTCTAAAAGGCCAACACTTTCAAGCCTCAGAATAAAAGAGAAAGAAGGAACAAATAAGAGGAAGGAGGGAAAGAAAGAATGAATGAAAGAAGGGAGGAAGGAAGTGAGTGAGATGAGGAGATTGTGATGACTTTTCATAATAAAAATATGGGGAATACTGGATTTTCTAAATAAAATTTCTCTTCCATAAAGCCTCTCTCCTTGGATACCTGAGTTTCAGGTATCCAGGACTTGTGGACAATCAGTTGATTTCCCCCCCATTACCAGCTACCAGCTTTCTTTGTGAAAGTGCTGTGAGCTGTAGCCGAAATTTGGAAGTTACTCAAATGTCCCCTTTGTTTGTTGTACTGTTGCCATATCAACACTACCAGTTCCCGCTTCTCCCCCTCCCCTCATTTCTAAAACCACATCAGCAGTTAACTTAGATATTAGATGAAGTAATTGTGTTGGGATAGGTGAAGATTTCCTGGGGTTTGTCTAGCTTTTCGCACTTAGATTGTGAGACTGCCTCCCAGTCAATGGAGAGGTGGGATAGTGGGGAGGTGGGATCTTCTTCCTCAGGGTATAAAAATTGTGCTTCAATTTCTGTAAGTTGCCTTCTTCCATCAGAGTCCCCAACCTGGTGGAAGGACATCCCATTCTTGAGAATTGCAATAAATCCTTTTCTTTCTGTTCTTACTGAGAAGCCTCTTCATTTATTTAAAATTTTGAGTAAGGGTCTTTTTATCCCACACAAGAAGGAAGGAGAAAAGGAAAGGAGAAAAATGAGAGAGAGAAAAGAAAAAATCAATCATCAATCCTGTTTTGGGGTAGGTAGTCAACAGCTTGATGAATATACTTTATCTTACAAACTCACCTGGACAGCTTTTGACAATACTCTCTTTAAAATCCCAAGTGGAAAAGTAAATTTCCTTATTTAAAAAAATAAATTTTTTCATATCTTAAATAGTGGACTGCTAAGTGACAAAGTGAATAGAAAGTGGGCCTGGAGTCTGGAAGATCAAAGTTCAATTCCTTAGTCCAATGTGGTCTTGGACATTTACTAGCTGTGTGACTATAGAAGCCAACTTCTTTATGACCCTCATTGAGGATTTTCTTGACAAGTAGTTTGCCATTTATTTCTCAAGCTCTTTTATAGGTTAGGAAACTGAGGCAAATAGGGTTCAGTAACTTTCCCAAGCTCACATAGATTGTAAGTATCTGAGACTAGATTTGAGCTCATGAAGATGAATATTCCTGGCTCCAGGAATGGCACTCTATCTACTACTCCATATAGCTGCCCTACAATTTGCATGCCATTATATCAATTACAGAAACTTTCATTGTGATTTTTCCCTTCAGCTTCCTGTTTGAAAATGATTTTATTTACAATGACTTGTTCCATCTCTAATTGGAGCATGAATCCATCCACACACACATACACATACATATGCATGCATTATATATACATATATACATATATGTAAGTATGTGTATATCTGCTCTGAATCCATGCCTTCCATTCATATTGAGACCAATATTTGAAAGTTACAAAATAATGATAACTGAATTGACCAGTCAACTCACTTAAACTGATTGACAACATTGTTCATATTTGAATAGAATAATATTCAGCATTATGTGTAAGCATATACTTTTTAAGGTACCTTTTTGGCTTTCCTTCCCTTTCCCCCCAGACAGAAAAAAAGAATTATTAAATCTTTTCACCTACTACTCTTCTAGTTGATTGTTACTGAAGCAGTACTGCATAATACAGTGTATCATTTTCAATCTTTCACTTCTAAATCTGTGATGCTATTATAAATGAATTATCTGTATTGCCTCCCAACCTTTTGCTTTCTTTGGAAGTTGATGGCTTACTCTCTGACCAAATATCTATTTGACCTTTGAGAAAAAAGCCTAAAGGTGCTGAAACAGTTCCCCTACACTAGTCACCTTTCCATTCCACCTTATCTGTTGTTCAGCACCAGCCAAAGTCAAAAGATAGGCTGGAAAAGCATAATTTGTCTGGACAAGGATACATAATCTTCTCCAGGGCTGCAATACCACCCCCATCCTACATTAATGTTTTGTTTTTCTAGTCTTCCTATTTGATGAGAAGGAGTTGGTGGTACTAAAGATGAAATTCAGATTCTGTGATTCAGGTTTAAATTAATTCCCGTCATTATACAGAAATGAAACCATTTTAACAGTTATACCCTGTCTAGAGTTCACCTCCATCCCCACCATAGATTACCATCTATTTCCAGTTGGAAATAGGAAATTATCACCTTACATTAAATAAAAAATCTACTGAACTATAGGTGTCATTCTTTTTTTCTGATTTAAAGGTTACGAATTGATAGCCATTCTTAGAACAGGATTTGGTCAATGATTTAGCCAACAAAATAAAAACTCTGCCATTTCTCCCTGTTACAAGAGAAGCACTGAAACTTGTCAGTGTGTTTTATTATCCCTATTCTACTACCTTGAGTAGCAGTGATATGAGCACTGGAGCTGGAGACCTGAACAACCCAAATTTGAATTATACCTCTGGTTCTTGCTTGTTGTGTGACTGTACAATGCAGTCTATAAATCAGCAATGTCATGGTTCCTATCTAAGAGAACTATTGAGAGACCCCAATGAGATTACGTAAGCAAAACACCTGGCTTAATGTGCTATTGTCATAAAATTTTTTGCTCCCACTTATGTGTTTAAGTGAGGAACTCCTAGTACAGAAAATCTCTTCCAGGCCTATGTAGATCTACCACTCATTCATCATCCTAGGAAAGTTGTCTCTGGTCACTGAGAAGTTAAATGACTATCCAGGGTCACACAACCAGTTTGAGTGAGAGGTTACACTTGAACCAGTTCCTCCTGTCTCCAAAGCCAATGCTCTATCCATTAGACTTAGCTGTGCTACAATAAAAATCATGAGATCCCCAAAGCAGAAGTTTTTGTGATTTAAAAAAAGACAAAAACATTTCTGTCAATTACAAAGTCCAAAGATATTCTCATTCAGAATAGCAAGAGAATATTAAAAAAAAATGAGCACAAACACAGACTTCCACACACTAATTTTCTAAGTTATTTTACCAGTATGAAGGAAAAATAAAGACTGGGGAGGAGATAGCTAATCCACTAATACCAATAGACCCCAGGCAGGACAGGCCTTTCTATGAAAAGCCCTCAGGTGATATACTCTGGCCAAGCTTTAAGCATTTAGCTAACTGTTCTAAGGGGCAGCTGGTTGCTTACTTCTTAGTAGAGTTCAGTCAATGCGAAGCTATAGAAAAGGACATTGAGCAGACCTACTTTGAGGTGGGGGACATTTATTAATGGTCATGGCTCAGCTGAGAAATGTCTTCTGGGGTTTGAAAATGCTGCAGAACACTTGAGTCTGATTGCTTAATTAGTCTTTAGAGAAAGTCTGTGGGGGAAAAAATACCAAAGAATGATAAGCACAGCCCACTCAGGAGAACTGTCTTTTGTCCAAGGTTATTTCAAAAGTATTTGAAGATGAAAAACAAGGATTAAGTTTTCTTCCATCTTTTTTCCCATGTTAATATCTGTCAGGCTGATGTTTCCAGACTTCAGTAGGTTTTTTGTTAGTTTGCAATAGATTCTTTTAAAAAATATTTTGTGTTGAGTAGAAAATTCATTTGAATTTCAACTGTACTGTCAGTTCTGGCAAATTCCACCAGGTGGCAGATATTCTATAGTAGCCAGGCAGATCATCTTTCCTTTCGGAAAGAAACCTTTCCCGCTCCCCACAAGCAAAAAACCCAAAATAAATGGAATGTTCCCCGTTTGCCTGAAATGCCCTCGGGTTCTAGGGACAAAATTAAGGGGGGAAAGAAGCAAACTGGCATTAAATCCAGCAGCCATCTATATGACTGACTTCTATGACTAATTCTTTATAAAGAGACAAGAAAATGTACACAGAATAATGAAATGTCCCTCCTTTTAATATGCCTCTCTACCTTCTAACTATGAGAAATTATGATTGAAAAGATTCCCGAGGAACCTCCAGAAAACGGAAAGGTAAAGAAGTACTCTATTTTAACTGGACTCAAGAGTTTTATTATTATACTTTGGCAGAAGATTTTAAGCAGTGTATTTACATGTTAGCATCAAAATAAGGGAGTATTCCTTTTCTGATACAATGATGGTATTAAGACAGTCATTCAGATATCACTTTAAGGTTTTCATAGTGTTTTGATTTTTACCCCAACCCAACAAAATAGGTGCCATTATCCCACTTTTAAAAATTAAGAAACTGAGGGTAAGTGACTCACTTGGGTCACATTGTTAGTATGTGTATGTGGTAAAATTAGAATCAAAGTCTATAGCCCTGTGTAAAATATCCTATTGCCTCTGCTCATATGGTCAGAACATTGATGTGACATTATTCTGCAAGCTTATTTCAAGTTGCCATGGCAAAGATGAAAGTATCTAAAATGACTAATCACATATTACAAACGTAATTATAGATTTAAAGGTGGAAGGGTTCTCCTAGATAAACTTAACTCATTCTAGAGATGAGAAAACTTTGCCCCAAAGAGATCAAGTGACTTGTTCAGATTCATGAAAGTAATAAATAGTAGCACAAGAAAGAATATGTATTCAGGTGCTCCAGTTTCAAATCCTTTGTATTATTTCAGTCTGTTTCCTTTTTAGGGTTTATTTTATATTTAATTTCTTCCATAAACCCTAATAATTTGCCAAATCACATTACTATTAAGAAAATGTTTTCAAATTATTAACATATGCCCTTTACTAAAATACATTATAGCTTTACAATACAACAAAATCGATAAATTTGGCTTATTGTAGCATTTTGATTTCTGTATTACAAACTATGTTCCAGATTTTTCTGTACTCTTTCCTCTCTCTCTTTCTCTTTCTCTGCTGTCCTGTGTTGTATCAGTGCTTTAAATAAGCTGGCTTTTCTCTTTATTCCCAGTTTTATTTTATATCTCTTCCCTTCCTTCTCTCTCTGCCTGCTTGTCAGTTAGACATTAGAAATCGTTCCATGTCCTATGTCTCTTCTTTGCATAAGTACTTCTCCATATGTAGAAATCATTCTCTGTTAATAAGCTGCCTCATAGAATCTCTATTTTTTTTCATAATGTATCTTAGGTATTGCTTACATCACTAGGCTTTGCCTGATCCCAACATTTGTTAGCATTCTGTCTAAAAATATCCTTATAGCACTTTGTGTTTGTTTACTTAATATTACGTATTTGAGGTCCAAGACTAGAGATAGAAAAAGCTTTTGGCTGCAAAAGTAGTATGGTACGCATCATTAGAGCAGTTCTAACAGATAAGATACGACTTAACTAGAATAAGGATAATTGGTTTTGTTAGAGAGGCCAGCAATAGTTTTGAGCTCAAGAGGAACAATACAGATAGATACTTTATTGATACATTAAAATCCATAGGAAGAAAGGTAGATAGATGAATTAGATTAGATAGGTAAACCAAATGAGCAGTTCATCCCTGAACCATTATTACCTTGTAACACAGAAATCAAGAAAAACAAATTTGTGTGACTACCAATATATTCCTTATTATACTCAATCAATGAAAAGACATTTCTTAAGCACTTACAGCAAATACTCATGTAATCCACCAGGCCATTGACAAAATGATAGTAGGTATATTTCATTGTCGGCACATCAAAATGTGTATGTACAGAAATTTAAACAGAAACCATGACATTAGAAAATGTCCATCATTGGCCATGATGCTTATTTTCATGATACCCAGTAACTGATGGTCAAAATGGAAGTTTCAAGGTGTTAGTAGAACACAGGACAAGAAAAATTAAGCAAATTGCCAAAAGTCTCACAGATATTGATTAGCAGAGTATGGAATCAAATTCAAATACTTATGACTTTATTGTTTTGTTCACTATATTGTACTCCCTTTTCACTTTATTAGCACCAGAGTGTTTGCAAGTTTGCTTGTTGGGGGTTGGCTTACAGGATTATCAAGGATAAAGGTTTTGCAGCACAGTGCATGATGAAGATATGGACAGGGATGGTATCTTCTTTGGTAAGTCTCAATAGCCCTGTCTAGAAGAATGGACATAGAAAGCTTGGGAAACATAGTGTATAGAGGGTAAATTTCAATGTAACAGTATCTTGGCAGTATGGTGCCTACAGTTGGTGCTACGTCCCTAACAGCACTCCGTAGTGACTCCTATGTCATTGTTATCATGACCAGTGAGACTTGAAACCAAGAAACAATCTAATGTGCCAATTGAATTTATACTTAGTCAACAAGCACAAACTATGTCTATTGGGGAAAAAAAGTAGTTTATTCTGAATAATTAACTCTAAAATTACTTGTTAACCCATATATGAAAAGAAAATTAAATGTATTTTGAAATGTGGAATTTAAACTTGCTTTATTAATCATCATAGAGTTTTGTAAAGAACAGACACTCCCACAGTTTGATTATTCTTCAAATTAAAATAACATATATCATGAACTCTTCAACTTATGT
This sequence comes from Notamacropus eugenii, assembly GCF_028372415.1. Lineage (NCBI taxonomy): Eukaryota > Metazoa > Chordata > Mammalia > Diprotodontia > Macropodidae > Notamacropus > Notamacropus eugenii. Next base: position 127,352,321 of record NC_092877.1, on the reverse strand, counting down.
GGAACAGCAGACTTCTGGAAGAGATCTTAGTGTTTATTTAATCCAACTCCATTTTACAGAGATGCAGAAAGGTAATATAATTCAAATCCAAATCTTCTGAATACAAACATATATATATATACACACACATATACATACACACATATATGTATATGTATGTGTATGAATATATGTTCCTAGTCACGGTGGTAAATACTAGGAATATAAGGAAAGACAAAAATACAAGAACAGTCTCTACCCTTAAGGAGCTCATACTCTAATAGAAGAAGCAATGAATAAATAGGTAGGCACATTGCATTATTATAGGTACAGGATAAATGAAAATGATCTTAAAAAGGAAGACATAAGAAGCTAGTGTCTTTGGGAAAGTTCCACAAAATGTTTGATTTTAATCTAATCTTGAAGGAAGTCAAGTTGCCTAAGAGGTAGAGATGAGGAGAGAAGGAATTCTAGATATGAGACACATGCAAGGCAGAGGCACCAAGATGAGAGAGGGAGTGTCATTTACAATGAAAAGCAAGTTGGCCATCATTGGGGAGAAATGAAAAAAACTAGAAAAGAAGAAAAGAAAAGGGGTATATTATCAAGAGATTTGTATCAAATGAATTTTATATTTGATCCTTGAGATAAGAAGGATGCACTGGAGTTTATGGAGTTGGGGGCAGTGTTGGCATACATATGCTTTGGGATAATGACTTTAATAGTTGAAGGATCAATTAGACTGGGGAGAGACTTGAAGAGAGAGATTAATTAGAATACTGTTGCAATAGTCTGGACAAGAGGTGACTGGGAGAATAGAGAGAAGGGATTGTACATGAGTGGACTCGTGAAGGTTGAAATAACAAGATTTGGCAATAAAATGATTACCTTTGAAGAGTGAAGAAATGGTGATGACTCCAACATTGTGAGTCTCATTAACTAGGAAGGGCATAGTGTCCACTTCAGTAATAGAGAAGTTCCAAAGAGGGGAAAAAAAAAAAAAAGATTAGGAGAGGAATAATGGGTTCTCTTTGGAATATGTTGAGCTTGAGATAGCTATGAAACACCCAGTGAGACAAGTCAAAATGCAACTGGTTACAATGAGACTGGAGCTCTGGGGAGACTAGAGGTCAGAGTATAGAGCACTGAAGGACACTCAGACAGCATTTACAGAGACTACTCCCTATTTCCCTTAAAAATCATTCTCTCTCTATTTTATTTTATACTACAAACTAAAAATGAACGTGTAGGTGCACAGTAAGAAGATAGAGAACTTGACTTGTAATCAGAAGATTCATCTTCACAAGTTCAAATCCAGCCTGACAAACTTCCAAGCTGTATAACCCTGGGAAAGTCACTTGACTGTTTTTGCAACTATTTCCTCATCTGTAAAATGAGCTGGAGAAGGAAATAGCAAATCACTCCATTCCAGTTTCTTTGCCAAGAAAATCCTAAATTAGATTTCACAAGGCTTCAAACATCTTTGAAAATGATTAAATAACAACAAATAAGCTTAACTTCCCCCAAAACTTAAACAGTGCGGTGGGAGAAAATGCATTTAAAACATTTTGGTTTGAATCCCTGGTGCTGTTTCTTAATTACCTGCTTGTGACTTTTGTTAAGTAACTTATCTTTTTGTGTCTCAATTTCATTATCAGAAAAATGGCGGAGCTTGATTTAACAAACTCTAAGTTTCTTTTTAGAAGTCTGTTTTTATACATAACTTGAGTTCATAAACAATGATATCTTAACCTGATGACTTTGGGAAGAATAATGAGATATGAACTGTGGCACAGCCTGTTTCTCTTTATGAAACTCTATGATCACTTAATAGAACAAACATAAGTTCCATGTTTCAAAATACTTTAAATTTTTACTTCAAAATTATTTTAAACCTTTTATATTTATTAGTGTTTAAAAGCAATTATCAGATCATTAATGTCAGCTGCAATTCAGAATAAATGACATTCTACTTTTTATTTCATAAAATAATTGTATGCCAGTGTTTATTGGAATTTAAATATGCATAAGCATTATACTTATCATTTCTAGTTTAATTATGTTATATGTTCTATAAATATTGCTAGTTTCTTTCAGATATTAAGTATAGCAGTTATATTATTTGTTAAACCATTGTCTTTTGTATAAGTCTAGCTTACATTGCAATGAAATTTTCTATATTTAACCCAGACAGAGATAAAATTTAACTTGAATTCAACTTTTACTGAATTTAATAAAATTTCTTGATTTGTGAATTTTATTTTATACAGGAAAGTTTACAAACATTGTTTCCAATGATCAAAAGATCAGGAGAAACCAAACAAGTCTCCCTAAAAGATTTGATTATCTTAACCAAGGAATAAAAATAAAATTATGAAGAAATATTTTACATATATAAACGAGCTCAGAGAGTGAAGTTTCTACCATGCTAAAATCAGGAATGGAAACAATTAAAAAAAAAAGAACCTTATTTCAAAAATTATCTCAATGGAAGTTCCACTGCAAAATTCACTCTCTAAGACTGAAAACTTAAACCGATAAAACCCATTGGGCATTCTAAAAAAATCCCCTATTAATTCGAATACAACTTGACAAGGTTAGAGAAATTGATTTCAATTGAGATTAATCTTACATGATGAGCCTGACTCTCTTAGGGACTACATGAAATGTATGGGTATAAGGACTTGTTTGCCAGGCTACAGTAATTGACATCAGAAATTTGGCATGGATTCTGATGCAAGCAATAAAATGAGGTCCCTTGGCCAATTTTATATTATTGAGCTAAGTTAATGCTCCTAGAATTCACAAGATTTCTTTGGGAGCACAAGCACCTTTGGGCTTTCAGTGTATCTAATTCATACAACCCTGACCAATATCTTCTAAATATATTTCACCTTGAACATGCAACATGAAACCTTTATTAACATGGCATCTTTGGATCACATGAAAGCAAAAGGCTTTCACCACTAACAAAGAGAGAAGGGGAGAGAGAGAGAAAGAGAGACAGACAGAGAGAGAGAGACAGAGAGAGAGAGAGACAGAGACAGAGACACAGAGAAAGAGACACAGAGACACAGAGACAGAGAGATAGACAGAGGGAGAAACTTGTGGGGCTAGTACCTTCAAGTGGTTCAGGTTATAAAGTAGAGAATCCATGAAAATTATGGATTCTAGATCTGCAAGCCACCCCTCACCCCCATGTCTTGGTCCAACACCCATGGACCTACCCCCCATAATCAAAGATCATAGTTTGGTGGAGATGAATGTCCTGCTCTGTGAGGGGTGGCATAGAATTAGCAAGAAACTAGAGTGGTCTAACCTTCATCAGTCCCCTTTGAATCCTCCTTTTGGGAAATTCTCTGAGTGCCCTCTTCGAGCACTGAGTTGCTCCTGCTTAGAAAGAGAAAATAGATGAGGTCAACTCCACTATAGGTTCCTCAAGGAAATTACTGGAAAGACATGACAGGAGCTAGTAGTCTCCATCATGTCCCTATTCCTAGTCTGTTACTCACCTTGATCCCAATGTGAGAATTTCTTGACTCTGTATTGCCTGACAGATCTTATCCTATATCTTCTCTGATTTCTACTTTGCTATGATTTGGATAAAGGGTTTTATTTGTTCTCTATGAGATTTCAACGTGGAACTGGTATTAGGAGGGAAAAGGTTCAAGCCTTGTATGTAAACCTTACAACCTTCCTTGTCTACCCCCCAAATGACATAATGCTCATCATTTTCTCTCATCTGAATAATTTGAATTGAATGCTCATGCTAAGACTTCTTTTTGTCCATCGGGCTTTAAAAGGTTCCTATCTAGTTAATAGTAAGCTATAATAATGGGGTCCAGTAGCTTAAAGAGATCATTCTCCATCTCCCTCTCTGTCTTATTTGGTTATCTGTCTCTGTCTGACTGTCTCTCTCTCTCTCTCTGTTTTTGTTTCTCTGTTTCTCTCTCTGTCTCTCCCTCTCTATCTGTTTCTCTCTTTCTGTTTCACTGTCTCTCTGTCTGTCTCTCTTTATTTGTCTGTCTATCTGTCTGTCTGTCTGTCTCTCTCTCCCTTGTCCAGATTTCTAAAATTCTCTCCTAGCTCAAATTAACTTCTTAGAATCCTTACCTTTATTCAAGATTGTACTCACATGCTACCTCCTATCACATGAAGGCAGCCTTTCCTGATTTCATCAGGCATTAGATTACCTTCCCAGTTACTCTGCATATGTGTACTCCACCTCTCATCCCCCCAATTAAGACAAATCCTTCAGAATAGGAAAGGTTTTCATTTTTGTCTTTGTTTCTCCTGAAGTTAGCACAGTCTACAGTTTAATGTTTGTAGAATTCTGACATTAAGTCCTACATATTAGTTTCTTAGTATGCCCTGCTGACTGTTAGCTTGAGTACATTCTCTGGGGTCCTCTTTGTATCCAATTTGTCCTGTAGGAGTGGCTACTTAGATGCTCCCTCTAAAAGTCTTTCAAGTTATGAAAGGCTTTCACTTTTTAGAAGTATAGAAATACTGGAGGAGTCAATTTACATTGGTGAGGAAAATTTCCTCATTATATGATTTTTATACTGATAAACATACAAGTACAGATTCTTTTCCTCCTCAAAAAATACATACATGTGCTTACATGAAAACAGGAATATATACACATATGTAACTGGATTGCACATGAGTCATATGCATATATACATATATGCATATATTAAAGTTCTTTCAACTCTAAAAGTAACAATTCAATGTTTAGCATATTATAGAATGATATATGCTTCTTTCTCTGTGTATTTATGTATTTATATTTGTACATATAAATTCAAATGACAGAATCAATGGTTCTACATATTATACTATAATATTTCTTATGATAAATTCTTTTAAATTAATATTGTTTTGATTTTTCAATGTAAATGATTTATACCAAATAAGCATATAAGTGTCAAATACACACATACATATGTATACATATATATGTGTGTGTGCATATATATATGTATATATATATATATATATATATATATGGAGTACTGTTTTTTGTGCATATATAGTTTTCTTGCTTTTCAAGTGTGATTATGAAAATATTTTCCAAGGACAAGGATCTCCAATACTATCACCAAAATCTATGGCAAAATGGAATTTAGGGTATTTAAATTGGCTTTAATGTGCCTTTAAAGTACTGTATCTGTTTCTCAAATGGAGGTATAGTTTTGAAAAATCTTGAATACTCTTCACTAACAGCAACATTTCCCCCCTTTTTGTTGCATAGAAAGGTGAATATGTCAATATACTGCCGTGATTTTTCAACTACCTCAAAGAGTTCTAACAGAGTGAACTTATGATGTTGCTAGTCATGTTTTTTTTTTTTTTTGGACCATTACACAGTCTGGTGAGTGACATGACCTCTCTCATGGGAGAGAAATAAAAATAGAGTTCAATATGACAGGAAAATCATAATAATTGTATCAACGCTAATCATAAATAATAACACAAACAATAATTATCTCTGCTCAAGAGCATAAGTTACATGCCTGTTCATCTAAATCATATATTTCATGGCCCTCGATTTCGCATAACATTCAATCAGGGTATAGATGTGTTTTAAAATGAAACAAATTAACATTTTCCAAACATAACCCTGAGAGATTCTATGGTATAATTCTAGAATTTATTTACAATTGGAAAGATGAAGAAAAGGATACTAATTCCTAAAGTGCAATAAAATGGCTGCGGCACAAACCTAGATATGATCACAGAGTGAATAAGTTATCATCAAGGAAAGGGTGTTGATTCCCATAAAAAAGCAAAAAAATTATGAAACAACTTAAGTATAGGAAAGATTACTGGATAAGCAGCCAAAATAACTGAAATACAAAACAGGCAAGTGTATTTTATTATGCTTCTCAAAGCTCAGAGGATTGTCAGATTCACATCGCACAATTTAGATTGTGGTAAAACAATCTAATGTAAATAGTTGGATGAGGGAACATGGAACTATATTGAAGACTTCCATAGGCATAAGTATCTTTATTAGACTGAAAATTAATTAGGTAGCAAGGAAGGGAGGCATAGAAAGAAGAAAGAAGGGAAGGAAAAAGGAGGAAAGGGAGCTAGGAGTGAAGGAAGGAAGGAAGGAAGGAAGGAAGGAAGGAAGGAAGGAAGGAAGGAAGGAAGGAAGGAAGGAAGGAAGGAAGGAAGGTAGGAAGGAAGGAAGGAGGGAAGGATGGAAGGAAGGAAGGAAGGAAGGAAGGAAGGAAGGAAGGAAGGAAGGAAGGAAGGAAGGAAGGAAGGAGGGAAGGAGGGAAGGAAGGAAGGAAAAGAAAGATAGTCTGAGGGGAAGAAAGAAACCAGAATTTATTAGGTATGTAATGTGTGCCACGCACTGTGTTAAGCACCTTATCAATATGATCTCATTTGATCCTCACAACAACCCGGAGGAAACTGAGGCAAACAGAAGTCAATTCACTTGGACAGGGGAGCTAGTATAAGAGGTTAGAATTGCTTTCAGATCTTTGTGAATCCAAGCCCAATGCTTTGTCTACTCCACCACCTAAAGACCTATAACAATTTCACTGGACTTTTCAGGAGATATTTATAATGGCAGCTTTAAGTTTTTACTCTGCATCTTTAGGTGAAGAAATGCTTCTTCATCCAAGTTTGAGTTACTTTTCATCTCTATCACACACCACCACCACCATCACTACCATCATTATCATCAACAACAAACAGATACTACAGGGAACTAAATTTCTGCTTGCATCCTTAAACAGAATCTGAATAAAAACAGCTGACTGCTTTAAGTGGGCTATACCTTGTTTTTACATCCAACATCTTGGTTTCATTTTCATTAAGTGAATTTAGAAAACCTGTCAGGGGCCTTAGATCCCTATGGAGAGAACACTCTCATGGACCTTCTTTCTGAATTGTCAGTGCATCCCTGCAAGCCATGTTTCATGAAGTAATGTGTTGTTAATGCTATTGCCTGGAAAATGCCTGTTGCTGTCCCTACCTGCTTCCTAATCACAAGCGAAGACTCAGAAAAGGTAGTTCTCACCACCAAAATCCTTGGTGCTGCCACACGTTTCACCATCAGAAATGGTAATGGCTTTATAAGACTAAAAAAAGATATACTGTCGCCTGTAATGCCAATGAACACTAATAACACTGAGGACTTTCTATACAATTAGACACTGAAAGCTCTTGTATATGTCGCCTTTCTCTATATGAATGTGAACTTCTTACGAGTCAGGGAATTTTTACCTTTCAATATGTATCTCCAGTATTTAATACAGTGCTACAAGTATACCAAGCATTTAGTATACATTTTTCTTTTTCCCATCCATTCACTCATTCATTGATTCTGTTAACAATCCATGCACTAATTTTTGCAGTGAATGGGATTCTTTGGGATTCTTTTTTTCCCCTCTACCTTCTGGGAAGTGTTTGTTGCATCAAAACAAAATACTTTTTTGTAAGGAACAAGAAAAAAGTTATTAGCACAATATGAGAAAAGTATCATGATTGTACCTCTGTTAATGGGTATAATTTCTGATATTTTATTTAAAAATGTCAAATCATTGTATTCAATGATTTCATAACTGCACTATTTTTTAGTAGATAATCTTGGGGAACTTTAGCAAAGCTGTGTAACTAAGAGCTTTTGTTTTTTTGAAATTTCCCCTTTCCACATACTAAAGTGAATTCCCATCAAGTCAGATTCCACTGGTTTGCAGTGGGCAGCAAACTAAAATTTTAATTCTACGATGACTTTGGATGCAATATATCAGTATCATTAGTATCAATTAGTATCATTAGAACTGGCAAGCTTTGACAAACTAGTGTAGTAACTTATTTAAACAGAACATTAGTTTTCATATCAATATCTTCTACATTATAAAAATATTAACAGTCTTGTATTTGATTTCCTGATACTATTTGGAATCTGTAAATTTCTAATAAAGTGAGAATTCTTAGCTGTTCAGAAACAGAACACACTTTTTTTTCTGTTTCGATAGATAAAGTACTAAACACATAGGGGTGTATGTCTCAGATTGTAAATGAAATGTGGGTCATATGCACACAGCTCAATGAAAGGGAGTAGAAAGAGGAGTCAGACTAGACCTCAGCATCTTTCATAAGAAAATTAGTGGGAGGTAAGAGTAAGAGAATTGAAAACAAAAATTCATGGTTTTAATATAATAACATCCGTACACATTTTTTCTCTTTTCACCTTTTTGAAAAACTCAAGTAATAGTATAAGCTTATGCTGTATTTGCTCATAATGTCCAGCTGTGAAATATATTAGCTTCAGACTTAATTTTTGAGGACAAGATTTTTGACCATTGGTAATTTAGAAACAAAATAAGGTCACATTTCACTCACACCAGTACTAGCTGTAGAATTTCATTATTAGGCCACTCTTGTGAAAAGTAGATGATGCGAAATACAGAAATATAGGTCATCTCCTCTGAATGACAGGGAGATTGTGGGCACAGGGATCTCTTTAAATTAAAGAATCCAAAAGAAATAAGTGTGAGAAATGGTTTTAAGTGCATAGTGATGATGTCAAATCATCACAGCTCCAAACAGTCAAAAGGATAAAATTCAAGTCAGCTTGGATTGTCATGGATCAATTGGTACCCTCAAGAGTTGGTATTTCATAACCTATTGTTCACGTTGCATATCTCACTTGGGAGGTCTTTTTCTTGTAATATTTGAGCTCAGGCAACCTAATAATATGAGATTCTGAGTAGGTGGTTGCAGGAAACTCTTTAACATAAAAGCATGTTGTTTTGTGTGCTTTACTAATAAACAGATTTATTAAACTTTGACTGGCCTTCTCTAACTATAAAAAGAAAAGGAAAACAATATACTGATGCATGGTAAGTGACAACATGGCATAGTACATAGAATGATGGCCACAGGGGCAGAAAGACCTTTGTTCGATCCTAATTCTGAAACATACTAACTGGGTGGCCCTGGGTAGGTCATTTAACCTCAGTTCCTTGGGCAACACTCTGAGATGATAAGTTGCTGGAAAGTTTTAAGTAGAGGGAGTTATCCTCAGCTGAACTTCTCTAAATATATATATATATATATATATATATATATATATATATATATATATATATATATATATATATATGTATGTATATATATATGTATATATATGCATATGTGTGTATACACATACATACATACACACACATACACACACACATATAGAGTCTACAAAATTAACAGTAGAAACAGCAGTAGCAGAAGCAGCAACAATACCAATGCCAACAACTTACAATGAGAAGCTTTCTTCCTAGGTGAGGAGAACAGTCATAATCCTCCAGTTTGAACTCTGCACCCAGCTCTCCCCATCATATTTTGCCCATCCATATCTTTCTAACACTTGGGGATTGATAATCTGTTAGTCAACTAAACCAGCCAGGATAATTGGAAGAAAATACAAGTCATAGAGAACAGAGTTGATAAATTCTAAGATATGATCTATCATTATCTCCCCTAATGCCAGATTTTTTATAAAGGTATTACAATAAATAGGGGGGAAGCATCTTCTCATTTCTCTTGTGGTTGTACTTCTTCTCTCAGAAATCCTTAATCCTCAGATGAAGATTCTGCTCTATACTCAACCAAACACTCAAAGTTTCAGTTATTGCATCTCTTAGAAGATGAATCCAAAAATAGAAGAATAATTTCCCTATCATGAATTAATCTCATTTAAAAATGATTCTTAAAATATGGTTTATGCAATGCAAATCCCAGTTCCCAGAATAACCTGCATTTGTGGTTGTTATGCCTGAGTCAGGAGATAAATTACTTCTCAGTGAGGTGTTTCGGGATGGCAGCATGAAATGCAGCTCAGATTAAGGAAATTGATGAAGCAAAACATACCATGAAAGAAGTAAAAACATTTTATAGGACACATGGGTATTATTGACAGATTTTCACAGCTTTCTAAGTACAATGATTCTTTCCTTTAGGAAATCCTATTGGAAAAATGTCCTTTATTTAAGCAGGAATAAAATGCTGCATTAAATTATGAGGACCAAAAATGTTTCTTATTCAAATGCATTTCTATGTAATAAAACATTGCTATGTGGTTCTTGAGTATCCATTTTTCTAAAAGCTAAACACATTAACCTACAGATTTAAACAAAGCCTTGTGTTGGCATAGACTCATTCCTCACATCTTTCTGGTCTCCTCCAAAGCATAACTCAGGTGTCTTTGCCTGTATGAGGCATTACCTAACTGCTCTCACCCTCATGAAATTGCTTTATACATACTTAGAATTTACTCATCTGTTTACATCTTTTATCCCCTTAGATAAATGAAAGTGTCTCAATCAATAAGCATGTCAAAATCAAACGTTTATTAAAAGCCTACTATCTGATAGACATCATGCTAAGTACTAGGTATTGAGAAATAGTAAAAAAAAAAAAATAGTCCCTTACCCATTAGAATACATAGGTATTCTAATGAAATGTCTGGAAGGATAAGGACTACATCACTTTTTGTATCCCCAACACAGAGTACAATGCCTTGATCAAAATATGTCTCATATGCACACACATAAACACATATATACATACTAGCACATACATTTCATTCTTCTAAGTACATTTAAAACAATTTTAATATTTGTGTATTAAAGTTGAATTCCAAGCTTTCTTCCTCTCTCCCTTGCCTTTTCCTTCAGAAGTCAAAGAATTTGATATAGATAATACATATGTAGTCATGCAAAACATTTATGTATTAACCGTGTTGCAAAAGAAAACACAGAACAAAAAACAAGTAAAAGACAAGAAAAATAAAGTTAAAAAAGTGTTCTCTAAATGGGTAGAGCCAAGATGGTGCAGTAACAACATGAACTTGATAGAGCTCTCCTTCTATGCCCAACCAAATATCTGTAAAAATGACTCTAAACAAATTCTGAACCTGTAGAACTGACAGAATGATGGAGTGAAATAAATTTCTAGTCCAAGATAGCCTGGAAGGTCTTTAAGAAGCATCTGTTTTGCTGTGTAGGGAGCAGAGTGAAGTTCAGTCTGGGTTATGTTGCATAGACAGAACCTGAGTAGGCCTTGGAGGGACTGAATCTCTGGCACCTGTGGTGGTTTTCAGATTTCATGACCTCAAAATATTGAGGACAAATTGGAAGGTCAGTGGAAAAAACCTATGGGATCTAGGTGAAAGAGTAGAGTAGTCCAGTCTTAGCCCCAGGATGGCAGAGGGGGAGGGAGTGTAAACACCTGCAGCAGACAAAGGGGTGGCAGGGGCAGCGGAAGTGACTGTTTGTGGAGCTCTAGGCCAACAGATAGTGGAGGGATCTAGTGGCTAACAGTACACCTTCCACCCTCACTGGAAGTAAAAAACTACCTTGACAAAGAACTCAAGAGTCAAGTAAATAACTGGAGAAATGAGCAAAAACCAGAAAAAGAATCAAATTATAGAATCTTATTTTGGTGACAAGGAAGACCAAAATGTACAGACAGAAGAAAACAAAGACAAAGTTCCTACATCCAAAGCCTCCAAAAAAAAAATATGACTTGGTCTCAGTTCATGGAAGAGCTCAAAAAGGATTTTGAAAATCAAGTAAGAGAAGTAGAGCAAAAACAGAGAAGAGAAATGAAAGTGATGCAAGAAAATCATGAAAAACCAGTCAACTGCTTGCTTAAGGAGATCCCCCAAAATGCTGAAGAAAATAATACTTAAAAAAATAGACTAACTAATCTAAATGGTAAAAGAAATCCAAAAAGCCAATGAGGAGAAAGATTCCCTAAAACGCAGAGTTGGCCAGATGGAAAAGGAGGTCTAAAAGCTCATTGAGGAAAATAAGTCCTTAAAGATTAGAATGGAACAGATGGAAGCTAATGATTTATGAAAAATCAAGAAATTATAAAACTGAACCAAAGGGATGAAAAAATAGCAGACAATGTGTGATATCCCACTGGAAAAAAAGTGACCTGGAAAATAGTTCCAGGAGAGACAATTTAAAATTATTGGAATACTTTAAATTCATGATTAAAAAAAGAGCTAGACATCATCTTGCATGAAATTATCAAGAAAAATTGCCCTGGTATTCTAGAACCAGAGGGTAAAATATATATTGAAAAAATTCACCTATCACCTCCTGAAAGCAATCCTAAAATGACAACTCCTAGGAATATTGAAGCCAAATTCCAGAGTTCCCAGGTCAAGGAGAAAATATTTCAAGCAACCAGAAAGAAACTATTTGAGTATTGTAGAAATAACAGCAGGAGAACACAAGATCTAGCAGTTTGTAGATTAAGGGATTGAAGGGGTCTACCCAGCAAAATTGAGTATAGTATTTCAGGGGGAAAAATGGTCATTCAGTGAAATAGAGAACTTTCAAGCATTCTTAATAAAAAGACAAGAGCTGAATAGAAAATTTGACTTTCTTCTTCCTTCCTTCCTTCCTTCCTTCCTTCCTTCCTTCCTTCCTTCCTTCCTTCCTTCCTTCCTTCCTTCCTTCCTTTCTTTCTTTCTTTCTTTCTTTCTTTCTTTCTTTCTTTCTTTCTTTCTTTCTTTCTTTCGTCATTCATTCATTCATTTAACTTTCAAAATTCATTTTAACAAAATTTTGGGTTCCAAATTTTCTCCCCTTTTGTCTCTTCCCCCACCCCAAAACACTGAGGATTCTAATTGCCCCTATCACCAATCTGTTCTCTCTTCTATCATCCCTCTCTGCCCTTGACTCCATCTTCTCTTTTGGCTTGTAGGGCCAAATAACTTTGTATACTCCTTTATCTGTATTTCTTATTTCCTAGTGGCAAGAACCATACTTGACAGTTGTTTCTAAAACTTTGAGTTCCAACTTGTTTTCCTCCCTCCCTCCCCACCCTTTGCCTTTGGAAGGCAAGCAATTCAATATAGGCCAAATCTGTGTAGTTTGGCAAATGACTTCCATAATGGTCGTGTTGTATAAGACTAACTATATTTCCCTCCAACTTATTCTGCCCCCCATTACTTCTATTCTCTCTTTTGATCCTGTCCCTTCCCATGAGTGTTGACCTCAAATTGCTCCCTCCTCCCCATGCCCTCCCTTCCATCATCCCCCCACCCTGCTTATCGCCTTATCCCCCACTTTCCTGTATTGTAAGATAGGTTTTCATACCAAAATGAGTGTGCATTTTATTCCTTCATTTAGTGGAATGTGATTAGAGTAAACTTCATGTTTTTCTCTCACCTCCCCTCTTTTTCCCTCCACTAATAAGTGTTTTGCTTGCCTCTTTTATGAGAGATAATTTGCCCCATTCCATTTCTCTCTTTCTCCTCCCAATATATTTCTCTCTCACCACTTAATTTCATTTTTTTAAGATATGATCCCATCCTCTTCAATTCACTCTGTGCACTCTGTCTCTATGTGTGTGTGTGTGTGTGTAATCCCACCCAGTACCCAGATACTGAATAGTTTCAAGAGTTACAAATATTGTCTTTCCATGTAGTAATGTAAACAGTTCAACTTTTATAAGTCCCTTATGACTTCTCTTTGCTGTTTACCTTTTCATGCTTCTCTTCATTCTTGTGTTTGAAAGTCAAATTTTCTTTTCAGCTCTGGTCTTTTCATCAAGCATGCTTGAAAGTCCTCTATTTCATTGAAAGACCAGTTTTTCCCCTGAAGTATTATAGTCAGTTTTGCTGGGTAGGTGATTCTTGGTTTTAGTCCTAGTTCCTTTGACTTCTGGAATATCCTATTCCATGCCCTTTGATCCCTTAATGTAGAAGCTGCTAGGTCTTGTGTTATCCTGATTTTACTTCCACAATTCTTGAATTGTTTCTTTCTAGCTGCTTGCAATATTTTCTCCTTGACCTGGGAACTCTGGAATTTGGCCACAATGTTCCTAGGAGTTTCTCTTTTTGGATCTCTTTCAGGCGGTGATTGGTGGATTCCTTGAATACTTATTTTGCCCTCTGGTTCTAGAATCTCAGGACAGTTTTCCTTGATAATTTCATGAAAGATGATGTCTAGGCTCTTTTTTTGATCATGGCTTTCAGGTAGGCCCATAATTTTTAAATTGTCTCTCCTGGATCTACTCTCCAGATCAGTTGTTTTTCCAATGAGATATTTCACATTATCTTCCATTTTTTCGTTCTTTTGGTTTTGTTTTGTGATTTCTTGGTTTCTCATAAAGTCATCAGACTCCATCTGTTCCATTCTAATTTTGAAAGAACTATTTTCTTCAGTGAGCTTTTGAATCTCCTTTTCCGTTTGGCTAATTCTGCTTTTGAAAGCATTCTTCTCCTCATTGGCTTTTTGAACCTCTTTTGCCAATTGAGTTAGCCTATTTTTCAAAGTGTTATTTTCTTCAGCATTTTTTTGGACCTCCCTTAGCAGTATGTTACTTGTTTGTCATGCTTTGCTTGCATGTCTCTCATTGCTCTTCCCAGTTTTTCCTCCACCTCTGTAACTTGACTTTCAAAATCCTTTTTGAGTTCTTCCATGGCCTGAGCCCACTGAGTGGGCTGGGATACAGAAGCCTTGACTTCTGTGTCTTTCCCTGATGGTAAGCATTGTTCTTCCTCATCAGAAAGGAAGGGAGGAAATACCTGTTCACTATGAAAGTAACCTTCTATAATCTTATTTCTTTTCCCTTTTCTGGGCATTTTCCCAGCCAGTGACTTGACTTCTGAGTATTCTCTTCACACCCACTTTGCCTCCAGATCCGCTTAGCCAGTGCTTGGGGTCTGAGATTCAAATGCTGCTTCCCAGCCTCAGGGCTTTGGGTGGGGGTAGGGCTGCTATTCAGTGTGAGATTAACTTCAGATACTCAGGTGGGGGCGGGGCAGCCTCTAGGGCTCAGTTCCCTCAGGGGGTTTATTCAGAGACCTTCAACAATGGATCTGGGCTCCTGCATGCTTTGGGAGCCCCTGTCTGCTCCCACCTCCACTGCTGCTTCCCAAGCGGACCTGAGTTATGGGGGCACCCCACTCCCCTCTCGACCCACCAAAGAGACCCTCTCACTGACCCTTGTCACCTGTAGGTGGAAGGACCCGCGCGGCAGCTGGAGGTTCCATCCCTGAAGCCTGCCCTGATCCCTTCCTCTTGGTGCTGCACGGCCAACACAGGGCTGGGCTGGGCTCTGGGTCTGCAGCATGAAGGACCTTTTCGAGAGGTTTGCAGGCTCTCTGGAACAGAAATCTCATCTGCTCCATTGTTCTGTAGCCTCTGTTTCTCCAGAATTTGTTGGTAGTTCTTTTTTACAGATATTTTATGGGCTGTGGGTTCACAGCTAGTGAATGTGTGTCTTTTTACTCTGCCATCTTCGCTCCGCCCCCCCAGAAAATTTGACTTTCAACAAGAATCAAGAGAAGCATGGAAAGATAAACAGGAAAGCAAAATCATAAGAACTTACTAAAGTTAGACTGTTTACATTCCTACATGGAAACATCATATTTGTCACTCTTGTGACTCTTCTCAGTATTAGGGTAGTTGGAGGGATTACATGCATATAAATAGAAGGCACAGAGTGAGTTTCCTCAGGATGATATTTAAGAAAATACAACTAAAGGATGAAAGAGCAATGTATTGGAAGGGGAAAGGGAGAAATAGAATGGGGCAAATTATCCGTCACATAAAAGAGGCAAGAAAAAGCTTTCTCAATAGAGGAGAAAAGGAGGAAAGTGAGAGGGAAAGAGTGAACATTTCTCTTAGCACATTTGGCTTAAGGAGGTCTAACAGTAAGTACCTGACAAACAAAGGGAGGACTCCTATCACAAGTTCTTTGATCTGCTTGGGAAGGAAGCGCCAACATCTGGGTTTTCAAAATCAGCGGTCTCCTTAGTGTCTTCCCAGACTTTTCTCTGACACATAAAGCTTCCTCCAAAAACTAAGCCCAAAAGTAATACCTCACCCTCAGAGTATATATATCCCTTTAAGAGCCAGAGGGCATCCCAAGCCTTGAAATCCAGTGCCTCATTAACAAAAGGTGTGAGGCTTCCTACAAATCTTCCCTAATCAAACTCCCTTTAATGGGTAGGCCCATTAATGGGTAGGGAAGATCTTTAATCACATTAAGGATACAAATACATATACAGTTTTTAGTTAAAGAAACTCTAACACTTTTTTCTTTACTTGACCCCTAATAAAGACTCTTGGTTGATAAAAGCAAGATTCATTCAGAGGTATTTGATTGTCTAAAGCAAAAACAACAAAAGATCCTACTTTGTTTGCCCTTCCAGAAGGAAATAATATGCACACTCAATTTGGTATAAAAATCTATCTTACACTACAGGAAAGTAGGAAAGCAGGGCATGGGGGAGTTGAAGGAAGGAGGAGTTGGGGGAGGGTAGGTTGCTGGGTGAAGAGGGAAGGTAGAAGGGAGGGAAAGGGGGAGGAGGGAGTAATTAGAAGCAAACACTTTTGAGGATGGATAGGATATAAAGAGAGAATAGAATAAATGGGGGACAGAAAAGGATGAAGGGAAATATAGCTAAACTTTCACAATGACTGTTATGGAAGTGTTTTGCATAACTACACATGTACAACCTATATTGAATTGCTTGCCTTGTCAGTGAATGGAGAGGCAGGAAGGGAGAGAAGTTAGAACTCAATGTTTTAAAAATGAATGTAAAAAATGGTTTTTACATGCAACTGGGAAATAAGACACACAGGTAATGGGGTATAGAAATCTGTCTTGCCCTATAAGAAAATAGAAGGTATGGGGATAAGAGAAGGGAGGATTATGATAGAAGGGAGGGAAGACTGAGGAAAGCAATAAGCAGAATACATGCTGTCTTGGGGTGGGCAGAGGGGAGAGATGGGGAGAAAATTTGAAACTCAAAATCTTGTGGCTGTGAATGTTGAAAACTAAAAATTAATAAATAAGCAAATGAATGAATGAATAAATGGATTAATTAATCAATTCATTAATTAATAAAATTATGCTTTGATCTACTGTCTTACTCCATCAAGCTCTTTCTCTGAAGGTAGGCAGCATTTTTAACTCATAAATTCTTCAGAATTGATTTGGAGCATTGTATTACTGAGAATAGCTAAGTCTTTCACACTTTATCATTGTACAATATGGATGTTATTGTGAACAGCGTTCTGGTTCTGCTCACTCTGCTTTTCATCAGTTCATGTTCAGTTTCACAATGACCTTCCTAAAATGGCAATGACATTTCTGAAATGTGATACCCAAGAATGAACATGACATTTCAAATGCAATCTAACTTACATAGATCACCATGAGATTATCATCTCTGAAATGATTATTTTCAATATGATCAGAGTGACAATGCTAAATGCCTGACTATGCTGCAGGAACTCTGTACTTCAGTTAGAGTAAAGTGTTGTTAGATATCTCATGGGTATTTAAGCCATATTTGAGTAAACCTATATATATCCCATCAACACAAAAAGACCCTGCGAACTAAGAGAATCTTTCCTTTAAAAACCAAGTTTAGGTGGGTATCAATCCACAATTATACAAAATTGACTTCCAGAGGAGTTACCTATATCTCTAAATGCTGAAGTCTTATTTTTTTAACACTCATATTCTGGCATTCTTTTTAATTACAGTGTGTCCACTTAAGCCAATAAAGAACAAATGCTCAGTCTACTATATATAAATAGTCCCATAGGGTAGAATACTATTCTACTTTATGAATGAACTAGGCCAAGACTGGAAATAAAGTGTGCAACTGGTTAAACTGCATTTCAGAAATTATCTAATATTTTTGATAATTCTAACCTTCTCCCTCACCCTCCCCCCAGCTAATATTTTATATAATATTTTGCCCTGTATTTGTAAATCCTGAAACATCAAGGGATAGTATATTTGGAGATTGAAGGAAATTTCAAGATTGGCTAGTCCAGGGGTGAGGAACCTTCAGTCTGAAGGCCACATGTGGCCTTGTGTCCTTGGGGAGAGCCTTCTGAGGGAGTCCAAGTTTTACAGAACAAAGTCTTTTATTAAGAGGAATTGTTCTGTGAAGTTTAGATTTAGACAAAGGGCAGCACTTAAGTACTTAGAAGGTCATATGTTGCCTCCAGGCAGTTAGTTCCCCATCCCTCCCTAGTTGAGCTTCATTTAAATATAACTAATGGAAAGCACAAAGAGAAAAAGTGATTTGCCAAAAATCACACAGATAGTAAGAGTTAGGATTCCATCTTAGTTCTTTTGATTTCATAGCGTATCTGTTTCTCCTGAATTACATGGTGTCAAGGCTGACAGCATAGCTTGGGGAGGAATATGGTACTTGGTATTTTCATGAGGTTTCACTTCCAAATATTAACCAAGTTGAACCCTCTTGAGCATCTGAGATCAGCTTTGATTTATTTGCATTAAAGGTAGCATGGATATAGCTCACAATCTCAGAAAACCAAAATTGCAGGTCACCAAAAGGACAATGGAGAGACATATGGTGGATATAAAAAGGCTGCAGTATATTCCCTTTGACAAATTGTAATATAAAAGATATCATCCAGAAGATGGATGATTGGGATGAGAGGTGGGCCAGTCACACAGAGGGAGCAAGTTATAACAGATGTACAACCAATGTGCTACATCGGTATTCTTGAAATGTTAAAAGACCTAGAGGAAGAAATCCATCAAGTTGGGCAGGCTGCCTAGAAAGGGCTGATGGGAGAATAAGAGGCCCCCAGTATGAAGAGGCATGGATATGCTCCTATCTACATTGTTTGAGGGTATGCCCTTATAAAGGGATTGCTGATCCATCAAACCACTGGAATTAAGCAATATTGGTAATTTTACATTTTGTATTTTGTAGAGACTTTAATAAAAGAGAGACCAAATAAAGTACTCTAAAGAAGTAGTCTTCTATTATAATTCCCAAATAAATACATTTTGAAGGCAACATTTTTCTCTGAGGAAGGGACTGAGTAGCATTAAAATTTATCTTCTTCTGCAAACCCCGACATATGAAAAGATGCATCCCTGCTTTGGCATAGAGTGAGAAGCACCTACCAGTTCTTTGAATTTAATAAAATCTTATTGTCTACTGTATCTAGAAATACTACATGAGGCTCTGGATGGAAATTCTAAGACAAAAAATAAACTTTCTTTTAGCATTTAAAGCCCTTTATAATATGACTACATTATGACTTTTGTTTTCAAAAGATTTCGCATTATCCAGGCTTAGGTATTCAAACTTTCAGTAAAATTTGAGTATCTGGTCTATTTGCAGTTCCCCTTACATAGAGGGGTGTGTGTGTGTGTGTGTGTGTGTGTGTGTGTGTGTGTGTGTGTGTGTGTGTGTGATCAACCCCTCTCCTCTTGGCCAACTGTTGAAGCTCAAAGGCTCAAAATAATATTTTTAAATGCAAAATACTTAGGATTTCAAAAGAAACAAAAATGTTAGTAAAACACAAAAATATATTTTTCCATTTCAATTTCACAGAAATCTCTAAAATGTACTCATTGATTCTTTGGGTTTCATTCTGTCTCCTGATTCCATGACTTTATAAAGTCTACCAATCCTCTTTGAAATACCCTTCTTTTTCATTTCCACCTCTTGGAATCTCTTATGGAACCACATCAGTTGCAACCTCCTACTTGAAGTGTTTCTTTATTCCACAATTAAGAATATTTTTCTCAGGTCTAATTACTTTGTAATTACTGTGTATGAATTATATATATACATATATATGTATTTCTATATATACATATATATGTGTGTGTGTGTGTGTGTGTGTGTGTGTGTGTGTGTGTGTGTGTGTATAGTTTCTCTCCAGTAGGAAATTGAATTAGCATGATGGAAAAGAATAAAGCTGAGCAAAAAACTAGCTTACTGAATACAATTTTTTACAATCAGGAAATAAGAGGCCTTACAAATTGTAACAATTAAATAACATCAAAGGGTAAAAATGATTCTTTAGATATCAATGAACATCTTGGTTTTGGAAATTCTACTCCATTAGAATAATCTTTTATATTATATATGGAACCATACTTTTTGATGTGAAAAAAAGTGTCAGCAAATAATATTTCTCAAGAACATCTGCTCCTAAAATCTTAGTTTTTGAGTTCATGAAATGAGATTAAACTAAAACAGGAGAATAATGCCTTATTATTAATGACAGCAAGCAAGTATTTCATACATTGGGTTTCCATTATCTGTAAAGGATGTTTTGTTGTTGTCACTGTTGTTGTTCTCCAAATGAAAAGTGTATTAATGTTTTCTCTTGCTGACAATAACAAGAGCAACAACATCTAACATTTGTACAGGACCTTAAGGTTCAAAAAGCATGATTCATTTATATTAACTGACTTGATCCTCATCACAGTCTTATGAGGTAGGTTCTATTATTATCCCCATTGTAAAGATGAGGAAACAGAGACATAAAGAGACTTTCTCAGGTCTACAAAACTAGTGCCTAGCTCATGATTCAAACTGAGGTATTCTTGATTCTAAGTGCCACATTCTATCCTTTATATCACCTAGTGACCAAGTACTATTTATTATGCCAATTCAAATGCATGTATATCATTTCATATAGATACCTAAACTAAGTCCCTAATGAGAGAATTAGATGGAAGATCCTTGAAACAATTTGACAAAAGAGAAAAGCAACTTAATTCAATTGATAGAATACAAATTAAATGAAATCATTTTGGTGCAGGCATTAAGACTTTAGACTGAAAAAGAATATTGGACTGATTCTATTGATTTATTTTTACTTCTGAAGTATCTATTTCATGTTCTATAGTCAAATCCTATATACGTGTTCCTTTGCAATACTTCCTCAAAGTGTTGCTATAAAAGCAGAAAATAATGTGTTGCTTCAAAGCTGCCTTTTATAAAATTGAATCTAAAACCACCAAACTCTGAGGGCTTCCAGAAGAGTCTGACTATTAAATCATATTCACTAGGTAGATCCAAAATTTTTTTTTCCTAGTTACTTCAATATTTGTGCAGATTTATAATTTATTTCACATGAATGTTCACTCTATATGTTTCAAATGTATTTACACTCACTTCTAAGTAAAGCTCCCACAAGAGGTCCATCTAATGTTCCAGGGACGTTTTCTAGATTTCCAGAAGATAGAGCATGCAGCCTGTTTAACACTTAACCTTCACTTTTTCAAGTTATTTCTTAAATTTCACAACATATTCATGACACCATTTTAAATGCATATGGTAAAACATGATTACAATTTTTAGCATGAACAACAAAGTAAATTGTTGACAAAGTATTTGAACATCTTCTGATTCTTTGAGTAACTTTCCTTAATCACTACAGATTTCAAATAATTCTATGATTGCCAAACAAAGCCCATATTACTTTGATTCTACCTTCTGGATGAAACTAGATTAAATTAGTGGATTTATAGTTACACCTTGAATGCTTGGTGAACCTAAATGCTTTAGGTATTTATGAAAATCTATCATAAAATTTAGTGAAGGGATAAAACAGTTCATCTTCAAGCTGAATTATACTAAAATTCTCTCTGGGGATTAAAAATTTATTATCTAATAAGAAAAAAGGATACAGTACTTTCCTGGCATTTACATAATTTATCTCATTTGGATAAACCCTTTTAAATCAATATCTATAGAACACGATACAATGTTAAAGTAACTGGAAGACTCTAAACATAATTAAATAAAGAAACGAGATCAACAACAGAAAAACACAGTTAAAAAATATAATTGGCCAGTAAAAGTAAATTTTAATCTATGTGAAACCATACATTATTTTCTAATTTTCTTTAAAAAAAAGTCAAATATCTTGTGAACTCCTTAATTTCCATTTTCTCAGTAACATGCTTTATAGCTTGCTAGACCACCATTCTCAGTAAATCAACCAAAACCTATGTGTGTTCTATGTGGATAGGGATATTCTAAAATGATGATGCCACTTCAAACTATCCTATGACTTTGTACAAAAATGTTTACAGCAGCTCTTTTCTTGGTCGTTAAGAAGAGGAAATTGAAAGGACATCCATTAATTGGGGAATAGTTAAACAAGATGTGACATATGATATAATTGAATATTATTGTGCAATAAGAAATAACAAGCAGGATGATTTCAGAAAAATCTGGAAAGACTTATAAAATTGATGCAAAGTGAAATGAATGAAGCAGGAGACATTATACAGAGTAACAACAATATTGTGTGATGAAGAGCTGTGAATGATTTAGCTATTTTCAGCAATACAATGATCCAAGATAATTCCAGAGGACCAGTGAGGAAGTATACTATATACCTCTCGAGAAAGAATTGATACTGTTGGAATACAGACTGAAGCATGACATTTTCACTTTTTTATCGGAGTCTTCTTGTATAAAATGACTAATATGGAAATATTTTATATGATTACACACGTATAACCAATATCAGATTGCTTACCATCTTGAGCTGGGGAGAGGAGGGAAGGAATAAGGTATAGAACTTGGAACTCAAAATTTTAAAAAGGTAAAAAATTGTTTCACATATAATTGGGGAAATAAAATACACACACAGTATGTATGTATGTGTGTATGTATGTATGTATGTATCTATCTATCTATATCACAAGTGTAATAAATACAGATAGAGAAAAAATGGAGAAAGATTTCACTACCAACAGTTGTCACAGCTGATATTTCAGATTGGTTTTAGATCCAATCAATTTCTTTGCCACATGTGTTGTGCTAATTCAATCCACATATTCATTTTACTCTTGCCTCTCTCTATATCCCTAAACAGTGCTACAAAACTTGAACAGAATTTCCATTCACAAAACTTCTGGAACCTCAATGTAAACTGAACTCTCCTGAATATCCATGAGTAATGTAGCATAGAGATTTTTTAGCATACTACAAAGGTCCTGCCAAATTTCTGTTTTCCCTTGGAGACTCTCTAGAGTCCCTGGGATCCCAAGGATATTCTGCTGAATCTTCTAGAATCTTATCAACTCAAGATTACAGATATAAAAGTAGGAAGAGCCTGAAACACTGGATGACTAATTAGACTACTACATTATAAAAGAAAAATTACACATGTACTATAAAAAGAAAACAAGGAAATCAAGTATAGGTTTTGTCAAAGCATCGTGTTTTGTGAATATAACTGCCTTGGTGGGTTTCCCCTTGTATCTTTGCTTATGCTCCCCAGTTAGTGTATAATCTTGGGGAAATTCTGGACAATGGGCTTAGATGAAAGATTCCTTATGATTTTGACTTAGAGGATGTAAAAGTCTTGAGTGAAAGTCATTCTGTATCATCCAATTAATAGCAAATTCATTCTTGAAACTTTTAGTCTTCTATTCTATTTATATCTGTCAGAAGTAATATGACTCAGTTAGTAGTCTCAGAATTATTTTACCTGTATGACAATTCCATTTGCATTTCCATTCTTACCCTAGTGTCTAGGACTGGATTCTTTGTTACTAACTTCTAGCACATCATGAAACAAATTATTTCCAGATCATCTGTGTCCATTATCCTGTCAGATCTTGAATGTATTGACCATAATAGTATGATTTTTTACATTTATTTTGCATTATAGTCTACAATTGTTAAAGTCTCTTCTAATGATATATTGTATACTTTCATAGAATTAACTTGTGTTCATACCTGAAAAAGAAGATTTTCCTAGTTTTCATAAATTAGTTTTACCAAGATTGTAGTTGTCATGTTTGACATTCCCCTTAAGTATAATTTGAAACTATGACTAAGATCAACATCACATCCATAAAGGAATCTCATTGATGATTGACATGCACTTTATTGAACTAAGTAGTTTTGGTTTATTTGTAATATTTTCATGTTATGCTATGAAAACTCTTAAAATTAATTTCAAAAAGCTCAGTTTAACTTGTTGAGAACTGATCATAAGTATTAGTGGCTAATAAAATTTCAATTAAGTTTCCTCATATATGTCTCTAACAATCAATGGACATGTCATAGTAGAATTAATCAGTCTACTTGAATTTTGTTAATTAAATATTATTTTTACTGTTGTTTAAAATCAGCTATTTGATTCCTCTTCTAAATGCATATGTTATGGGAATCATCTCTTTCAGAGTTCACAAGACAACCACCAAAGGACATATTCAAGTTACAGTTATTTATTGACTTAGTCAAGGGCTCTACTGGTTGTTCTAAATATGTCAGTTTTGATTCTTCTTTTGATTTGCTTGCTGTCAAGCACTGTTAAATCAGACTTAAAATCTTTTAAAAATCTTTCTTGTATATACTTTTGATGGGGGAAAACATTATTTTCTACTATATTCATGGTATTGTGGGAGTTAACAAAAGTTCCCTTTTGATGTTGTGGGTATATGACTCTTTATACATGAATATCTTAAATGAAGAGAAAATTCAACTTGAATATATGAGAGGTGGGGAACTGTAATTACTCATAGATGGAAAACTAGGATAACAATCTCTGAATTTCAAAAACAATGCCATGTATTTGTTGGATTTTTTGGACCATGAATAGACAATAAAATTTCAAGACTTTCCATTTCAAGAATTTAAGATATTAAAAATACCGCCTATGGAAAAATGAGTAAAGACTTGAGATCCTTTGACGAAGTTATGCATTTACTGGAAAATTAGCAAATAGGTAAAAATACTAAAAATTCATTCATAAATTGGACAGGCAAGCCAGTTTGGCAGATTCATCAGGGAATCCTGAGAGTCAGGCAATTCAAACCATAAACAATACTTTGACCATTATTTCCTTTCCAACTCCCATGAAGGAAACCAAGAACCCTTACTTTAAGAGCATTAACATTTCCTTTGTTTCTATTTCAGTGTTCTTAACAATCTACTCAGGACACAGCTCCTATGGAGATTCAGTCTGACAAAAGTTTCTACAGGTTCTCCAGCAACAGCTACTAAAGACCTGGAAAAGGAAGCCTTTGCAATAAAATTCTTTGTAATTATCTAATCAGTTGATATTAAAAACTGATAAAATTTTATCACAGTATATGACATTTTAAAAGTAATGTTACAATTTGCTTTTTCTATACAGCCTTAAAGATCATGGCATATTTCCATTTTACTTTCATTTATAATCTTCCATCTGTGTTGTTTCTCCCATCAGAATGCAAACCCTGTTAGATTAGTGATTGCTTTTCTTTTCTTTTCTTTTCTATCTCCAATACTGCATGCAGTGCTTTGTGTGTAGTAAGTATTTGATAAATTATTTGTAGAGATGTTTTGTTAGAGATGTTGTGCTTTAACAAAAAATGAGGTTTGTACTCTGTCTTCAAGGAAAATATGATTAAAATTTGGGGTAATGTCTTATGTAAGCAAATAACTAACTTAAAAGAAAATGTGGGAGGTAGAACCAAGATGGCAGAGTAAAATCAGGTACTGTCCTGAGCTCTTCCAACTTCCCTTCCAACAACTTTAAAGTAGTGTCTCACACTGAATTCTGGAATGACAGAGCCAAAAATAAAAAGGATAGGTTAAAATAATTTTCCAACCCAAGACAACTTAAAAGGTCAACAGGAAAGGTTTGCATCAATGAGGTAAGAGTATAGTACAGTCCACTTCAGGGAAGAATCCTGCAATCAAGCAACAGGAAGTGGCCTACCTGAGCAGCCAGTAGCAGGACAAGCCTCGATATTTAGCAGTTCTCAGACAAGCCAACAGTATCTTGGTAAGAGAGCAGCAGGCTGCAGCACCCTGGCAGGCTAGCAGAAGACTTTTGGTGTGACTGAACCAGCAGCAGCAAAGTTGGAAAAGAGTGGTTATATCAGTGTTATTAAAGCAAGCCATAACCACAGTCCACAGCAAAGGCTAAGAGAGAGGTGGTCACACTTCTCATTAGAATATAGCTTCAGGTCTTGGAAGAACAGAAAACTAATTACTTATGAAAAAAGAAAATAAAATACAAAAACTTGGGAGACTGTCTCCTCCACTTTGGGAACAGTGCCTAACCTTAATATAAATTTGGAGGTCAAGAAATAGCCAGGAAAATGAGCAAGCAACAACAACAAAAAAGGAAACAGAACTGTTGGAAGTTACTATGATAACAAGGGAAAAGATCAAAACACAAACTTCAGAAGAAGACAGCAATATCAAAACGGCTACATACAAAGCCTTAAAGAAAAATGTGAATTGGTCTCAGGTTACAAAGTGATTTACTGGAAAAACTCAAAAGGGCTTTAAAATCAAATAAAAGAGGTAGAAAATAGAGAAATGAAATGTGAATAATTGAAGAGCATCAGTAAAAAAATCAAAAGCTTGGTAAGCACACAAAAAACTGGGGAAAAAATTCACTTAAGAAAAACAATTCCTTAAAAAAAGTAGAATTGGAAATAATATAAAATTCATCTGGAAGAACAAAAGATGCAGAATATCAAAGTTATTAATGAAAATAAATGCTAGGGAAGGTGGCTTAGCCATATAAGATCTCAAATTGTATTATAAAGCAGTGACCATCAAAACTATTTGATACTGGTTAAGAAATAGAGGGGTAGACCAGTGGAATAGGTTAGGTACATAGCACACAATAGTCAACAATTATAACAGTCTTCTGTTTGATAAATCTAAAGACCACAGTTTCTAGGATAAGAACTTATTATCTGACAAAAATTGCTGGGAAACTGGAAAATAGTATGGTAGAAACTGTGAATAGACCAACGTCTGACACCATATACCAAAATAAAGTCCAAATAGGTACATGATTTAGATATAAAGACTGGTACTAAAAAAATTAGTGGAGCAATGGATAAGTTATCTGTCAGATTTATGGATAATGGAGGAATTTATGATCAAACAATAGATAGAGAACTTTATGAAATGGAAAATAGATAATTTTGATTATACTAAATTGAAAAGTTTTTTGCACAAAGTCACTGCAACTAGGATTAGAAAGGAAACAGAAAACTGGGAAAGAAATTTTACAACTACTGTCTCTAATAAAGGCCTCACTTTTAAAATACATAGAGATGTAAGTCAAATTTACAAGAATATAAGTCATTCCCAATTGATAAATGGTCAAAAGATATGAACAGGCAGTTTTCAGAGGAAGAAATAAAAGCTATCTATAGTCTTATGAAAAAAAATGATCTAAATCATTAGTGATTAGAGAGATGCAAGTCAAAACAACCCTAAGGCACCTTGTCACACCTATCAGATTGGCTAACGTGAAAAAATGGGAAAGTGATAAATATTGAAGATGCTGTGGGAAAATTGGAACCCTAATTCGTTATTGGTGGAGCTGTGAGGTGGTCCAACCATTCTGGAGAACAATTTGGAACTATGCTCAAAGGGCTATAATGATGTCCATACTCTGTGACACAGCAATAGTGCTTCTAGGGTTGTATCCCAAAGAGATAAAAAAAATGGGAAAAGCACCCATATATACAAAAATATTTATAGCAGTTCTTTTTGTGGTGACCACGAACTGGAAATTGTGGGGATGCCCATCAATTAGGGAATGACTGAACAAGTTGTGGCTATACTATTGTGCTATAAGAAATGATGAATAGATAGACTTCAGAAAAACCTGGAAGGACTTACATGAACTGATGCTGAATGAGGTGAGCAGAACAGAAGAATATTGTACACTGTAACAGCCACAGTGAATAATGACTGATTTTGGTAGACTTACTCTTCTCAGCAATGCAAAGACCTAAAACAGTTCTAAAGTATTCATAATGAAAAATGCCGTCTACATACAGAGAAAGAACTATGGAGCAAAGCAATGCAGATTGTTTTCTTTTGTGTTTTGCTTTCTTTCTCTTGGTTTTTCCAATTCTTCTATGCAACAGGACTAATCTAAAAGTATATTTAATAAAAATGGAGGTATAGAGTCTATATCAGATTACATGCCATCTTGGAGAGGGAAGGGGAGGGAGGAAAGAAAATTTAAAACTTATTGAAGTGAATGTTTTAAAGTAAAAATTAGTTAATTAATACAAAAGTAGAATTGGTTGAATGGGAAAGGAGGCACAAAAGTTTACTAAAAATAATTTTTAAAAAATTAGACTTGGGCAAATCAAAGTTGATGATACAAGGGGGCAGCATTAAATAACAAAACAAAATAAAAATAATGAAAAAAATTAGAAGAAAATGTCAAATATCTCATTGGAAAAAGCAACTGACATGAAAATAGATCATGGAGGGATAATTAAGAATTATTAGACAACTTGACAATTAGGAGCAAAAAAACAGTTTGTATAACATATTTCAAGAAATTAACAAGGAAAAATTGCTCTGGTATCCTAGAACCAGAGGGTAAATTAAAAAGAAAAAAATATCCACAAAGTATCCCCACCCTCAAAAGAATGAATGAAAACTCTCAGGAATATTACAGCCAAATTTGAGAGCTCTCAGGTCAAGGTGAAAAAAAAAAACTACAAGCATCCAAAAAGAAACAATTCAAATATCATGGAGTAACAACCTTGGTAACACAGGATTTAGCAGCTTCTAAGGGAAGATGGCTTGGGATACAATATTTAAGAAAAGAGTTAGAATTACCACCAAAAATTCTGTTCCCAGCAAAACCAAATAAAACCCTTCAGGGAGAAAAAATGCAATTTGATGAAATAAAGGACTTGCATTTCTGATGAAAAAAAAAAGAGTTGAATTGAATATTTGATTTTCAGATACAACGCTCAAAAGAAGCACAAAAAGGTCCAAAAAGAAATTAAACTTCAATAAGTTTAAACTGCATACAATCATAGGAAGATGATACTTATAAGTTTTAAGAACATTATCTTCATTAAGCAAATTAGAAGGAGTATATAAAGACAGAGGGTATGAATGTGATTTGCCTATAATGGGATGAAATTCAAAAGAAAAATAAAATTATGGGGAAGAGAAAAAGTCATGCGTTGAAATGGGAAAGGGAGAACTAAAAGGGGGTAAATTATCTCAGACAAAAGAAGAGTAAAAGAGCTTTTGCAATGGAGAGGTAGATGGGTTGGGGGGTTCTGAAAAAAGAATGACAAACATACCCATTTGTGTATAGAAATCTATCTTACCCCACAGGGAAATAGTTGGGGAAGGGGATAAGACAAGGAAAGACTGACAGAAGAGTGGGCAAATCGAGTGAGACTGTGATCAGAAGGAAAACATTTTTAAGGAGAGACAGGGTAGAAGAAGAGAGGTAGAGATACCAAAACAGAGTAAAATAGGATGGAAAGAAATTCACAGTCATCATAACTTTAAATGTGAACGGAATGAATTTATCCATAAAATGGAAGTACATAGCAGAATGAAAAAAAAAAAAAAAAAAACACCTCACAATCTGCCAATATGTTGTTTGCAAGAAACACAACATGAAGCAGAGTGACAAACATAGTAAAGGATAGGAGTTGGAACAGAATTTATTATTTTAAAGTTGATTGGAAAAAAAAAAAGCAGGGGTAGTAATCATGATCTCAGAGAGCAAAAGCAAGAATAGAACTGATTAGAATACATGAACAAAAAACCAACATCTTGTTAAAAAGTTGCTGTAGACAATGAAATAACATCAATACTAAACATATAGGCACCAAATGGTGTAGCATGCACATTTTCAAGGAGAAATTAAACTAGCTACATGAGGAAATAGTGGGGAACCTCTCTGAGCAGATAAATCTAATCACAAAATCAATAAGAAACAAGTTGAGATAAAGAGAATTTTAGAAAAGTTAGATATGAAAAACATTTGGAGAAAATTGAATGAGAATACAAAGGAATATATATATATATATAATATGAATATATATGATATATAATATGTACAAATAATATGCATGTATGATATGTATAGATACACACACACACACACACACACACACACACACACACACACACATATATATATATTCTCAGTAGTACATGATACCTACACAAAAAATGACCATGACCATGCTTTTGGGCATTACAACCTCACAACCAAATGCAGGAAAACATAAATATTAAATGTCTCCTTTGCATATCATAATGCAATAAAATTATATTCAATAAAAATTGTGAATGGTAGGTTAAAAATAATTGAAAACTAATCTAATCCTAAAGAATAAGTGCGTTAAAAATCAGTGAAACAATCAATAATTTGATTAAAAATAATGACAACAGTGAAAGAACATACTAATATTATCTGAGATGAAGCTAAAGCAGTACTTAGAGCAAATTTATATCTTTAAGTACTGACATCAATAAAATAGAGAATGAACTGATCAATGAATTGGGAATGCAAAGAAACAATAGAAAAAAGAAGAGGTTAAAATTTCCCAATTAAACACCAAATTTCAAATCCTAAAAACCAAAGGGGAGGTTAATAAAATTGAAAGTAAGAAAATCATTGAATTAGTACACAAAATTTGGAACTGATTTTCTGAAAAATCAGTAAAATAAATGGACATTGATTAATTTTTCAAAAAAGAAAGAAAACCAAATTACCAGTATTAAAAACGAACAGGGTGAATTCAACACCAATGAAGATGAAATTAAAGAAATTATTAGGAATTATTTTGTATAACATGTGCCAATAAATCTGACAATTCACATGAAATGAGTTAATATTTGCAAAAATATAAATTGCTCAAATCAACAGAAGAGGAAATAGTCTTAAATAACTTCATCACAGATAAGAAAATTAAAAAAAAAACAAAAAACAAAAACAGCTAATCAGTCAGCAGAGCAAGAAAAATTCCCTAAGACCAAATGGATTGACAAGTGAATTATTTTATCAAACATTTAAAGAGCAGTTAATTCCAAAACTGAATAAATTATTTGAAATAAACAGACAAATAAGGAGCCATAGCAAATTCTTTTTATAATACTATATGATGCTATTACTTAAATAAGGAAGAGCAAAATAGAGAAATAAAATTATAGACTAGTTTTCTTAACCAACGTTATTGTAAACAACTTAAACAAAATATTAGTAAAGAGATTATATCAGTATATAATAAAAATCATACACTATGGTCATGTGGGATTTATGCCAGACAGGCAGGACTATTTCAATATGAGGGAAACTATAAGCATAATTGACTATATCAATAACAAAATCAACAGATATTCTATGATTACCTTAATAGATGGAGACAAAACTTTTGAGAAAACACAACACTTACTCTTATGAAATATACAAGAAAGCATGGGAATAAATGGAGCTTTCCTTAAAATGACAAGTAATATATATCTAAAACCATCATTATCTAATTAATCATAATCTAATACACTTAGTATTTCTCTAAAATCATCACAAGCATTTTCTTTGATGGAAAGAAGCTAGAAGCTATCCCAATAAGATCATAGATGAAGAAAGGTTGCCCATTTCCACTGCTATTACTTAATTTTGTATTAGAAATGTTATTTTTAACAATGCAAAAAAATGGAAGCAATTAGAATAGGTGATGAGGAGACAAAATTATCAGTCTTTTCCAGATGATGTGGTGGTACAATCCTTGAGAACAAAATAAAAATAGTTGAAACAACTTCAAGTAGTACAATATTAGAAACACACACACACATATGTGTGTATATATATATATATATGTTCAACATTTCTAAATATTGCCAAGACAGGGGAGCAGGTAGCAAGAGATAGAAAGGGAAATTCCATTCAAAATAATTATAGATAACTTGAGATTCTACCTGCCAAGAAAAACATAGGGGCTATTTAAACACAATTATAAAATACATTTCACATCAGTATAGTCAGATCTGAACAAGTGGAAAAATAATAGTTGTGTATGGGCAGGCCAAGTCAATACAGTCAAATTGCCAAAAATGTATTTTATAGAGCTATAAAAATAACTAAATTCATCTGGAAGAAAAAAGTCAGAATATTAAGGAAATAAATTTTAAAAAAAAGTATGAAGGATGGTGACCTTGTCATACCAGGTCTCAAAGTACATTATAAACCAGTAATCGTCAATACATTCTGGTGGACAGAGTGATGAACCAGTGGAATAGACTGGGTATACAATGCCCAGTTGTTAGTGACTATAATAATACAGTGCTAAATAAATGCAAAGATCTGAACTTTTTTTTCATATAAATTTATTTATTTTCAGTTTTCAACATTCACTTCCACAAAATTTTGAATTTCAAATTTTCTCTCCATCTCCCCACTACCTCCAACCCAGGATTTTGTATTTTGCATTTTGATTAAATTTTAATTGCCCTTTCCTCCAATCTACGCTCCCTTCTATCACCCCTACAATCCACTTATGCCATTCCCTTCTATTTTCCTGTGAGGTAAGATAGATTTCTATACCCCATTGCTTGTATATCTTTTTTCTCAGTTGCATGTTAAAAAACAAACTCTAACATTCATCTTTGAAGCTTTGATTTCCATATTCTCTCCCTTCCCCTGCCTCACCCATGCTTATCGAGAAGGTGAGTAATGCCATAAAGGTTATACATGTGTGGTCATGCAAAATATTTCTATAAGTCATGTTGTGAAAGACCATATTTCCCTCTGTCCTGTTCCATCCTCCATTTATTTTATTTTCTCCTTTGACACTTTCCCTCTACCAAAGTGTTTGCTTCTTATTACTTCTTTCCCTAATCTTCTGTCCCTTCTATTATTCCTCCTCTCTTATCCCCTTCCCCCTTGTTTTCCTGTAGGGTGAAATAGACTTCCAATCCCAATTGAAGGTGTATGCTATTCCCTCCTGAAGCCAAATCTGATAAGACATTGCCTCTCATCTTCCATGTCTTCTCCTCCATTATAAAAGGTTTTCTTACCTCTTTTATGAGAGATGATTTAATACATTCTATGTCTCCCTTTCTCTTTCTCCTAGTACATTCCTCTCAACCCTTAATTTTCTTTTTATAGATTACATTCCTTCATATTCAGCTCACCCTATGCCCTCTCTCTGTCTCTCTCTCTGTCTCTCTGCATATATATACACACATATATGTATATATATACACATACATACATTATATATACATACACACATACATACACACATATTTATATACACAAATATATGTATATACATATATGTATATATATGCACACATGCATATATGTGTGTATGTATGAATGTATGTATATATTCCCTCCAAATATCCTAATACTGAGAAAGGTTTCATGAGTGACAAATATCATCTTTCAATATATGACTGTAAAGAGCTCAGTTTTAGCAAGTCTCTGATGGTTTCACTCTCCTGTTGGCCTTTTTATGCTTGATTCCTGTATATGAAAGTTAAATTTTCTATTCAGTTCTGGTATTTTCAACAAGAATGATTGGTAGTCCTCTATTTCACTGAATGATGCTTTTTTTCTCTGAAAGATTATACTCAGTTTTGCTGTGTAGGTGATTCTTGGTTTTAATTCTACCTCTTCTGAACTCTGGAATATCATATTCTAAGCCCTTTGATCCCTTAGGGCAGAAGTTACTATTTCCTGTGTTATCCTGATTGTGTTACCACAGTAATTGATTTGTTTCTTTCTGGCTGCTTGTAATATTTTCTCCTTGACCTGGGAACTCTGGAATTTGGCTACAATATTCCTAGGAGTTTTCCTCTTGGGATCTCTTTAAGGAGATGATTGGGGGATTCTTTCCATTTCAATTTTACTCTCTTTTTCTAGAATATCGGGGCAGTTTTCCTTGATAATTTCCTGGAAGATGATGTCTAGACTCTTTTTTTTTTTGATCATGGCTTTCAGGTAGTCCAATGAATTTTAAATTAACTCTCGTGGAATCAGTTTCCTGGTCAGTTGTTTTTCCAATGAGATACTTCATATTGTCTTCCATTTTTTACCTTCATTTGGTTTTGTTTTATAATGTCTTGATTTCTTGTAAAGCTATTAGCTTCCATTTGCCCTATTCTTATTTTTAAGGAATTATTTTCCTCAGTGAGCTTTTGGACTTCTTTTTTCATTTGGTCCATTCTGCCTTTTAAGGTATTCTTCTTTTCATTGGCTTTTTGGTCCTCTTTTGCCATTTGAGTTGGTCTAATTTTAAAAGTGTTATTTTCTTCAGTATTTTTTGGGTTTCCTTTAGCAAGCTGTTGACCTATTTTTTTATGATTTTCTTCCACCACTCTCATTTCTTTTCCCAATTTTTCCTTTCTTTCTCTCACTTGATTTTCAAAATCCTTTCTGATCTCTTTCATGGCCTGAGATCAATTAATATTTTTCTTAGATGCTTTGGATGTAACAGCTTTGGCCTTGTTGTCTTCTGCTTGTATGCTTTCATCTTTTATATCACCAGTGATGTAAGAAAATACCTTTTCCTCAAGAAAGTAAGAATCTATGGTCTATTTCTTTTCTCCCCTATTTGCTCATTTTCCCAGTCAATTAATTGCCTTTTGAACTTTACTAGGTGAAAGTCTCCAGAAGAATCCTCCTATTCAGCAGTGACTATAGCTTCCCTGGGGTTGGGGTAGGGGCTAGGGCTGGACCTAGTTTCACTCTCAGCTAGGGAAGAGACCCTTTCTACTAACCTTTGATGCTTTAGCTATAAAATTTTTTAGCATTTGTGAGTTCTGAAGTCTGGACTTCACAGCAGCTCCAGCGATTCAGTCTCCTAAGGCCTGCTCCACCTCAGTCCAAGCCAGTGAAGGGATATCCATCAATTGCAGAATAGTTGAGAAAGGTGTGGTATATAATTGTGATGCAATATTGTTATCTTGTAAGAAGTGATGAGCATGAAGCATTCAGAAAAACCTTGAAAAATTTACATGAACGTATGCAAAGTGAAGTGAGGAAATCCAGGAGAATGTTGTACACAGTAGCCCCAATATTATATGGTGATCAACTATGAATGATTTAGCTATTCTTAAGAAAATAAAGATCTTGGACAATTCTGAAGGACTTATGATTAAACATACTGTCTACCTCCAGAGAATAAACTGATAGAGTCCAAGTGAAGATCAAAGCATATTTTTTTTTGCTGTGTTTGTGTGTGTTTTTGTATGTGTGTTTTTGTCTGTATTTTTTCAGAACATAATTAATATGGAATTATTTTTTGCAGGACTTCCCATGTATAGCTCATATCAAATTGCTTTTCTTCTTAGGGAGATGGGGTGGTGGAATAGAGGAAGAGAATTTGGAACTCAAAATTTAAAAAGAAACGTTAAAAGTTATTTTTAAATTTAATTGGACAGCAAAATTTAAAAGTGTGAAAATTTCACAAAACAATTATTTTTCAAAGTTAACATGTTTAAACATAGTTTATTTAAGGTTTCTCCTTAAACTCAACCGTCTTTCTCAATTTCCCTATTTTTCTTTACTTTCACCCAAACTCAGCTTAACATTCTCCATACAATTTCTAACACTCAGTCACTTCAACATCCATTAGCTTCCAAATCTTTTTTATGCCTCCAAGATAGCTCTTGTTTCCATTCCCTTTTCTCCACTTACAAAATCTTCCATCTAATTCTGTTCTTATCATCTCTGAACTATTGCACCAGATGCTTACTTGGTCACCTTTATTTTTTTCCTTCATCCAATCTCCCTTCCACATCATTGTCAAGATGTGAATGTATGTGAAAGTATATACTCCTAAAATAAAAGAATTGTGCTCCTGCACTTCTCAAAAGCAATAGATTGTAATCTGATGAATATTTACTAATGTGTTGCCCTTAACTAACTTTATATTTTCTTTGTTTTTATTTGCTGACTTCAGAGGGTAATGGCTTGTTCCAAAGGATTAAGGCTTATATATAAAAATGGAATGTTTGGCAGGTAATACTTAAATCCTGTCCCTTAAGTTGTTTTTATTTTCTTAGTACAATTCTCTACCAACAGTATCTTCCACCATCCTTCACCAATGCTTTATTGTGACCCTAAGTTGCAGAGTTATGTAGTAGAACTGTACCTACATAAGGATCAACCAAGAAAACTTCAGACAAGCTCCAAATATTTGATCAGCACTTGTTGTAAGTGAGACAGGGCATTACTTCAAATCATAGCTGAAGATATAGTACAGTTATGATCTCTTCATAAAAGGAATATCCACATGAATAAAAAAGGAGATTGATCGATTATATATTTATATGAGTAATGCTCAGATATTGAAGCTTAACCGTCGACTTAGTAAAAGTAACACATTGTCTTGGTAAGAAGTAGGGCAGGGCAATAAATAAGATCTGGGCTAAAGTTGAGTCTTAAGCTAGACCTGTGGAGGGTGGACATGAAAGTGGTGGAAGGAACTATTTCTATCACAGTCTTGAGAAAAAGAGTTTTGAGTAAAGCTACCACTATACTGTTTTATAAAAAAAAATGAACAAAAATACTTTCAAAATTAAAATTGGCATCCATTAAGGAAGTGCTTTGTCTTCTAGATTTTCTAAATATAATTCACTTTTTTAATCAATGTAGAAATAGTAAAACTTTCATATTATTTTATTTGCTTGAGCATATGTGTGAACATCTGATTCAAGAAAAAATAGAACTTTTGGTGCTCTCTTGATTTGAAGGTAAAGAATACACATAAATAAACATGTAAGGCATCTTTTATTCAAATTTATTACCCTTTTGTTGAAAATGAGATGTAGGAAAGAACATGTTAGAGTGGAGAGCATCATCATCTATTAGAAAGATTTAGCTTCCAGTCTTGGAATATATACTGGCTGTGTGATCCTGCACAAGTCACTTAACTGAGTGTAATAGGCCACTCTTTGAGAATGCTAGGTACAGGACTGATGCTGATCTGTATTTTTGGAGGAATTTATCTCTTCAGCAATTCACTGTCTCAGTGGGAAATTTGGTTCTACTACCTCCCCTCCACCTCCAGCTAAATTATAGTTTAATGAATGAATCAATCAAGAGACATTTAGCAAATGCTTATTATTTCTCAGGCTTTGTGCTGAGCAATGAGGATTTAAAAAAGAGAAACTAAAAACAAATTGTGCTCCTTTTAGACTGTGAGCATCCTGGGAACAGCAACTATCTGAGAGATAATTTCTTTGCATCTCTAGAACCTTGGACAGCACCTGGCACCTAATAGGTATTTAAAAACGCTTATTGATTTTACTTACTCTTTGGGGCTATGTCTTCATCACCTAGTATAGTGCCTAGCTGGTAGGAGGTAGTTAAGAAAATCTTGTTCATGACTGACTGATTAATACTGAGTAGCTTTTGAAATAATATACATAATTTTCTTTCTACTAATTCTTCAGATATTTGGGTTGCAATACTTGATCTTCCAGGGTGAAGTCTATGTTAATTTTAATCTTTATATTCCTCAAAAAATGATCCATTATGCATAATAAATACTTACAAATATTTATTGAAAACCTGTTTTAAATTAGTACACAAAATTTTAGAATAGGGAGCCAAGATTTCAGAGTAAAAGCAGGGACTTTTTGTTTGAGATCTCCCCCAAAGTCCTCCAAATACCAGTAAAAATTAATTCTAAACAAATTCTAGACCTACAAAACCCCAAAAATGACAGAGTGATACAGATCATCAGCCTAAGACAACCTGGAAAGCCAGAAGGAAGTGTATATCACACTGCCTTGGAGGGGACCACTGTCTGGGCATGACCCCTTCCTGCACAGATGGGTCCTGAGCAGGCCTCAGGAGACTGAATCACTGGTAGCTGTGGCAGTTTCCAGACTTCTCAACCTACAAATGCCAAAGAGAGCATAGAAGGTCAGTAGGGAAACTTTATGACACCTGAGTGAAAGAGGAGTGTGTGGTATAGCCCCACCCCTTGGGCTATGGATGTGGTGGTGGCAGCAACAACAACTTCAAGAGTGCAGCAGTGGCTTCTTTCAGAGCTCTGGACCTGCAGATAGTGGGGGATCAAGAAGGTGATAAAAACTCCTGAAGCCTGGGACAGTACACCCAAACCACCCCTACCCCCATTGGAAGCACAGTCCTACCTTCACAAAGAGATGGAAGTCAAGTATTTGACTGTGAAGATGAGTAAACAGTGTAAAAATCCTCAGACTATGGAATCTTATTTGGTGACAAAAAAGATCAAAACACACAACTAGAAGAAGACAACAAAGTCAAACCTCCTATGTGTAAAGCTTTCAAGAAAAATATGAATTGGTCTCTGTCTATGGTAAAGCTCAAAAAGGATCTTGAAAATCAAGTAACAGAAATAGAGAAAAAAACTGGGAAGAGAAATGAGAGTGATGCAAGAAAATCATGAAAAATGAGTCAACAGCTTGCTAAAAATTACTGAAGAAAATAACACTTAAAAAAAAAAAAGCAAATGGCAAAAGAAGTCCAGAAAGTCAACGAGAAGAAGAATACCTCAGAAAGAAGAATTAGCCAAATAGAAAAGGAGAAAATAATTCCTTTCTCTGCAGAGAAAATAATTCCTTCAAAACTAGAATGAGCAGATGGAAGGTAATGATTTTATGAGACATCAAGTAATTATGAAATAGAACTAAAAGAATGAAAAAGATAGTAGATAATGTGAAATATCTCATTAGAAAAACACCTGAGCTGGAAAATAGATCCTGGAGAGACAATTTAAAAATTACTGGACTACCTGAAAGCCATGATCAGAAAATGAGCCTAGACAACATCTTTCAAGAAATTATCAAGGAAAGCTGTACTGATATTCTAGAATCAGCAGGTAAAATAGAAATTGAAAGAATCTATCAATTACATCTGGAAAGTGATCCCCAAAAGACAAGTCCTAGGAATATTGTAGCCAAATTTCAGAGCTCCCAGATAAAGGAGAAAATACTGGAAGCAACCAGAAACAAGTAATCTGAGTATTGTGGAAAGACAATCAAGACAGAGCAAAATCTAGCAACTTCTATAATAACAAACTGAAGAGTTTGGAGTACGATATGCCAGAGGTCAGAGGATCTAGGATTAAGAGCAATAATCATCTCCTCGGCAAAACTGAGTATTACACTTCAGGGGAAAAATTGACATTCAATGAAATAGAAGACTTTAACTCAAAAGACCAGAACTGAATAGAAAAGTTGACTTTCAGATTCAAGAATCAAGAGAAACATCAAAACACAAACTGGAAAAAGAAATCATAAGAGACTTGCTGTAATTGAATTGTTTACATTCCTACATGGAAAGATGATATTTGTAACTCATGAGATGTTTCTTAGTATCAGAGTAATTGAAGGAGAGAGAGAGAGAGAGAGAGAGAGAGAGAGAGAGAGAGAGAGAGAGAGAGAGAGAGAGAGAGAGAGAGAGAGAGAGAGATGGCACCATGTGAGTTGAAAATGAAGGGATGATATCTAAAAATAACATTAAGGGGTGAGAGAGGAATATATTGGAAGAAGGAGAAAGGGAGAGATAGAATGGGGATAAATTATCTCACATGAAAATGGAAAGAAAAAGGTTTCACAACGGAAGGGAAGAGAGGGAGGACAGAGGAAACGAACTTACTCTCATTGAATTTGGCTTAAGCAGGAAATAACATACACAGTCAATTGGCTATCATACTCTAAGGAAAGTAGGGGGAAGGGGAAAAGGGGGTGATGATAGAAGGGAAGGCAGAATGGGGGAAGGAGTAGTCAGACCAAATGCTTTTGAAAAAGGACAGGGTCAAAAGAGAAAAAAGTAAATGGGGGTGGGATAGGATGAAAGGAAATATAGTTAGTCTTTCACGACATGACTATTACTGAAGTATTTTTGCACAACTACGTATGTATAATGTATATTGAATTTCTTGCCTTCTCAATAAGGGTGGGTGGGGAGGGAAGAAGGGAGAGAATTTGGAACTTGGAGTTTTAAAAACAAATGTTTAAAAATTTGCTTTTACATGCAACTGGGAAATAAAATACAGGCAATGAAGTATAGAAATTTATCTTGCCCTTCAAGAAAGTAACAGGAAAGGGGGTAAGAGAGGAATATAATAAAAGAGAGGACAGACTGGGGAAAGGGGTAATCAGAATGCATGCTATCATGGAGTGGGGGGAGGGGAGAGATGGGGAGAAAATTTGGGACTCAAAATTTTGTAGAATTTAATGTCAAAAACTAAAAATAAATTAATTTAGAAAAGAAAATTACTATAATGGCTAATTTGTTGAAAACCTAAAAGATATCAATAAAAATGGAATAAAAACTCAGAAATATTTAAAATTTTAGAAACATTGCAACCAATTTTCATTTAGGATGCCTATGTAATATGTAACACATAAATTTAATCTACTTTTTTTGTTAATCTATACACCTCTGAATTACTGCTTCTAGTGTGGGTCAGATTATGACCTGGAAATAAACATGTTTGATCCAGCCAAGACACACTAAGACAGAATAGAAGAGCAACCAGACAGACTGCGGAATAAAATCCAATAGGGCAATGTTTTAATCCCTCATTTGCCACTTGGAAAGATTGGAACATAGACATCTTTAAGAGTTTAGTTGTCCTGGAAGCCATAGGGCCTTTAAATTAGCCATCAGTGCACAGAGGAGACAAGCCACAGCTACTTGGGGAGCATGTAATGAAGAATTCAGTGAAGCATCTGCTAGCTTTATAGATTGTCACTTTTTTATTGGCATTTATCCTGGGGTTGACATTTATGAGATTATCCATAATATGAAATTTAAGAACCATTACAGTGTTATTATTGTCTTCAGTTTCCTGGCTCAGGAGGGCCCTTACAGCCTCAATTTCTTAATCAGTGATTTCTGAGTTTCAGGGTAGGGATATAAGGAGTTATGTCTGAATTGTAGTAGACAAGAGTATATCAATGATATAATCAGAAATAAATGCATACTTTTTCAGTGAAAATGTTTATAGAAACTTATATAATCCACTCTTTCAGTAAGTAAGTTTTCCAGTTAGAGAATGAGATAGAAAAGGGAGACACTTAAGGGAGTAAGAATAATTAGAAAGCTATGTAGTAGTCCAGGTGAGGGTTGTTGAGGCCTTGAACTTGCGTATAAGTGGTTCAAAAGGGAATTACATATGAAATATTGTGAAGATAGAATCAACAAAATGTTGATTCTATACTGTTTTAATAAAATTACTTAGAAAATTATCATAAACTCCACAGTGAAAAAGACAAAAATAACTGTATAACTCAAGGTAAGGAATAAAAAATTAAATTAGTTTCCCACACTTTTAATTTGTTTAGGTGTTTGTTTTTTAAAATTTTATTTATTTTATTTTGAACCTAAGAAATAACATTTCAGAAATGTAGTAGATTAGAAAAAATGATTTTACATGAAACTATAAATCAATTGCAATTTGCCATTCCTTTTAAATATATACTAATGTTCTAATGTAATTTTCCTTTTTTCTCCTTTTTTTGTTTCCTCCCCCCTTGACTTAGAGATGATCACCATTATATGACACAAATATGCATATACATAAAACCATTCTATGCATAACTTCTATTTATAATCTCTTTCTCTGGATACAGATAATGTCTTCCTTCAAATGCCCTTTGTAGTTAATGTGGATATTTATAAGAGCCAAAATGACTTTGTCACTCAAAGTTGCTCTTAAAAATAATATTCGTGTTACTGTATACAATGTTCTCTTGGCTTGCCTCAATTTGCTCTTCCTTATTTCCTACAAGCACACCCATGTTTTTCTTTTTCCTTTTTCTCAAGTTTTTCTAAGTTCAACAAACTCATCATTTCTTGTAACACAGTAGTATCACAACCATATACCACAACTTGTTCAGCCATTCCCCAATTTATAGGCATCCTTATAATTTCCAGTATTTGCCACCACAAAGAGAGCTGATATAAATATTTTAGAACATGTAGGTTATTTTCTCTTTCCCCTAATCATCTTGGCAAGCATACCTAGCAGTGGTATTGCTGGATCAAGGTGTATAGGCAGTTTAATAATTCTCTGGGCATAATTCTACAGTGCTTTCCAAAAGAGTTGAAAAAAAGAGTTCACAGTTCCACCAAGAGTTAATTTTTCCACATCCCTTCCAACATTTGTCCCTTTCATGTTCAATCATTTTAATCAATCTGATAAGTGTAAAATGATATCTCAAGATAGTTTTAATTTCCATTTCTCTATATGATTAAGAACATTTTTAAAAATAACTATAAATTATTTTAGTTTATCAGAAAATTGCCTGTTCTTGTTCTTTAACCATTTATTAATTGGGGGATGACTCACCTTGCAGATTTCACAACATTCTTTACATATTCGAGACATGATGCAATTATCTGATAATCTTTATTTAATTTCCCCCCCAATATTCTGCTTTTCTTTTTCTCTTGGCTACATTTGTTTTATTTGCATAAAACCTTTTTTAATCTATTACAATAAAATTATCCACTTTACTCCTAACACTGGTCTCTATTTCTTATTTATTTATAAATTGTTCATCTATACCTAAGTCTGAGAGCACATATGACTATATATGTATTCCACGTTCTTCAATTTTTTTGTAACATCTCCACATCTAGGTTGCATATCCATTTTGATTTTATATTAGTGTGTATATGTATTTCTTTTGAAATATTCTATTGGTGTCTATTGTTATTGTACTCTTACAAGAGGAATGAAAATAGAAATTGTTTGGGACAAAGTGTGGATTGTTTTCTCTTTGCAAGTGATCACTGCTTCTCTCTGGGGGTGTTTCTTCATGTGAAAAATGAAGCTTTTGAACCAACCGATCTCTAAGGTCCCTTCCATCTCTAAAGCTCTATATCGGGTGATGGAAAACACAATACTATAGCACTTAACCACTGTTCTCAGCTTTTTGCAATAATAAAGAAATTGAGATTCCTAGGCAAAAGTTATTAGGAAAGCAGGAAATAAAGCACATTGGGGCAAACAAGAATTTTCTTGAAATTTGTTAAAATTGAGTTTGTTGACAAGTTGTCCAGACCAGTTAATTGAAAAGAGGTAGGTAGGCTATATATAACCTATGCCAATGGTGTAATAGAATAAGAGGAATGCCTCACTTAAGAGGGACATTTTTTCTGCCCTCAGCAAAATACAATTTCTGATTTCCCCTCCTGATGAGATTGAAACATGCACTAGAGACTTATTCATTTTCTTTTTTAATATGTATGCACATATATGTTACATATAATCCTACTTAAATATATATATGCTATATATGTGTATACAGATATACATATTATATATATATCATAGATGTTGATATAATGACAAATCTGAATATATGTGTACATATAGATATATTTTAACATGAGTATATATGTATTAACACTTTATTACCTTTTATTTTTATACCAGTTACTTCATTGTACCTTGACTCAGAATAACAACAGAACAACAAAAACCATGCAGCAAAATCGACCATTACTTTGACTAAGGCTATGATCTTTAGAACACTGAATCACAAAGGACCACAACAACAGCTCAGCAAAAAGCCCACAAAGTGACTGTCTGCGATGTTGTAGCACATTCTGCAGCCCTGGTTCTTCACCTCTCTGCTGAGAGGAGGACATTGTGTCCTTATATTTTATCCAGGACTAAGATTAGTCAATTTCGATATCCTTTAGTGTTATTTTTGCTTGCATCATTGTTGATATTGTATATATTTTCTCCTGCTTCCAACTACTTTGTTCTTCATAATGTTACAGAATTACAAAATTTGAGAGTTGGATGATAAAAACAGCAGCATTCACATAGTGCTTTAAGATTTGTAAAATGTTTTATAATTATCTTGTTATCCTCACAACAACTCCAGACAATAAGTACTATTTTTAAAAAATCTACTTTACATATTAAATAACTGAGGCAGAGAGAGTTTAAGTAACTTGGCAGGCAGGATCACACAGGCAATAACTCTCTGAAGCTGAATTTGAATTCCAAATTCATTGTTCTATACAGTGTGCTACTAAAATGCTTACTTGGAAGGGAGAATTTAGGCTAACCTGTATTTTAATGGAATAGTAATATAAAATACATAGGATGTGGTCTTCTACTTCATACAACATCTCCTTCATAATGTATCATATTAACCATTTTCAACAAAATAATATTTCATTATATCTATATACCATACTTTGTTCATCCAATGCCCAATTAATGATGCCTATCTTTTTTTTTTTTCAATTTATGGGGGAATTTTTATGTCATTGTTGAAGTATATGTCTAATAATTTGATCACGAGGTCATAGGGTATCAATAGTTTCCTCTGTAGTAGCATTTAAGTAACTGCTCAAATGGTACATTGGGAAAGTTTGTTTTTTTAAACATGAGGAAGATAAATAGACATGACTATATGTGGTAACCTCCTTCCATTGAGCTTTTCATGTCGTCACACTATTGGAAGTGTCTCCCTCTTAATGTTAATGGCATTAACAATCATTAATGCTGCTTCTCAAGAAATAGGGCTCAGTTACTGTGGATTAGTAAAGTAGAAATTTTTTTCTCCTTTCCAGAGCAAGCTATGTGTTCCTATGAGTTAAAGCACGAAAAGAAAAATATTTGAAATCCATTCATGACAGACATTAGCAAATATATATATATACACACACACTCTTCCTAATTATAGAAACAGTTCCATAAAATCACAAAGAAACCTTTAGCAACTTTTACCAGCAGCATCAATTACCATCACACTTTCTAAAAAATAATGCATTAACAGAACAACTTAGAATCACTTTTTTCCCCTAGTGAGAACATACCATAGAAACGAACTTAGCTCTGTTTTTTTGAAACCAATAAAATGAAAAATAACTCCAAGAGAATACTTTTCTAAAATATACCATTTTATGATTTTTTAAAAAAATAAACCTTTAAATCTTTCATAGAAAGGAAACTTGGAGAGCATCATGGCATTTCAGAGACTGAAGCCACTTGAATAATACACAAGGTAAAGGAATTCATCCATACAGCATTTTCCATGGGATCCCCTTCATCTCTTCCAAACAGCTGAGATATTTATGACAGAACCTGAGTAGACCATGCTCCCTAGTACTCTGTACCCTTTATCACTGTAACAAATTTATAAGG
Source organism: Notamacropus eugenii (assembly GCF_028372415.1). Classification (NCBI taxonomy): domain Eukaryota; kingdom Metazoa; phylum Chordata; class Mammalia; order Diprotodontia; family Macropodidae; genus Notamacropus; species Notamacropus eugenii. The sequence continues at coordinate 127,307,615 of NC_092877.1, read as the reverse complement.
AGGAAAATGTCCATGTTATGTTTAAAATATCATTAATGGAGTTTTCATAATAAGTAAATGGCTTCAAAAACATTCTCCTTAAAGAAAAGTATTTTACAATGGGAAAAAGACATTGTGGCAAAATTTTGAATATTTTCATTGATAACATATTAACAAAAGACAATGACATAATAACACCATGTTCTAATATTAGGTGTAAACTGAGAAAAGTGCAAGTTGTTCGTCTTGTGCAAGGAATGCATTAAAGGTTGTTTCAGGAAAATATATTCAAGGGCCCAAAAATATTAAGAAAGAGTGTAATTATAAGGTGTAATGTGAAAAAAAAAATTTCAACAAAACAGCAGCAGCTCTCTACATTTAGGTATTTTTTGGTCCTTAGAGGATTATTTTTTTTTTCTTTTTTCCTTTATCGTCTACCACCACAAACCTAAGTGAGATCTTGATTACTTCATATTTTATTGATGTGATGATTTTTCCTTACCTAGTTTCCCTGCATTTCATTTCTGTACCTTCACTTCACATCCCTCTGGTATGAACTCCAATACTCAAGTCTCTGATGAAGAGGTTGCCTTTCTCCTTGTCAAGACCTATTCCTTTACAAACACCATTGACTCTGTCACCTTTTGACCTTCTATCTCCTTCAACTGATTGATCTTCCTATTATCAATGTCCCCTCTAATCTTCAATCATTCCCTATATACTGGCTCCTTTCCTACTACTTAATAACATATTGAAGCCTGCATCTTTAATAATACTATAACTAAACTTTACCAACCCCATAATCTCATCCCCAAGTGGCTCTCTATTCAAAGGAGCCATAGGACTTTGACCAAAACTTTAGGCTTCTCCCATTGTTGTGGAGAAATAGAGAGCTGAAATTATGAAGGAGAAAGTACATGCATTAGATAAGAAGACTTGAGAAAGTTCAAGACTTCTATGCTCCTACTTTGTGATAGTTCAGCCACCCCATGGAGATAGATCTGAATTGGAGTAATGCTGGAGGAATGGAGATGCAGAGTGCAGGCTCTGTCATCTCGCCATGGTCTTCTCACCCAGGCTGGTGTTGCTGTCACTCTGCAGTGCTAATGTTTGTGGTTCTAGACAAGAGTCTCTGGTAGGATAACAACTGACCTCCTTTCATCCCCAACACCCTCCTCTTCCTCTAGCAACTCTCTTAGTCTCTTTCCTCCCAGTCATAGGACTTTCTCTCGCTTTGCAGATGTATTAATATAACTCTAAAATCTTCTATGTATTAATACAATTCTAAAAGCTTTAACATATGCTTTATGTTCCTCAGGTCTCTGAGTCTCTGACTAGATTTCTAGGGGATGTGGTAAGTATATCTGCCATGATGTGAACAGATCCTAGCGATAATTCTCATTTTAAATGAAAACATTCCTCAGTTTAACTACCCACTCCGTTCATTCCCAGTTGAGTAATTGGGGAAGAGTTTAACTAGTTAAATGACATATAAGACATCATCTAGTACATGTTTTGCCACCTTATCCCAAAAGATATCCTCAGAAACCTTGAAATACGTTTGAATCATATCTACTTTCACTGGATTATGACAGTAACTTAACATAGTACCTTATACTTAGGAAGTGGGTATTTGGTTAGCTTGCTTTGCTGATATTCAGTTGGTTGATTTAAAAAAAAAATCTTTTAAATCCTTGTGATTATTTCCTTCTATTCTGAATGCACATGATCTGGTTAATCATTTGTTATTGTTTCATGTTTGCTAGCCTAGAGTATGTATTGTGCTCTTCTCATTTTTTGTTCTATCAAAGTTTCATGGGTGTACAGATTTACATATTATAAAACACCCCTTGAAAATTTTTTTCTGTTTAACATACACTATCCAAGTATATTTTAGTACTTCTATTTCTGCGTCCCATATTTACATTACTTTCCAAATGTCTTTATTTACCAGATTTAGCCACATGGACACCTCTTTATCGCATCAGTAAGGCAAAACTTTCACTCCAGCTTGTGGTTACACAAAGTTTCCTACTGTGACCTTAGTTTGTAGATGTACTTATGCTTAATTATCATGAAATATATTAATTTTTATGAATATAATCAAGTGTGAATCAGATTAATTTGTTTTATTTCATCATTGCAAAAATTGTTTAATGATGTTCAGTTTGTTGCTCATATAGAATTTGCATATACTCATAACTTTCACAAATTAGAGGAAGCTTTAATTTGATCTCCAGGAAGTATTAGGGATGAAAATGTATCTTTCCTCCACACTTAAATGATTAATTAAATGACATAATGATTTAGGGTGCTATATAGTGTTGAAAGATATACTAAATCACCATTTTGAAATCTAAATTTTTTAACAATGGACATTTTATTATTTCTAAAATATGCATGCATCAACATACAAATACATGCATGCACACATGATATACATTAATATATGTATATATACACATAATTGTGCATAAGATATGCATGGACACATACATTTATTTATACCTCTCAATGCATGTGATCTAAAACATTGCTGATGATCTGTAAAACTTTTTGGACCACATTGTATATTGGTCAAATGATACTTTTTAATGGAAGTCATAGATTCAGAAAATTTGTTTTTTTCTTCATGTTAATTATTTCTTTTGATATTCTGATCTCAGAAACACACATACATTTTCACCTCCAAATTTTCTTTCTTCCTCCCTACTCCTTTCCCTCATTAAGAAGGCAAGCAATTTGATTTAGGTTATACATATGCAGTGTAGTGAAACATATTTCCACATTAACCATGTTGCAAAATAACATAAAGATCAAAAAAAAAAGACAGAAATAATTTTTTTTTATTTTAAAAAGCATGGTTTTATTCACATTCACACTACATCAGATCTTTGGTGATGGGTAACATTTTTCATCATTAGTTCTGTGGAATTGTCTTGGGACACATTCTTGCTGAGAATAACTAAGTCATTCACAATTGATTATTGCACAATATTTCTGTTACTGCATACAAGGTCCTCCTGGTTCTGTTCACTTCACTTTGCATGAGTTAATATAAGTCTTTCCAGGTTTTTCTGAAATCAGCTTGCTAGTCACTTCTTATATCACAATAGTATTCCATCATGATCATATACCACAACTTATTCATCAGTTCTCCAAGTAATAGGTATCCTCTCAATTTCCAATTCTTTACCATAAATAAATGAGCTGTTATAAATATTTTTGTACATATAGGTCCTTTCCCATTTTTAAAAATCTCTTTTGGATACAAACCTAGTAGTGCTATTACTGTGTCAAAGGGCATGCACAGTTTTATCCCCTTTGGCCATAGTTACTAATTATTCTCCAGAAAAATTGTAACAGTTCACAACTCTACCAACAATACATTAATGTCCCATTTTCTCCACATTCTTTTCAATATTTCTTCTTTCCCTTTTCTGTCATGTTATTCAATCCAATAAGTGTAAAGTGGTACCTCAGCATTGTTTTAATGGAGATTTCTCTAATCAATAGTGATTTAGAGCATTTTCCCCCATATGATTATAAATAGCTTTGATTTCTTCTTCTGAAAACTGCTTGTTCATATCTTATGACAATTTATCAATTGGGGAATAGCTTATATTCTTATAGATTTGACTCAGTTCTCTATACATTTGAGAAATGAGGACTTTAGTAGAGAAACTTGCTATAAAATTTCCTCCAGTTTTCTGTTTTCCTTCTAATCTTGACTTTATTGATTTTGTGCAAAACATTTTTAAGTTAATGTAACCAAATTATCCACTCAACTTCTTGCAATACTCTGTACCTCTCCTCATATTTTCCTCTTTTTTTCAGACATGACAGGTGAGATATTCTATGCTTTCATAATACCAAAAATGTGCATAAATTATGAACTTATTTTGACCTCACCTTGGAATATGGTGTGAGGTATTGGCCTATAACTAATAATTGTGAAACTGCTTTTCCATTGACCCAACTTTCTTTTGTTAAATTGTGAATTCTTATCCATAAATCTTGGATTTTGGGTTTATAAAACACTAAATTACTATGGTTATTTATTACTGTATATTGTGTACTTAGTCTATTCTATTAACACACTAGTCTATTTCTTAGTATCAGATAGTTTTGATGATTATCACTTTCTAATATGGCCTGAGATCTGGTCCTACTGGGCTCTGTTCACATTTCTTTTCATTGATTCCCTTGATATTCTTGACCTTTTGTTCTTCTAGTTGAATTCTGTCAGAATTTTTTCTAGCTTCATAAAATACTTTGATATTTTAATTGGCATGACCCTGAATAAGTAAATCAATTTAGGTAAAATTGTCATTTTTTTATAAGATCAGCCTACCCATGAGCAACTGATATTTCTCTAGATACTTAGATCTGACTTTATTTGTGTGAAAAGTGTTTTGTAATTGTATTCATATAGTTACTGTCTTGACAAGTAGATTTCCAAGTATTTTATATTTTCTACAGTTATTTCAAATAGAATTTCTTTCTCTCTTGCTGCTGAACTTTGTTGACAATATGCAAAAATGCTGGTGATTTATGTATGTCTATTTTTTATGACTTTGCTGAAGATCTAAATTATTTCAACGAGTTTTTTAGTTAGTTCTCTAGGATTTTCAATATATTCCAACATATGATCTGCAAAGAGTGATAGTTCTGTTTCCTCATTGCCTATTCTATCACCTTTAATTTCTTTTTTCTTTTTTTTTATTGCTATAGCTAACATTTATAGAACAATATTGGATAATGATGGTAATAATAATCATACTTCTTTCACCCTGATCTTACTGGGAAGTCTTCTGGCTTATTCCCATTACAGACAGTGCTTGCTGATCATTTTAGATAGATACTGCTTATCCTTTTAAGGAATTCTCCCTTTATTCTGGTGCTCTTTACTGTTTCTTTTCTTTTTAATAGGAATGAGTGCTTTATTTTGTCAAAAGCTTTTTTAGCATCTGCTGTCATAACCATTGGACTTTTTTATTGATGTTGTCAGTTATACTGATAGTTTTCCTCTTATTGCGCCAGTCCTGCACTCTTGGTATAAATCCAACCAGGTCAAATTGTATGATCCTTGTAACATATTGCTATAATATTCTTGCTACTACTTTATTTAAATTTTTCATCAATATTCATTAGAAAAATGCTCTATGGTTTTCTTTCTCTGTTTTTCACTCCTCCTAGCTTAGGTTTTAGTATTATATTTGAGCATTTAGAGATATAAATCCTCCCTATGCACTGGTTTGATTGCATTTCATAGATTTTGGCATGTTGTCTCATGGTGGTCATTCTCTTGAATGAAATTGGTGAATGTTTGATTTGCTTTTTTACTCACTTATAATTTAGAATTAAATTATTTAATTTCCAATGAATTTTTAATCCATATTTCTGCAGCACTTTATTGAATGTAATTTTATTGTTTTATGATCTGAACAAAGCGCATAATATTTCTGCTTTTCTTTTTTTGGTTGAAAGGTTTTCATGACCAAACACATGGTCATTTTATTTTGTTGTTGTTTAGGTCTCATACACTTGTAAAAAAAGCTGTAGTCCTTTTTATTCTCATTCACTTTTCTCGATTTCAATATCTAACTTTGGTAAATTTTGTAAATCTGCATTCCTTATCTTCTTGGTTATTTTTTTGATTACATTTATTTAGTTTTGAGAAGAGAAAATTCTCTTCTATTTCTCCTCTAGAGGTCCCTCACTAATATAATTTTACCATCTATTTCCTCTAGTAAGTCATTTAACATTTTCTTAAAGAATGTGGAAGTCATACAATTTGATGTATTTGTATTTAGTATTGATATTACTTCATAGCATATGGTATCTTTTAACAGGATGTATTTTCTCTATTTATCTCTTTTAATTAGATGTATTTTGATTTTGCTTTTTCTGAGATAATGATTCTTACCCCTGTTTTTTTTTTTTACATCAACTGAATCACAATAGATTCTGCTCCAGCCGCTTACCTTTACTCTTTCTTTGTCTCTCTGCTTCAATAAATTTCTTGCAAACAATTAGTTTTTGAATTCTGGTTTTTAATTTACTCAGTTTCCACTTCCATTTTATGAGTGAATTCATCTCATTCACATTCACATTCACAGTTATGACTATTAACTGTAAATTTCCCTCTATGTTATTCCCTGCCCCCCACATTTATCTTCCTCTTTCCCCTTTCCCAGCTTTCTCTCAAAAGTCGGTATTGCTTCTGACCATCATCTCCCCCATTATGTCCTTCCTTCTGCCAGCCCCTTGGCTTATCTATACATTCCTTTACTTTCCAACAGGGCAAAAGAGATTTCTATGCTGAACTGAACATGCAAGTTAATTTCTCTTTGGACCAGTTCTGCAAGAGAAAGATTCAAGCTTTACCCATACCCCCATCTTCCTTTGTACTGAAAAGTTCTTTTGTGCATTTTTATGAGATGATTTACCCTATTTTACAGTTCCCTTACCCCTTCTCCCAGTATATCCTTCTTCCTTACATCTTAATTTTATTTTTTTCAGTCATCATCATATTCAATTCACAACAATGCCCTCTGTATTTTTATACTCCTTCTAACTCTCCTGCTAATGATAAAATTCTATGCTTTGCAGATGAAGAACTGAGGCAAACAGGTTAAATGACTTGCCCATGGCAAATATCTGAGGCCAGATTTGAAACATGAAAATAAATTTTCTTGGCTTAAGGTCCAGTACTCTATCCACTGTGCCTCCTACCTACCCAATTGCTTTGATAATTTCTTGAAATATGACTTCTAGGCTTTTTTCATCACGTATTTCAGATATTTCAATAATTCTTAGATTATCTTTCCTTGATCTATTTTTCAGGTCAGTTGTTTTCTGATTAGATATTTCATTTTTTTTCCTTTTGTTCCTTCATTCTTTTGTTTTTTCTTAATTGTTTCTTTTATAGTCATTAGCTTCTACTTTTGTAGTTCTAAGTTTTAAGGAATTATTTTCTTCATTGAGTTTTTATGCTTCTTTTCCCATTTGTCTCATTCTACTTTTTAAGTTCTTTTCTTCAATGATATTTTGAATTTCCACTCCCCAGTTAGCCAATTTTCCTCTTTAAGGAGTTCTTTTCAGTGAGTTTTTTATGCCTATTTTATCTTTTGGTAAATTCTGGGTTTTGAGATGTTACTTTCTTTAGTATTTTTTGTGCCTTCTTTACCAATCTCTTCATTCTCTTTTCACAATTTTCTGACATAACTCATTTTTTCCCCATTTTTTCTTTCCTTGTCTTATTTGATTTTTAAAATCATTTTTTAGTTTTTCTAGAAATTATTTTTGGTACCTGTGACCCATTCCTTTTCTTTTCTTTGAAGCTTTGTGTGTAGCTTTTTTTTAACTTTTTTGTCTCTTTCTGAGTTTGTTCTTCAACTTCCCTGTCACTATAGTAATTTCTAAATCAGCTTCTTTTTATTGTTGCTGTTTGCTTTTTTTTCAGCCTATTTCTTTACGTATAACATTTTAAATTTGGGCTCTACCCTCAGTAAGGAGGGGCACTATTCTTAGCTTTAAGTATCTCTTGTTGCTGCCTTCAGAGCTAGCTATGGAGATCCCTAGATTTTAACCTCTCCTAAGGTGTTATGATATAAGGACAATTGTAATCACTGCTCGCCTTGCCTGCACAAAAGTCTACGAGTGACTACAATCATTCTTCTCCATCCTGGAACTGTAACCAGGGCCTCAATACCTCTGGGGCTATAGGTAAAAGAGATTTAATGTTACTTTTAGCTCTGGGATTGTGATCTGGAATTGCAAATGGGCAAAGTGGCAAGGTCCTGCATATAGTGCCAGCAAAGTTTTCCCTGTGATCTACTTCTGACCACCCTAGGTGTCTGTGAGTTGAGAACGTGTGAAGCTGCTCCTTATGATGATGAATTGTCTTTAAGGCTTGTTTCTGGTAGCCCTGTGAGTCTTAATTTGCACTGGGTAGTAGGTCCAAACACCACTCTGTTGAGATAAGTCTTCCCTGATGACCTCCTATGTTGTTCTATGCTGGAAAATTATTTCACTTCAAGTTTTTGTTGGATATACATCTCCATAATTCAATTTGAGGTGTTATAAATTATTTGGAGGGGAATTTGAAAGAGCTAAGAAAAGTCCCTGCCTTTATTCTGTCTTGTTGGCTCTGCTTCCTCATTCATAAAATTTCAAAGAAAGAAGAAAATTCACAAGCTATCAAGTCCATTCCCAAAGAATGAATTCTTTACAAATGAATCTTTTGAATCCTCCCTCTTAACCTGAAGTAGTCATTTGGGCTCTGCTGAAAGACCTTGAGGAACCAAAGTATTGTTAAAAACTTGTTACTGGCAAACCATTATATCACCTGACATTAGCATTGACAGCAGAAGTGAAGCAATCCATAGCTAAAAGATAAAGAGATAAATGCTGTATTGGACATCAGCAATGCTTTCCCTTGTCTTCCCTTTCCATTGTATCCAGGGGTGACACCTAGATCTTGATTTGGAATTACCATCATAAACTTACTCATTAAAAAAACAAACAAACAAGATCTATCCATATGATTCACTCATTGCTTCTACATGTGTAGGTTAAATGGATTTTAAAGTCACATCATGAGGGTCTTTTGACTCTAGTATTGGATGTGGATGATTTCATATGTTCTATCCAGTAATAAGCCTCTTTCCATTACACTGAACTAATCCATTGGCATAAAACTGTTGGCATCCTTTAGTACTGCTTTGAGAAGTGGTTTTTTATTTGTTCCTAAAGTGTTCCTATAAAATTTTAACTTTTTTATTGGCTGCTCTGAGGATATCATCCAGTTTTTGGACTTTGTTTATAAAATAAGAAACTATTAATCTTTCTAAGGTCATATAGGTTTTATTAAGAAACCTTCTACAAAAATTATCATCTCTTTGAATATGCCAAAACGTATACTTTAATATTGGTACAATGTAGGTGTTAACTGTTATAAATATAGTCTTTCCATTAAGCTTTGATCTCAGGATTCCAGTCATTCTTTGAGCATGCACAGACTCAACCTTGTCCTTGACAACTTTATGTCTCAATTGACTTGCCTCAGAAAGGTCAATGTAACTATCGTTTTACTTCATTGATACAATTTTCCTTCACATTCAAAACCGAAACATTTACAGTTTGTTTTCTTTAGTAGTACATTAAATTTAAAAACAAAAACAAAAACAAAAACAAAAACAAAACGTTTTAAATCTGGGGAGTGAAGCCAAGATGGCAAAATGAGAGCACAAACTCATCTTAGCTCTAACACAAATTCCTTCAGATACTTCTAAAAAGAGAATCTGAACAAATTTTAGAGTGTCAGATTCCACTAGGACACAGAGTGGCAGATTTCCAGTCCAGGACAACCTGGAAGGTCCACTGGAAAGATCTGATACATGGGGCTGGAGGAGTGCAGGGTGTACAGGCAACATTAGCACAAACTCTGTCATAGTGGAGATGAGCAGGAACTGCCAGGGCAGACTGAATCAGAAGGAGCAGTGCAGATTCCCAACTACCAGCACAGGAAGGAAGTTCAGTGGAACTGAGTGACAGAGAAGTGCAGGATGCCAGGTAACAGCAGAAGCCACTCCTGAATCTATCAGCACACAGATTAAATATTTAAAAGTCACCTACTTGAAGTTCCAAGAGCCAAGGGAGCAGAATAAACTGTAAGTGCTCTCACCCTTCCTTTATTGACCTTTAAAAATGCAGAGAATACTACCTCAGGAAACAGTGGGAAGAGTTGAAGGGATAAATAGTTTCTCAGCTCCTAAGGCTAGGGAGATGTCAAAAAGAGTTCTCTTAATCTGGCTGAAGGGGACTAGTGCAGGACTAGATTTGACCAGACAGCCCCAACCTCAGCAAATAAGGAGGAGATACTGAGCTGCAGGTTGTGGAACCCTTAAGCACCAACATCAGGACTCTAGGTGTGCCTTAGCAAAAGGCTAAGGAGAATCCAGAAAGGGGTTCACCAGCCTTTGAGCCTGTCTGTGCTCTAGCTCAGGGGAAGATGAGACCTTCTGTAGACAGACCACCACTTCCCCACACCTCATGCCAGGAGCTTCAGTGTAACCCCAGTGAAACTCAGAAGGACTTCACCTGGCCTCCGTCTTGGCAGACACCATTACATAAGCTGAATCATTGTAGTTTCTAGTCGAAAGAACCAGAGACCACAACACACAAACCCTCAAGTTCCAAGTTCAGAAAATGTGGTCCAGAGTAGTCTGTGCCCCAGAAGCATAAATTCTTTTTAAAAATCAGGAAAAAGGCAATCACCATGAGCAGAAAGCAAATCATAAAAGCAAAGACTTTAGAATCTTACTGTGGAGGAGAAATCCAAAATATGAATATAAAAGAGGACAACATTGACACTGCACTCACATCTGAAACATCAAAAGGAAATATGAATTGGTCTTACGCCCAAAGAGCATTCTTGGAAGAGCTCAAGAAGGATTTTAAAAGTCAAATTAGAGAGGTAGAAGAAAAATTGTGCGATGATTATAAAAAGAAATTTGACAAAAAGAAAAAAGAATTCCATGAAGAGAGCAGATCCTTAAAAGTAATAGTGGGACAAATGGAAAAGGAGGTACAAAAGTTAATTGAGGAAAACAATTCATTAAAATTAGAATTTGTCAAGTAGAAGCTAATGAACCTACGAGACATCAAGAATGACTCAAACAAAATATAAGAAATGAAAATAATAGAAGAAAATGTAAAATATCTCATTGGAAAAACAACTCACTGGGAAAATAGATCGAGGAGAAAAAAAATCTAAGAATTATTTGTATACTTGAAATCCATGATGAAAAAAAGAGCCTGGACAATATCTTCCAAGAAATTATCAAGGAAAACTACCATGAGGTCCCAGAGACAGAGGGAAAATAGTCATTGAAAGAATCTACTGATCACCTCCTAAAAGAGACACCAATTAAAAATGCCAAAGAATATAATTGCCAAATTCCAGAACTATCAAGTTAAGAAGAAAATACTGCAAGCAACCAGAAAGAAACAATCAAAATATCAAGGAACTACAGTCAGAATCACAGAGGATCTTGTAGCTTGTACATGAAAAGATCAGAGAGATTGGAATATAATATTCTATAAGGCAAAGGAGATTGGACTGCAACCAAAGATCAATTACCCAGCAAAATTGAGCATAATATTACAGAAAAGGAGCTGAACATTCAATGACATAAAAGATTTCTTGATCTTTCTGATGAAAATGCCAGAGCTCAATAGAAAATTTGATATTCAAATACGAGACTCAAGAGAGACATAAAAAGCTAAACAGGGGAAAAAAATGTCATTCGACATGGTCAAACTATTTACATGCCTAAATGGGAGAATGACACCTGTCAGTCTTGAGAATTATATATTTATTATGACATTTGAAAAGGATATACATAGATAGGGGGAGTAAGTATAAACTATTTTTATATGTGCTTATTTATTTTTAGTTTTCAACATTCATTTCAACAAAATTTTGAGTTCCAAATATTCCCCCCGTCTTTACCCTCCCCCACCCCAAAACATCATTCATTCTGCTTACTCCTTCCCTCAATTTGCCCTCCCTTCTATCTCAACTCTTCCTTCCCTTATCTCTATCTTCTCTCTTGTCATGTAAGGCAAGATAAATTCCTATACCCCATTACCTGTATTTTTTATTTCCCAGTTGTACACAAAAACAATTCTCAACATTTGTTCCTAAAACTTTGAGTTCCAACTTCTCTCTCTTCCTCCCTCTCCACCCATTCCCACTGAGAAGGCAAACAATCAATATAAGCTATATATGTGTACTTTTGCAAATGATTTCCAAATAGTCATTGGATTTCCAAATAGTCAGTTGTGTAAGACCAACTATATTTCCCTCCATCCTATCCTGCCACCCCATTTATTCTATTCTCTGTTTTTGACCTTGTCCCTCCCCAAAAGTTGCTCTAATTGCTCCCTCCTCTCATTTGCCCTCCCTTCCATCCTCAGCCCCCACCCCACTTATCCCATTCTCCCCTACTTTCCTGTAGTGTAAGATAGATTTTCATACCAAATTCAGGGTGCGTGTTATTCCCTCCTTAAGCCAAATGTGATGAGAGTAAGCTTCACTTTTTCCCTCTTACCTCCCCACTTTTCCCCTCCATTGAAAAACCTTTTTCTTCCCTCTTTTGTGAGAGATAATTTGCCTCCTTGCATTTCTCCCTTTCTCCTCCCAATATATTCCTCTGTCATATCTTAATTTTATTTTTTTAGATATGATCCCTTCCTATTAAACTCACCTATAAATCCCTTTAAAATTACTGTAGATACTATCAAATATTTGGGAGTATACCTACCAAAACAAACCCAGGGACAATATGAGCACAATTACAAAACATTTTTGGCACAAATAGTGAGATCTAAATAATTGAAAAAAAAATCAGTTTCTCTTGGGTAGGCTGAGTTAATAGACAATTCTACCTCAATAAATTTACTTATTCAGTGCTATATCAAGCTACCAGAAAAGTATTTTCTGCAGTTAGAAAAATAATAGAAAATTCATCTGAGAGAAAAAAAATTCCAGAATATCAAGGGAGTTAATGAAAAGAAATACTAGGGAAGGTGGCCTAGACATACCAAATCTCAAAATGGGTTATAAAGAATCAATCATCAAAACCACTTGATAATGGCAAAGATATAGTGGAGTAGATCAGTGGAATAAGTTAGGTACAGGCTAAGAAATAGAGGGGCAGATCAGCAGAATAGGCTAGGTACTAAAGACATAGTAAGGAGTCAATGAACATAGCAGTCTACTGTTTGAGAAACCCAAGGACCCCAGCTTCTGGAATAAGAACTCACTGTTTGGCAAAAACTGCTAGAAAAACTAAATAATATGGTATGACCAATGCCTGACATTGTATACAAGAATAATGCCCAAATGGGTACACAATCTAGGTATAAATGCTGCTATTATAAACAAATTAGGGGAAAAAGGGATAGTGTATTCATCAGATTTATGGAGAATAGAGATGTTTATGACCAAATAAGAGATAGAGAACATTTTGAACTGCAAGATGGACGATTTTGATTACCTTAAGTTGAAGTGTTTGCATAAACAAACCCAATACAACCAAGATTAGGAGCAAAATAGAAAACTGGGAAGAATTTTTACAATTATTGTCTGTGCTAAAGGCCTCATTTCTAAAATATACAGAGAACTAGTCGAATTTACAAGAATACAAGTCACTCTCCCATTAATAAATGGTCAAAGGACATGAACAGGCTGTTTTCAGTGGAAGAAATTACATCTATTTATAGTCATATGAGGAAATGCTCCAAATCACTGTTGATTAGAGAGATGCAAATCAAAACAACTTTGAGGAACTACATCACATCTATCAGATTGGCTAACATGACAAAACAGGAAGATGATAAATGTTAGAGAAGTTGGAACACTGATTCATTGTTGGTGGAGCTGTGATTAATCCAATCATTCTGGAGAGCAATTTGGAACTATGCCCAAAAGAGCTACAAAAATGTGTATACCCTTTGACCCAGCAATATTGCTTCTAGGACTATAATACCAGAGATCATACATATGAGAAAATATTAATATGAGCTCTTTTTGTAGTGGTCAAGAACTGGAAATGGAGGAAATGCCCATCAAATGGAGAATGGCAGAACAAGTTGTGGTGTATGAATGTAATGGAAGACCATTGTGCTATAAGAAAAAACGAACAGTTGGACTTCAGAAAAACCTGGAAAAACTTATGTGAACTGATGCTGAATGAATTGAGCAGAACTAGGAGAACATTATCCATAGTGACAGCCACAGCGTACAAAGACTTTTTCTGGTGTACTTAGCCTTTCACAGTAATGCAAGGACATAAAACATTTCCAAACGACCTGATGCAAAATGCCATCCACATCCAGAGAAAGAACAACAGAATCAGAACACAGAATAAAGCAGACTATTTTTTTCTTCTTTTATGTTTTGGTTTAGTTTTTCACATGGTTTCTTCAATTCATTTTAACTCTTCTATGAAAAATGACTAATGCAAAAATATGTTCAATAAGAATATAAATGTAGAACTCAGAGAAGATTTTGTGCCATCTTGAGAAGGAATCAGGGAAAGAGGGAGAGAAAATTTAAAACAGATGGAGTGATAGTTGAAAACTGAAAACAAATAAATTAATTAAATTTTAAAAGAAATAAAAGAAAAAATAAAGAATTTTTGAGTCTGAATGATATTTTGTCAGGTCAAATCTCTATGAAATGAAGTCATACTTAATCTATTAAGTAAATAATTATGCATATGATTACTTTTATTTATTACTATGTATTTCATTCTCATCATTTTAATGTAGTTCATATAAAAATGGTCTAAGCAAAATTTATTGCCCTGCTATTAATCATTTTATATTTAATTTAATCCCTTCCATATTTATGTCTTAGTGAGCTTAATTAACCTCCAAGTTGCAATTATTGAGTTTCATATTCTCTTAATTTATTCATATTATGCAACATTTTAAAAATAATCTCAGATGACTTTATAGTCCTTCCCTCCATTCCCCAGTCTCTAACATCACATACCAAAATGAATATTCACTCACCTATGTTGCTAGATATTATGAGTTGATTTATACAAAAAGCTTGGACATGGTGTGATTAAAATGTGTTGCTTGGGAATTATGAGATTATAGCTCATCATTTAACTTGTTCATACATTAAGATTAGGCACATCAATAGTATCTCCATGAATAATTTTCTTTATAAAAGAGATTTGATAAGTTGTACAGTTGGACATTTGTTAAGATGAACAAGATAATTCGTAAAAATGAATTAAATGAAATCTTTATAAGGTGCTTTTATTTGCTTAACTATCATCACACATTTGTTATAACTTGGATATTTTCAAAATATCAATCTGGTTTTAATATACAGAATCCCAGTGTGAATGGAGAAACAATTTTAACAATAATTTTAGATTAAAGTTACCCTTTGAATTCTTCCCATATACATTAATACTTGACTTCGATTGAAAATTTTCTTGAGAAAAGTAGTGATGTTTGCTAGAAATGCAAAGATTTTTTCCCAAATCTTTCAAATGATTGTGTATGTCATTTACCTTAATTTCAAAAACTTTTCTGAATCTGCTTTGGAGAAAAAAGTAGCACTGTTAAAATTTGAGTGATGTACTTTAAGTTATGGAGATATTTTATTTTCTTGATCTTCTTGCCTTCATTCATTCACTTTCCTCCATTTCCTTTGACTCTGTTCTTTTTCTCTTCTCTTCAAAAGTTGATAAGGTTATTTGATTTCACATAAAAGGTATATTTATACACACATGCATTTATACATATATAGGTCACATATATTTCTGTGATAGAAAGATAAAATAGCATTGTCTTCTTCAATAGTTTTGACTCTCTAAAATATTTGAAATTATTTTTACTAATAAATGTCATGACATTTGGAATCAGGGCTCAGAGGACCAAGGCACAAATCCTGACTAGATACACTGAGGGAAGGTAGCTTCAGGACTCTATAAGGAACCCAGAAGAAATCTACATATCTAAGGGATACTTCATGAGTATGCATGCAAGGTGGAGGAAATAAAGACTTCTAGAAAAAGAACTAGGATATCCATATCTTTATCTGCATATCTGTCAATGAGAGTGATAGAATTTCTTAGTCTGGCCCAGTTTGATCAAAATGTTTTCTTTGGGAGTTTTTTGTGTAAAATTAGCAATTGAACTAATAGAAAATAAATGAGAAGAGCCTTAAAAATAATTTCAGTACTAGAATTTCTGACAAAGAAAGTAACTAGTATTAATATTTAAAAAAAAAATCTAACAGGAAATCACCTAAGGCTATTGAATTTATAGAGCATATACCACCTGCTTGGAATGATAAATATTCAAATGACATAACTAAAATTTTACTAAATCTATCCTTACATGATGTGTGATTTCATTATTTTCAATACTCCCTGTACTGATAATAGAGAAAACCTTTACATTTTATCTTTATATTAGTAGAAAGTTTTCACAAGTTGCACTGAATAAATATATTCATATACATTCCTATTCACACACATATATATACATTTATGTGTACACACATTACACATATACACTTACATATATATGTACACACGTACGTAACCTATAATATCAATGCACCTTTGTATATACATGCATTGTTTTTCCAATGCTTCGTGGCTAACTCTGGGGTGATGAAACTTTTCAAATGTAGCTTACAAAATACACTCTAATTGCTGGCCTGACTGGTTTCGCTTTTTGCCAGTTTGGTAGAAGCTTCTGGAGCTGTTGCTTCAGGGACACAGTGTTAAAGAACCCAAGTTCACGCTCACACTATAATATGAACTTTGAAAAGGATATTAACAGAGGCAGAATTAGAAGAGAACAAAAAAAAAAACTCCATGGTATTTATGGACTTTGAAATATAAAAGAACTATCTTAATCCACTTGGCAAATTCACATGCGTCTTATTCATAGAATCATATAATATTGATGGTGGAGTTACTTCATGTTTTGTTGCCAGTGACTAGTTCCTGAATAATATTTCATCTTCCTGTTTTATTTTTCAATATTATTATGTCATTGAAAATATAATCAAGAAAATAGGCTTGGTGATGTGCTCTCTCTGGAGTTGCTAACTGTATGGTAGAGTGCCCCTCAACGCTACCACCACCGCCTGCTGTGCCACCTTAAAACTTAAAGTAATTTTAAAATATCTCATTGTCATCATAACACTTCTTGGAGATAGGTACTAATGTTATGCTCATTTTATAGATTAAGAAATTATAGCTAGTAAGTGTCAGGCTAGATTTCAATTCAGATTACCTTGATCCAAGCTCTATTTATTATGCTGCCTTGAAAAAAAGTCTTACATGAAGTCTCATGAAATAATTACTGATATAGACTACATAATGATCGTTGAACTCCCAGTCTCATAGACAAATTATGTTCAGAAACCTAGGTGTCTTCACCATGTCCCTTTATCCCTATCAGCTTGGAACCTCAGCAATGTAACTGCTTTATTTCCCTATAAAGATTAACATCTGAGAACAATTTATAAAGCCATCCTTACCTAGCTTAAAAGGGGGGCTTTTTACATATATGACACATTAAAAATAGTTGGTAGAAATCTTTTCCTCTAGAGTCTGACACACTCTCACAAGTACATACAGAGTCTAAGGGAAAGTACGCTCATGTATGACAACAACAACAATGTACAGTTCATGGTTGCTAGATATATTTTTCTTTCACAGAGTGCTCAAACATTTCCGCTTCAGTATAGTCATTTTGTGTTCACTGGTACATGGTTTCTGATGCATAGACTTCCCCCAGCATATGCATGAATTCTTTTAGGTCATCTGTAGGAAAATGGGAAAATGTTCTGTATCCACTGAAGTTTGACCTATCTCCTGTGGCCAAACTAGGGGAGGCATGGTGAACACTAGAAACATGGCCAAGACTACAGCCTAAGCCTGATCTTCCTATTTAATTGCAGGTAGCTACTTCTCAGGGATTCTCACCTCCCACCAAAAAAAAAAAAAAAAAAAAGGCAATCTTGCTCCAATATTTTTGGAAAGAATATCTTTTTACCTACTTGATAAATTACAGTTGATCCCTAGGCATAGCTAAATTTCCTTAGCCTGTCCAAATATGAGCAGCACCATTCCAGTTCAAAGGCATTTTAGCATAAGGCTGAAGGCTATTGAGTGAATAATTGATTTAGACATATTTTCCCCTATTTAAGTATCAAGACAAAAATGGAATGAGTGATGTTGACTTCAACCTTTCAATATCAAATGTTGTATTGGAGCCCAACCTCCATGTCAAATTATACAAAATACTCAAAAGTTATATTAGTATTACGAGTGCATAGTATTATAAAATAAGAGTAATCAAAATGGTCACATTGGTTAAAAATGGCTACATAAAACATAGAAGATGAGCAAAAGCTAACAATAACCCAATGCTGGATAAACACAGCAATATAAAATTTTGAGAGCAAGGGCCCCTTTTTGAATAGAAACTGCAGAGAAAACTGGAAAGAGGTTTGACAGGAATTATTTTGATTTGCTTCTCAAACCACATATATCCCAATACACTTAAAATATACAGGACAAACATGAAAGATCAAACCATAAAAAAGGGAAGAATGAGAGATCAAGTACCTTTTTACAACTATGACTAGGGGAGAATTCAAGTCAATTCAAGTCAAGTCAACATAATATCAATGGATAATTGTGACTATTTTTAAAAATTATACAGATAAGAAAGAAAATAAATATTTTTTAAGCACTTGTTGTGTTCCAAGAACTATATGAAGCAGTTTGAAAATTCCTCCTTTGATCCTAACAACAACCCTGGGAGGTAGGTACTATCATTATCTTCACTTTGTAGTTGAGGAAACTGCGGCAAACAGAGATTAAATGATTTTCTAAGAATCCCACAGCTAGTACTTGACTGTAGATCCAATGCAATTTTTACAGTGCCCATCGTGGCCATGAATATCGCAGCACAATTCTGAATGGTGAAATAGCACAGACTCTCCACATGGAAGACAGAACCAAAACATTTATTCAGATACTAGAAAGCCAAATCCATCATAGTAACAAAAAGCTATACATAATAACAATGCAGAGGACAACACCAGCCCCAAGTCTTACCCCTGCTAGGCTTGCCACAAACCAGCTCCATTAAATAAATCACAAACAGACTTCCCTTAAACAAAATACCCTTCTCACACTCACAGACAGCTGCAGGCTTGCCTGCATCCTTCAGTTCTGACTTTCAGCTTTGCTCTGGCTCCACCTCTTCCTATTCCACCCTTCCTGCTCCACCCATTCAGCAAATTCCTCTCATCACAAGCTCCATTAGACTTAGATTTCTGTGTGACCCAGGAAGGTCACATAGGCCTATTAATGAATGAGAAAGATCTCCCCATTTAAATTACCATTACATTGACTGAGATCGAGTTTGAACTCAAGTCTTTCTGACTCCATTTCCATTGCTCTATCCACTGTGGCAGATTGAATTAGAAGAGGACATAAAACTTTCAAAAGAACTGCAAAGTGTAAATAATTGAAATTAAAATAAATGAAAAAATAAATTATGTTTTTCTTCACACAATAAAAATTGGCAGAGATAATTTATTATAAATGGGACCAACCACTACATAGTATAAGAATATGAAGAGAGAGCTACATAAATTAAATTTTGATTGAGATGTTATAAAGTAATCCATACTTTCTGGATTTCCATTTGGAATTATGAAAGAAGAGTGATTAAAATGTCCATATACTTTGGACAAGTAATGACTTTACTTTACAAATACCCCCAAGGAAGTCAAAGACTGGAATATCTGATGAATGCCATGGTATTCACAGGAACACTGTTCATTGTACAAAATAATTAGAAATAAAAGATACTCAGTAGGGGAATAGTGGGGGAGGGAAATCTATAGTATATGATGTAATGGGATAATATTTTTCAGTAAAGATAGGGATATAAATAGTGAGTGTTGGGATTTGTGATTTCAGTCCTAGAGAAAACTCTTGGTAAAAAAAAAAAAATTCCTTCACCAATGAAAGACAAAACTTTTTTTTTTCCACTTAAAATCTTAGAGAGTAGCCTAAGCATTGGAAGACTAATTAATTCACTTGTCCAAGATTACACAGTCAGTATGGTTCAGAATTAGGATGGCACAATATGGAATAACAAAAAAAAATGAATTTTGAGAGAAATGGGGAAATGTATATGAAGGGATGCATAACAAAAATACAGAAATAAGAATTACAAACATAATGCTTACATTGTTATAAATAAAAATATCCCTAAAAAAGAAAATAAAAATGATCAAAAGGGAGAAAAAATAAGGTCCTTCACAATGAATAATGAAACATATCTCATATTCATGGCAAGAAAGTGAGAGTGGTAGAACAGAATAATGTATTACCTTTTTTGGTATGATATGCTGTTTTATTTTGTTTTGTTTTGTCACAGGGATGGATTCAATCTAAGAAATGATTATTATATAAATAAATATACTTTAAGAAAATCTATTTAAAATTTTTTATAATGAACCAGCACTGTATTTTTATCATAGCAATATCTAGAACAGCTAGATTTTTTTTTTTTAAAAGGAGCAACTGTTGAATGAGAAAACATGGAAGATCACATTCTTTTGAAGAATTAAAAATGAACAGCACACTGAAGGAAATAACATAACCAATTAAGAAATCCAAAGAAGAGCGGTAAAAAATATCAAAGAAGAACATGAAATAAAGAGAAGATTGTTTTATCACATAAAGGTAATGAGGAATAGTAGATGGACAGTAAGCATGTCCACTGGCATCTATATGATATTAGGAGAAAAACCTCCAGGACCTTATGTGGACCTCACCTGGTAAACTTGCAGAAGGGCTTAGATGATAGTGCCACAGAATATGCCAGCATAGATGGGTTGTGATTTGTATTGTTGGAATTTATGACTCAAAGAACTGAGATATTCATTTGAATATTTTATTACAATTAGATGGTTGGATTGTATATAAGAACAGATACCTAGTCAAATATATTTTTTAATATTTCTAAAATAAACAAAATGGATATCCATTGATTAGAGAATGGCTAAACTAGGTATATTATGTGTCATGGAATATTATTTTGCTATAGGAAATTATGAAAATGAGGATTCAGAGAAACATAGGAAAACAGTTAGCAAAATGGAACCAAATATAAAATGACTTTAAAATGTAAATGATAAGACCATTAAAATTACTAAGGAATTGTTATGAATTGTCTCAGTCTTAGACAAAATATAATGAAATTTTACCTTTTCTCAAGAGAAGGTGGAGAATCACAGATGTGGGATGAAATATAAGCTATCTAAAAGTTTATTAAATCAAAGATGTATATTAAAATAAAGATGAACAAGATTTGATTACTCTACATACCAAATATCTTTTTGCAAATATCATGGGTACATTTAGAATATGATTTCCTACCTGTTAACATTCCTTCTTGCTATGAGATCAGCTCACCTCCTTTTCTGATCTCATATATACATACATGTATATATACATATATATATATAAAATCTCAGATGATATCCTTTGTATCATTTCTCTTTCATAATTGAAAGTATACTTCTGCCAACTTGTCTCTATCAAGTGCTTCTCCATTGATCTTTGTGTGCCTCACAGATGTAATTTTTCAGAGACTGAGATGGTCCAAAATGTGTGACCATGCATAAGCACCAGGAAATCATTCATGATTTTTTAAAGATATTTTTCCATGAGTGAATGTATGTGTGCTCACTTGAATGAGTGTGCACATTTGTGAGGGGGGCATGGCCAGTGGACAGTTTAGAATCATAAAACTTGCAGCACAATTCTCCAAACACAATTCTCTTCCTTAATCTATTTAATTCTTTGTCCACAGTGTAATATAAAGAGAGGGAGAAGGAGGGAGGGATGAAGGCAGAGAGAGAGAGGGAGAGAGAGAACCTCTGTGTAAGTACTACAATGCTATAATGGCTTAGCCATTATTTAATTGCATGTCATATTAGAAACTTAGCCATTTTTCTTCTTTTTTTCCCTTTGATTATTTAAGACTATTTTTTGAGTAATCATGGGTCTCATTGGAAAACTATGATGTTCAGGGATTTGATGTAATTTATATAGTGTCTTGTACAAACAAGAGTGTCTTTGCCAGTCTCTTCGAGTCCTTTTCCATAGCTTATATGATGCAAATAATTGAAGGACTATTAAAGAAATTGCCTAATCTTAACTTGTGCATAAAAAAAATTTTTTTTGAGGCAATCAGTATTAAGTGACTTACCCAGGGTCACACAGCAATTAATTGTCTAAGGCCAGATTTTAATTCAGTCCTCCTGACTCCAGGCTCCAAAAATGATTTTAGGAGACACAAATTTTAGTCTTTATTTTGATCTTCTGAATATTAAAAAAAAAAAAAAAAGCAGGATCTTTTATTCTCTTCCCTTTCAGTCAATGGTGTGACCTAAAATATGCAGTCTACTGTAGAAAGGAATTTGTAAGCACTTATCTCATCCCTTATAAAGTAATCATTACGGATATTTTCTGAAACAATTTGCCTTCTACCCACTTAGGAGCAGTTTCACCTAATTGAGAAAAGTGTAGCTGAATGGCTACTCAAAGTGCTATTTCTACAATCACCACTAGGTGGCACTCCGTGCTCAAGTTGCCCCAGCTTACTCAAGGGGAAGGGGTAGTTCTTCAAAATGTTAACTCTGGTGTGCTTTTGATTCCACCCTCTCTTGTGTACTTGCGTACTTATTCATTTGATCACCACCAAGCCCTTACTAATTTCCCATGTCTCTTTATCCATTGTCCTCTTTCCTACCTAGAAGCAGTTACGTGGTTTGGGTTCTAGAGTCAGGAAAATCTGAGTTTAAAATCCAGCCTCAGATAACTTAGTGGCAATGTGACCCTGGAAAAGTCACTTAATCTCTGTTTGCATCAATTTCCTTCTCTTTAAAAGGGGATAATAATGGATAATCTAATGACTGTTATGAGGGTCAAATGAATACTATTTGTATAGTGCTTAGTACAGTGCATGAAATATAATATGTGTTTAATAAATGTTTGTTTTCTCTTACTTCAGAGAATTACATCAAGGTGTCCTCTTCTAAAAAAAAGTCTCTTCATTTGATCATACTGTCTCTTGAAGTTATTCTATGTATATCTCTCCTCTTTGCAATCAAACTTCAAAAATAAAATCAATATCATTACCTCCGATTTCTGCCATTTTTTAACCACTCTCAATCTTGTTTTTGACCTCATGTCTCAAATTAGGGTTTCATGACACTGTTTCAGGTTTGTATTCAGTCTGACTGGTCCTTTTCACTCACCTTTACTGGATTATCATTCTCATCCTATCCATAACGTGTGAGAGAGTATAAGTTATGTTTTTATTCTGAATCTTTTTTCTCTTACTTTCATCAGCTCTCATGACTTCAAATATGAATTTTCTACAGGCAAAATTATTTATACTTAAATACATAGCCTGAACTCCATCCTGATTGACTAGCTATATGTCCTACGGAATGTTCCACAGATGTCTCAAATACTTTATCTAAAACAGAACTCATTACCTCCTTTCCTGTGCAATCCTAATTTCCTAACTTCTACTACCTAACTTCCCTGTACTGTTGAGGTGAGAATGCTATCATTCTTTCAACAAGCCAAGTTCACAACTTTAGAGCCATCCTGGACTCTTCACCATCCCTCCTCCCTTACAATTATTCCCTATTTTCCATTCACAGAGCTTTCCTAGACCTCAGATACTCATCTTTTCTCACCTATACTGTTCTATGAGCTTTCTTACTGGTTCTCTCTCTCTTTCTCTCTTTATTTCTCTCTCTCTCTGTCTCTCTCTTTCTCTGTCTCTCTGTCTCTGTCTCTCTGTCTGTCTCTGTCTGTCTCTGTCTCTGTCTCTGTCTGTCTCTGTCTCTCTCTGTCTCTCTCTGTCTCTCTCTCTTTCTCCCTCTCTACGTCTCTGTCTCTGTCTCTGTCTCTGTCTCTGTCTCTCTCTCTCTCTCTCTCTCTCTCTTTCTGTCTGTCTCTGTCTCTGTCTCACTCTGTCTCTTTCTGTCTCTGTCTCTGTCTCTCTCTGTCTCTCTGTCTCTCTGTCTCTCTCTCTCTTTCTGTC
Source organism: Notamacropus eugenii (assembly GCF_028372415.1). Lineage (NCBI taxonomy): Eukaryota > Metazoa > Chordata > Mammalia > Diprotodontia > Macropodidae > Notamacropus > Notamacropus eugenii. Next base: position 127,283,927 of record NC_092877.1, on the reverse strand, counting down.
TGTGTCTGTGTCTGTGTCTGTCTGTCTCTCTCTCTCTCTCTCTCTCTCTCTCTCTCTCTCTCTCTCTCTCTCTCTCTCTCTCTCTCTCTCCAAAATATAAGAATGCACTTTCCATCTTCTCTCAAAGGTCTACATTGGGATTTTTTCTGTAAACTTTTTTTCATAGTATTGTCATATACTTTTAAAATACCCTCCTTATAGCATGACTTTAGAAGAACCACAGGCTCTTTTTACCTTACTTGCCTCAAAACCTTTCCATTTATTTTTTTCTTCCTTTTCTTGTACTTAAAGGACACAAGAGACTGAAGAAGGACTACAACAGCTCCTGTCTCAATTTGACAATCTTTCAAATAGTTGATATTTCAATGTCTTTTATTCATATGAAGACTTTTACTAAGATGAGAAAGTTGGCATGTGGATTTATTCTTATTGACCTCTTTTGTAAATACTTTTAAATATTAAAATAATAATTTTTCCACTCCCTTGATAGTTTTACTTCACTGACATATAGTGTAAAACAATCTCTCTAAATTTTCTGGTTTTTCTCATTTACAACAGAATTTTGTTTTGCGTTTCTTCCCTTATGTATACTTTATTTGGTCATGTTGCATTTTGTGATTCCATTGTGAGGGCTCTTTCACTTTCCCCATGTGGTACAATGGAAATTTAAATGATACATTCTACTATGGTGGTTTGACTGTCTTGAGGATGAACACAATTGCTTTTTAAAACAAAGACAAATATTCCGGTTTCCATCTATTTACCGTCCCTTTGCCAGGTAATTTAATACATATTTCTGCTTTAATATGGCTTACTTGGTTCTCTTAGCAAGTCTGGCCCTTACTTCCTTTCATCTCTCTGAGTTACTTATCATAGTTTACACTCTAGTCAGAAAAAGTCATATTCCTGAGTTCTAATCTGACCTTGGGCACTGACTAGCTGTGTGACCCTGGGCAAGTTACTTAACCCTATTTGCTTCACTTTCTGCATCTATAAAATAAGGTGGAGAAGCACATGGCAAACCACTCTAGTATCTTAGCCAAGAAAATTTCAAATGGAGTCATGAAGGGTCAAAAACAACTGAAGCAATTGAATAAAAGAAAAACTACCTCCTCTTGGGAAGAGATGAGATGTGGCCCTGTTTATAAAGCTTCTACTGTCATTCCTATCCCATCTTCATGCCCATATACCCCAAGTCTTCTCTCCTGAATGCAATCATCTTTGATTACTTGCTGTATGCTTCCCTGGATCCTACAATCCTAGCTATTCCCATTAAAGTTTGACCCTTCATAGGAAGTACATAATCAAGGGGCTTTCTTATTATAAAACCTGCTTCTCTACTGTAATAAACTAATTTCTTCAAAAACTGTTGTTCATCCTTCATTTTTAAAGAGGACCAATCATATCATGAGGTGATATCTTGACTTGTGTGTGAATTGGACTTAAGTGAGGCAGAGATGCCCAAAGTTGTCAGACTCATCTTCTCTTTCTGAGTCATTAAAGACCAGTGGTAAGACAAAAATCTGTACAAGTGGGAAAGGTACGGGATGCAGTGAATGACCTGGGTGTCATCAATGTCCAACCAAGCTCTAAAGTCTACAGAATGCCTGCTTCAGCTATCTTGATGGTCATTGAAACAAATTGTTCTCATTTGCTCATTCCATGGGGGGAACATCTTCACATAACTGGGATAAGCATTCCCCTAACTTACTGATGGGTTTGAGACCTTTTGGTTACATCCAATCTGATTTGACCAGTCTGGCAAGATGGTTTTACCAGGGTGTGACCTCTGTGCATGTTACAGCTTCTTGGAGTCACAGGTGAGAGTTAGTTTTAAGATGGACACCAAAGGCAGATGAGTAGCCCTGAAAAGTGCTCTTCAAGCCCTCATACCAGAGGTGCTAGTCCTCCCTCAACGCTCCATATACCCCACCAAAATGCTGAATATCTATCTATCTATCTATCTATCTATCTATCTATCTATCTATCTATCTATCTATCTATCTACCTATCTGTGTCTGTCTACATACATTTATACATATGTGTATATGTGTCGATATGCATATACACACATGAATAATGATGATGATAATGATAGTAATAATGGCTAGAATTTATATAATGATTTCTGGCTTGTAAAGCTCTTCAAAAATGTCTTAGTCCAGTTTTAAGCAGCTTAAAACTGCATTAAGACTTTTAGAACACTCTGCATTATCTAGAATCAATAAGAACTAGCATTTATATAGCAATGACTATGGGCCAGAAACCATGGTCACCACTTTACAATTACTATCACATTTGCTCCTCAGAACATCCCTGGAGGGTGTTATTAATCCGATTTTATATATGATGAAACTGAGGCAAAGTAAGATTAAGTGACTTGCCCAGGGTTATAAAGCTAGTAAGTATATGAAGCTGAATTTAAATGCAGGTCTTCTTGACTTCAGGTCAAGTGGTCTATCTACTGCACTACATAGCTGCCTCTCATTTTGTCCTCACATCAACCCTGAGAGGTAGAGGCTAACATTATCCACAGTTTTAGAGATAAGGAAATTTAAAAAGATAGAGACTAACTGACTTGCCCAGGGTCAAACACATAGTAATATACTGAGGCTGGATTAAAAATAACATATAAAGTTCTTATATTTAAATATTTAGGTCTCATTTTGTTTTGCTTCATACCTTTTAACTTTTAATATTTGAACATAAGGAAATATAAATTCCATTTATCACAATGAAGGGAAAATACTTTGCATTGGCAATAAAGTTTTAGAAATTTAAGGATTAATAAAAATATTTTAAAATTGGTGATATAGAATTAGCTAAAATAAGAAAATGAAAATAAAAAATGAAAATAAAAGATAACAATGCAATAGTTACACTGAGATAGTTTACCTAAACATATTGCTTATTTTGAGATTGCATGATTGTGGGACTAGAGAAGAGGTAAATAAGAGGAGTTATCTGGAGAGATCTGTGTGAGTTTAATTTTAGTAATCCTGGGATATAGAGAAGTACCTACCAAGATAAGGAAGGGAAAAAATTGACTATAAATAAGCAGACAACCCTATCTGGAATGTCTGTGTTGGAATGTGTTGAATGTCTATAAGTATTGAAGACAATATTGTTGATGACAGAATATGATTGTCTAATCATATTCTAAATCATGTAGATTTATTCTCAAATGATAAATATATTCATGGAAGAATGTTTTACTACCACATTGGCTTAAATTTTGAAAGAAATATTTTAAAGGGTGGAGAAATGAACTGTGATTGTAGAAATTAATTCTTTTTCTGACACTCTTCTTGCATATATCTTTGGAGTCTCATATTCATCTCCTGTAAAGAGCAGTGGAAGATATAAGTAGGAGTCAAATGTCATAGCTAGAGTAATCAGATAGCTTTGTAATAGGATATGATTTTTATGGTGCTCCCATTCCCTCTTCCTAAATTCCGTTAGTAGTATGCTATGGTGTCAAGTGCCCCACAACTCCATTCAGAATGGGATAAAGGAATAGGGAGTATATTACCATATTTAAAGACAATACCACAGAGGATCTTACATGTAAACAAAGACAAAAGAAATGGAACAGAGTGAAAGAAGTCAAAGCCAGAAGTTTACAAAGGCAAATAGACTAGAGCACCAAACAGTAATAAGACAGGACTTAAGGAATAAACATTTGAAAAAGAAATAAGCTTTAAAAATTGTGGAGGTAGGGGAAAGCTCTGCAAAAAAAAAAAAAAAAAAAATTAAAAATTGAAATAAGAAAAGAAAAACAACAACAAAACAAACAATGGTAAGAATGTGCTATAGAGCCTAAGAGAGTGACTACAGAGCTTTAATGCTTGACGTATTGGGGGATGACTGTTAAATGATGGCATGTGAATGTGTGGTGAGAGTTAAAGATCTTCTCCACCCATTCATAATCTCAAGTGGAGCCCATTAAGGGAAGCTTGATTAGGGGAGTCTGGTTTGGTAGGAAGGACCACGCCTTTTGTTAATTTCTAATGAGGCACTGGGTCATGAGGGTTGTGATGGAGGAGATAGGCCAGAACAGTGACTGGGGGAGTAAAACAAGTCTGTGGGAGGTGGAAAATGGCCAGAGACTGTGCTCTAGGGGATTAGCCTGGCTCAGACTGTGCTAGAGAGGTGAATGCCATGAGATTGTATCTTATGCAGAGCCATGGAACAGGAGCAGAAAACTACCAGCATACCAATCTCAGCAGAAGTGAACTGCCTGTGAGGTGAGAGCAGAAGCTGAGAGCTACTTGCATTGGGACTCAAGCAGGAGCCAAGAGAGCTCCAAGGAGGAACCCTGGAGCTCTGAATTCAGCCTGGCAGTAAGATAAATACTACACAGCAAGGCACTGAGCATGTTTTTTTGTTGCATTCCAATGGAATGGTTTGGGAACCAGGGGGTGGTTATCTGGTTGGTGGGGGAAAGTGCCATATACTCCAAGGACTTGGAGTTCTATATCCTTAGGATTTAGAAGCTGGGGCTGGAGCAGTGTTAAGACCAAGACTTGATTCATTAGAGCCTACACTTGAGAGTGCCAGGAGGAAGCCTGCAATGGCAGTGACAGGAGAAGGGCGCACCCTTAAGAAGGACTTTATTTGAACTTTTTTGTTGTTGTTTTGGATTGAGGAAGGATGAGCTGGTTGCTCCCTCCCCAAAGACTGACCCCCAAAGAATGATGTTATGCTATATTATGTATACACCTCTGTGTTTGTTTAAGACCTTGTGGCCACTCTGGTAATGAGTTGTTATGTTATGTATTCTGCAAATGTGAAGTTCACGATGTGTTTATTTTGTGGGAATTATGTTGTATTTACTTAAGAAATGTTAATGTCTATTCAGATACAAGTTGCTTGTGTTACCGGCATGAAAGATCTTGGGGTTGAGTGTAATAAGAGTTAAAGATCTTCCCCACTCATTTATAGGCCTTAAGTGGAGCCCATTAAAGGAAGCTTGCTTAGGGTAGACTTGTTTTGTAGGAAGGCCTATACCTTTTGTTAATTTCTAATGAGGAACACTGGGTAATGAGGGTTGTGATGTCCTCCGGTTCTAAAAAGTGTATGTATACTCTGAGGCGAGGTTTTGTTGTGGGGCTTCCTCTTCGGAAGAAGGTTTGTGTGCCAGGTGAGACTCTGGGTAGCTGATAAGGATCTCCCTCCTTTTCCCCCAGATTTGAAAACTCAGATCTCAGTGCTTTTCTCTGTGATAACTATGTTTGTATGCAATGGTCAGACAGTTGGATCTGTCTGTTGATCTGTAATGTATGGATTGTTTATGGTTCAGACAGTTAGAAGCTCTGTCTGTTGGTCTTTATTTCTCTGCCTATATTTTCTCTGTTGGTATATGTGATTCAAGATTGTTGACCCTTCAAAAGTTGCTTTCATTTGAGAAAAGCAGATCTAAGAACCTGCTCTAGCAGACAATTCTGGATGTGTTAGAGTGCTTGCTGCTACAGAATGTAATAAAAGACTATTGTCCTTCAAGAAATGAGGAAAAACCATTTTGGAGATATAGAATGTCTTATATAAACTGATAAAGAGTGCCAGAATCAGAACCAAGAGAACAATTAATACTTTAATGTTAGAATTTTAAAAAAAAATGAATAATTCTGAAAAAAAATAAAACATAATAATCAACCATGCTTCCCAAGGATTGATAAATGTATTTGAGGGAGGACATGCATAATGAGAAGCACATTTTTAGATGTGATCAATTTAGGAAGTGGTTCAGTTGGACTGATTTGATATGTTCCTTCATTTCCTTCCTTCTTCATTCCTTCATTCCTTCTTTCTTCTTTTGTTCTTCATTCTTCTTTTGTTCCTTCTTTCCTTCCTTCACACACAAACACGCATACACACACACACACACACACACACAAACAAAGACACACACATTTAATGGGCATGGGAGGTGAAAAGGGAATAAATAAATGACTGATAATAGTTGATTAGTTTTGCTTTATAACCTTTTCCCCATTCATTTCATATTTTTATTACAAAAAATAGCTTGCTGGGTAGCATACAAGGAGTGACATATTAAAAAATGAATAATATAAAAGCAAAGGATATCTATCTATCTATCTATCTATCTATCTATCTATATATCTATTTGTTAAGGGCTGGAAGGGGGCTGTGAGACCCCCACAAATCCTGGTGTACCTGGAGAAGAATTCACAGACTCAAGCATTGTTGATGTCAAGGTAAAGATTTATTACGCTTTTCAGTGGCAAGAGTTCTTAGGGAAGCTGCAACCTTAAAGGGGTAAAGGGAAAGTTTATATAGGATATTCTATAGTATCACTTGTGCCAAATATGCTAACTTTGATGTGAGGTTAGGGTGGGATTAGGGAGTGGTTAAGGAGTGGTTAATTCTTAAAGGAACATGCACTTTTAGTATCTGCTGTGCAGGTATTTTAAACAAAATTCATTGAGAAAAACCCAAAGTGGGGCTACCTGGAGGTGTGGTTTTAGGTCTAAAATGTCACTAAGTCAGCTAGCGGTCAGGGCTGGCTCAGAAATACCAGGTTGCTCTCATCAATGTCTTGTTAGACAAGATAAATGTATGGGAGTATAGGAATATCTAAGTCTAGGATACATGATTGGTCAGTGAGTAGTAAATGTTATGACCCAGTGCACAGTAAGTTCAGCCAGTACACAACTGGTTCAAATTAATGAGTTCTATGGGTGCAGCTGGCTACTATAGCAGGAAGGGAGATAACGGTTGTTGCTGAGCATTCTATTCATTGAGCCATGTAGCTGCCTCTATCTATCTATCTGTCTGTATGTCTGTCTGTCTCTATCTATCTGGCCAGGCCAGGAATCATGCAGATCCAATGTCTTTCTCCAGCAACACTGTGCAACCCTACCCCTCTCCAAATTATGATCAAATAGCTATGGGCCTGGAACCAGGTTCCTGAAATTTATGTTATTTGTCATTACTTCAGGTCAAATTAATGAAGACCCTTAGTAAAACATGATTATATTTTATGAGGAGTTCACTAACTTATTAACACTGTCCTAAATTATTTCATTGAATCATCTGCTTAGGGTAAATAACAAAGTTCTAAAGGAATGGAAGAAAGGACAAAGAAACTTTTAGGTATAGGGAGAGAATTTCTGCAGAGAGCCAAGAAAGCAAAATAGGAATGGAGAGGTCAGATTTGGTACTACACAGAAGGGAGGTCCCTGAGCCTACACAGAGCTGCCTGAAGTCACTAAATAAGTGGTTGAGAGAGGAAGCATGAATCGAAAAGAGAGAAAGGGGGAAATTGATAAGAGGGAGCACAAAATTATCTACTTTATAACTTCACCCCAGAATCATCCATGTTGTAACCCTAATACCCTTGTAGCTTTTATTTGTCATGGAAATGTTTAGCAATCACCGCTAATGGCTTCATTGTGATCTACTAGGAATTGCCAGGGTGATATGAAGTTCTGAAAGTCCCTGTTTCAAAAGCTGTCTGTAGCAGGCTACAGCTGTTATGCTTTCAACCCCAGTTGATTAAATGATATGGCACTTTGCTAGCATCACAGGAAAAGTGCAGCTTGCTAACATTTTCTCCCTGAGGCCCTGTCTTTGTAGCACTTTCTAAAGATGGGACTCATGGCATTTAGTTAGGAGAGCAGGTGCACTGAAAGGGTCAGACCGTGTTACTGGGAGGCTAGAATAAAATCGGAAAAAACAACTTACATGATAACACCATCTGTCACATTTACTTCAAAGGTTAAAAAAATACTGTTGCGCATCTTTCTTCCTCAAATAATTAAAAAGGACGCTAACATAATTAGAGTTGAATTCTTCCTTTATTTACTTAAATCAATTATACGAATGATGTAGAATTATGGAGTTACCATTTTGTAGTATTAAAATGAAATGTTATCTGCATCCAAAGAAAGAAAGAAATAGATGTATATAGAGAACATTTACATATATGTATATATGTTCGTGTGTATATGTATGTGTGTATGTATATGTGCACTTATGTGTGTGACTAATACTGGCCATCTTTAAGGTGGGGAGGGAAAAATAAGAAAAAATAAAAAAGTTCATGATAATTTTGTTGTATTTTGAAAGGAATAGGAAGTTGTGTATAGTAGATAGAAGTTTCATATACAAACATCTTTATTATTGTGCTATGTAATGGAAATGCTTATTTTATTTCATAAATTGGGAAAAAAGGAAAAATGTATTATAAATATTTATAGTTCAAAATGAATTTTATTCTTCCCTCGTTAAGTGTTTAGATGCATGGCGCTATTCTAAGTCCTGGGATACAAAGATACATATCAGTTCCTATCCTCCAGAAGGTTAAATTAGAGCAAGAAGAATTAGTAAGTAGATCATTGAGAAATATTCAATTCAATTTAATGAAATTTCTTGAGCAGCTACTACTCTCAAGCACTATGCTACTGATACAAAGGCTAGACAGAATGGTAGAGAGATAGACAAACCAACACATACACCGCCAATTAGTAAGCACATTAATAAATCAATATGCAAGTAAATGGACTATCTCTTTCTGTCAGGGATCTTTGTTACTTTCTCATAAGAAGTGCACGTTAAATTGTTACAAAATACATCAAATAAATGGAACGACATTGGATAAGGTAATAATTGTGCTCATTTATGTATATACACATATACATGTATACGCATATATATCTAGATACATGCATATATATACATACTATCATGATCATATCTATATATGTACACACAAATACGTATACATATATTCACACTTTCATACATATACAAAATGACTTCAGAGGTGGAGTACTAACTTTTAGAGGAGAATTAGGAAAAATTTGCTCTAAGAGATGGCATCAGAAGTGAGCTTGTAGGAAGCTCTTGATTAAAATGATTAGTCTAAATTTATTAAAATCACAACTACACAAGTTCAGAAAGATTTTAGTAGAAAATAATCACTACATTTTCTATCCCTTCAAATTTAGAAATAGTTCCAATTCATATTTGTTGCCTCTTAGCACCTAATTTCAAACCCTGTTACACTGATATTTTGGGTACTGTCTTATTTACACACTGAACTTGATACTTTGCACTCCTTTGCTGTTTTACCCAATTGCTAATTGCCTGTGATACCCTAATTAATTAGTCCTTAAATGTGTCTTCTACTTGTACCCTCAAAGCAAACATAGGACCCAAAAAATTGTAGGTACTTAAGAAATATTATTGGTCCCCTGATTAACCTTTCAATGCCCACTGTCGTGCCCTACTGAAGACACATTGCTTGACACTTGTCTTGGATACAGTTGGTGTTACTTGCCCTAGGAAGCTGATTGTATATAGCAGGCAGGAAGAAGAAGCAATAAATCATTCTGTATAGCAGAAAAAATAAGTTGCACTCCAAGGAAGACTGCAGGAAGCATCAAGTCTCACTCTCATTTTCAAGGTAATGAGAAGCAGAGGGAATGGTAAGGAATTAATAGCAGAATATTTAACAGCGTTTAGTAATAAATCATTAGTGCTCCCCAGATCTGCTTATGTCACTATGCCACAGCAAGATCAAATACAGAGTGATAGTAAGGGACAGAATGCAGCTCGTTTTGTTTTTAGTCATCTAGGGTTCTTCATTTTCTGTTTAACTTCTCTTTGACTTGCTACAGTCTTTCTTAGTTTGAGATGATATTTGGTATGCTTATGCTTCAAATCTATTTCTCCTAAGCAGTGATTGAGAAAACAGCATGTGAATTATCTGTTTATAGCCTGGAGGCAAGCAATATTGAATTTAGACAGATCAAATACAAGAAGGAATTAGTTTGTAATAAGATGAACCCATAGACAAGGTTTTCTGGTTTTGAGAGGTTTCCTACTGAGGCTTTTCTGTTCCCTGAATTGTATTGTTGCTTCACAGATCTTGGCATCAAATGCTGACTTCAGTGGTAATCAACGTGAAGTTTCCTTTAATGTCTCAAACTGGACTATGCTCCAGGAGGTACCTTCTTCCCCTTGATGACTTCCACATGTATCAAAAGAGCATTTTGCTTCCTTGAGTCACAGGTATTGAGGTACTCTGGAGGACATCCCTCCATCTCTGGTATATCAGTGAGGGACCTTTACAGTTACTAAATATAAGGATTAAGCTTAAAAGCTGTATATCAATTTTGCAGCTTACTGAGGAAACACCAAATATCCAGACATTCAAGAAAAGCAGTTTCTGTAAAGTAATTTGTCAGGTGTACTGGATCATCAGGAGTTCTCCTTGGTGCTAAGATGAATCTGTTTCAAGTTTGCTTGATCTGTACATTTCAGAATGTGTACATTGTTGACCTGAAAACTTGGTTAGAAAAAAGGCAACAGGCTAAATGCATACATTTTATGCTTTAATTAATTAATCAGTTCCCTATTAAAGAAAACGGTAACATAATGCATTATGGAACCAGAAATGTTCTGGCTACCCAGTACAGAAATCTTCTGGCTTACATACATTTTGCCGTGAGAAAGGAGTTCTCTTAGATAAACACACTGAAAACAAAGTATCATCAGTTGGGTTTTATGATCCCAAGCTATGGGCTTCTTCTTTCCGTAGCATGTCTCTGTGATTTAAGATAAGGAAAAAGTCCCATCACCCGGATAACAGATATCCTCTCCGAAACAGGCCTTTGAAGTTGTTTATCTTAACAAAGTTTGACAAAACTGAAGTCACACCCCAAGGTATTTGTGTTTTTCTCTTAACACTAGGATGCTAGAAGAAGGGTCTGGTAAGGAAGTCCCATTTGCTTGACATCAAAAGGCATCCTCTAAGTTAAACAAAGGGGACTATTAGGTTCAGGCTCTTCTTAATTCAAACTCTGGCCCTTATTAAAGTCTAAAATTTATATTAAATATTATCAACATATACATACATACATAAACATATATATGTTCATATACATGTTTTCATACACATCTGTACTTCATGAAATAGTAAATTGCACACATTCATGGGTATATGTGTGTGTGTACAGTCAGTGCTGATTAAATATGTTGATTCTGGGCCAGTTATCCAATCAAAATCTGAATCTCTAGTTCAGGCCTTCCCCAAACAGAATTAATTCTTTGCCCATTAGCCAGGCTCATTGCTTTCAACTTGGGAGAGAATTCTTGGGATAGAAGAGTAAAAAAAATCATATTAACATTTCAAATTAGTTGTTTTCTACTCTGAATTTTACTATTGTATTTATTCTGAAAATGTGATTCATGTTCACATTTCAATAGCTTTTGTAAGTCAATTGGACTAAGAGACAGTAGTTCTCATAGCAGTAATATTCAAGAATTATGTGGTTTTGTTTTCCTCTTCTAAACTCTTTCAAATACAAAAGATTGATTACAGCTCTTATTACATTTAGAAAATTTAATTCTTAGTGTCCCTGTAAACAAGACCTTATGGGGTTTTGTTTTGTTTTGTTTTATTTTCCTGGAACTCTTAGCTGTAGGGATAAGGGGAGGGTTTGTACCAACAATTTAAAATGATCTTATTATATGTGGAATAATGGGGGTAAAGTGTCCTTTTGTTTGTCTAGTTCATCAGATCAATCAATAAGTCCTTGGGTAAAGTGGTGTTATAAAGGGATTTGACAAATTGGTTCTCCATATAATTAGTTTTCCCAGAGGCTACTAAGACAATATAACAAGTTTTGGTAACCTGCTGGACCAAAAGGTTTGCATTCAACCATAAGAGCAATGGTCACCCTCAATTATGAATGAACTTATGAACTATTCCTGTTTTTTACAACTTAAGGGTAGAGCTGGAAAGAACTCAGTGGCCATCTAATCCCAACAATGTGCCTCTCCCTCCCAAGTATCTACTACAACATGCATAGTAAGTAGTCACCTAAGACTGCAGGATTTTAAATGAAGTAGAGACCATCATCTCCTAAGGCAGCCCATTTTACTTTAGGATAATGCTATGTATATTTACTAATTCTTCTTGCTCTAATGTAACCTTTAATTCAAGCTGGGTATTTTCTCTGGTTCAATCTAATCTCAACTCACTGAACCTCCAGGTCTCTGTCTGCTGTGTCTGTCTATCTCTCTGTGTCCATCTTCTCTCTGTGTCTGTCTGTCTGTCCCTCTGCTTCCATTCTTACTGCCAGACTGAAAAGAGTAGAATCATTATTGGGTTTATTGGGAACAATAATCTCTGTATGGGTATCCATTGAATTGTAGTCAAGTCAAAGTCCTTACTAACAATCCTGATTTTCAGGGTAAATTTGGTGGAGTGGGAGGGAAAAAAAGTGGGAGCACAACAAAGATAGATTTTAGGAGAAATAGTTCAACCATAGGTACTAATAATTATTAGCTAGGGACTACTTTGTCTCTTCCTTTCCTCTCATTCTTCCTTCCCTGCCTTCAGCTTACCCTAAATTTTATTCCTTCATCCTGGGCTCACTTATAGGGAAGATGGGGGACAATGGGGCTCAGGTCTTTGTAGGGAAGAAGTAGATATTGGTCCTTGAAATAAAATACTGGCCACCTTCATTTAATTACTGACCATGATATCAGTAGTAAAGTTGAAGCAATTGCCATGATGATGAGTTTATCCTGGGCAGGGAGTATTAGAGTTGAAATCACAAAAAGCAAATGCTGGCAAATGAAAAGATGAATGGAAAATATATAACCAATGCCAACAAGCAGCATGAAGTAAGTGCATGAGGAAAGGATAAACTTGTGGTTAGTACAAATTCCAAGCAGCCTATACCTTCACAAAATTAAGAGACAAAGAGAGAGAAGGACCCAGGTAGCATATAACCTGAAGCATGGGAGAAAAAAAGGTCAGGGAAGCAACTAGAATACAAAATCCCTGAAATACTGTACAGTCCTCATCCAAGCACAAGCATCTATAAGTTATTGAGCCTGTTGGGCTGACACAAAGGGCTGTATACATCCACCAGTTTCAATACTGGAACAGTCCAAAAGAGATCAAAACCCAAGTCAGGCTGTGAAGAACCCAAACTCATAAATTCCAAAAGCATATGAGGAAAATTTATATAATATAAATATGAAATATATTTGTTATTTTTTATAAATACATCTACACTTAATTATAAGCTTCAGGGGTTGGGGGGAGGAAGAAGGAAAAGAATAAAATAAAAAGTGCACAGAAGATAACAAAAGAATACTTACAATGAAGCAAAGAAAAGATGGATAGCTCTCAATACAATATGTAGTATTTCTTATATAAGCTCTCTTGAAATGGAAATTTGTTGCTGTATATTTTGAATCTTTTCTAATGTTCTGTTGTGTACATGGCAATGCTTTATTTTTCTTTTCTTATTTTTTATTATTTTAATTTCTGCATTTAAATTTGTTTCTTTTTTCTTTTCTTATTTTTTATTTCAGTTTCAAATAAAAGATAAAAAAATGTGAGGACTAATTGATCTTTGCCACTTTATTAGGGGCTCAGAGGCTTGCCCATTTCATCTAAGAGAATCAGAAAGAGAGCAGAATGTGACCCAAGAACAAAGTCATACTATAGAAATGAAGCTAGAGATATGAATAGGCACAAAAAATATGCCAAACATTATGAATAATATGCATTGAAAGAAGCCCAGGAGATATTTTCAAATTCCAATCCCATTTCAAACACCTGCTAGCTTTGTATCCTTGGTCAAATTCTGTAACCACTGCTATCTTCAGTTTTTTTTTCAGCTATACAATGCACATAGTAAATAACAGTTACCTCATGGGGTTGTTGTGAGCATCAAAATACTTAACAAATATGAAGCACTTACAAACTTTAATAGATTATATCAATGCTGGTTTTTATTGTTTCTGCTGTTTTTGTGGTCTTTTTTTTTTTACTGTGTTTTAGATAAACCTAAAAGACAAAAATAATTCCACAATAAGTTCAAATAGAGTTTTAAGGGAAAAGATGTTCTAAGACAAATAGAACACAGAGACAATAAGAGTACTTGAGAGAAAGTAAATAAGAGTTATAGAATGAAATATGATGGTACTTAAAATGATGAGGGAGAAAAGAATGTGAAGGATAATTAATAGAAGAGATAGTGATAAACCTTTAAAAATTAGAATGGCCCAACTACAAAATGATAATTGCAGAAGACAATAAAAAATATTAAAATATCAGAAGCTTGAAAAAGAAGCATCAAAAACAGCTGAGTTGAAAAATTATTCAAGGAATCATTAAATGATCTCACACTCATGCTACCTCCCCCACAAAAAAATTCTGGATAACCCATTTCAGGAAACCATAAAGGAAAGTGACTCACATTTCTTAAAATCTAAGGCAAAATTAAAATAGAAAGAATTCAATAGTTATATCCTTAAAGATAACCCAAGTAAAATACTCAGGAACATCATAGTCAAAATTAGGTCCCTCAAGCTCAAAGAAAAAAAAAATATTAGTTGCAAATAGAAAGAAAAAACTCAAGTACTAATTAATGACATTGTCAAGATCAATTAGACATGACAAATAAAACTGTAAAGGATGGGAAAGTTTGACATATGATCTTTCAAGAATGTAAAGGAAAAAGACTTAGAACCAAGAGTTGCCTGTATCGAAAAATTGAGTTTCATCTATAGGGAGGAAAACATGGACTTTAACCACATAGTAGACTTACAAGTTTTCCTAATGAAAAGACTAAAATTGTGAAGAATTTTAAGCAAACAGGAAACAAAAAGAAACATAGATAAATATTTCCAAATGAATAGATTATTTACATTCTATTAGATGGAGAAGAATCAAGAGTTTTCTCAAAACTCTGTCTCCATATGTCATAAAGAAGTTAAATTGCAAAATAAGTACATGATTTACATATAAGGGATGATACCATAACCAAATTAGGACAGCAAGATTGCCTATCAGATATAAGAAGAAGGAAAAGTTTAATTATTCAATCTATTTATTTATTTATTATTCGTTTATTTATTTATTTATTTTTCATTCCATTTATTTATTTATTTATCTATCTATCTATCTATTTATCTATTTTATTTATTCATTTATTTATTTATTTATTTATTCACTTATTTATTTATTTTTAGTTTCTAAAAGCTTTTACGTGTGACTCCCCTAAAGGCAAAATATCAGGAAACAATTCACTGAAGAGATAATACAAAATAGTATCTTTATCCCTTCCTTTCCCTCAAGTATACAAGCTTTCATCTTATTAGGGACATTTAAGAGCAGTTTTCCATGTCTAAATATGTGACTTGTTTAAAAAGTCACTCATAATTATAGCCCTCCACTATTTTGTACATCTCTAGCATGCATTGTGCAGCTTCTTTGCAGTCTCAACCACATACTTGCAACATAACTAGAAAGATCATCTGCCCAATCTAATAAAATATTTTAAGGTTGTCATCTACTTCCCTTTATCTGCTAGAAAGAGAAGAATCTCCAAAATCTTTTGTAACTGGTTAGAACACTCAACATTTTTGGAAAAAAATCCAACACTCTCTGAACCATCCAAATTATTATAAGTTGTTGTTCATAAACTTAGAGAGGTGAAGCTCAAAACTAGATATATTAAATTGTCTCCTCCCTCAAATGGATAATTAGAAAAAGAGATGATTTGTCTATTAGGTCAGTTAAAGAAGTCCTATTCCTGCAATGTTCCTAAAGAAGTCTCTTTCCTAAAAGCCAACTATACTAGTTGACTGTGATGGAGATTGCAACAGATCTCACAAGGATTTAAAGTCCCAAACAGTGCCATCCCAAAGATAGCCAGCAGAGCAACAAAGGAGTTCAATGACCCAAGTGAAATGCCAATAAAGGCACAAGGAGAGGAACCATGGGTGATTTTTAGTGCTATTTTCATTTAACAAGCCATTAGTAGAATAGTCCAAAGACTTCTGTCTTTCATCACCCCAATATGTTTAAATCACTTATTGTAAGAAGACATGATTGACAGGCTGGAATCCCTTCTGGCAGAGATCTTCAAGGGAGGCCCAGTTAGATCCCAGCATGGTCTTGCTAGAGTAACCTATGGCTGAGGGGCATATCATAGGTATTTCTTGCTTGAAGGGAGCTCTTTGGTGAAGATGCCTTTAGGAAATAGTTTTTTATCCTCCTCTTCAGGGATGGTTGGAACAACCATGATACTATCCCCACATTTCCAGTCAACAGGAGTAGCAACCTTCTTGTGTGCTGTCAATTGAAGGGAATCAACCATTCTGAGGATCTCATCAAAGTTCCTGCCAGTAACTGCTGGGTAGAGGACAGACAGCTTCAACTTCTTATCGGGGCCAAAGATAAATACAACATGAGCTGTCAGAGGCATGACCTGCCAATCCCATTCATCTGGGTCTAGCATGCCTAACTTGATATACAGGTCCCATTTGTGATCATCAATGATAGAGAAAGGCAGCTTCTCTGCGGGTTTGTCTCCATTGCATGGATTGATATCCTCACTCCAGGAAAGATGGTCTTGGACAGAGTGAATAGAAAGGGCAATCATCTTAACATTGCTCTTTGCAAATTCTGGGACCAGCTTTGCAGCATGGCCCCAGCTCTGCTGTACACACTGTAGTAGAGTCCTGAGGATGGGAGAAGAGAATGCCCCATGAGACTCTGAGGAAGTCCTGGAAACGGAAGCTGCCCTTCCTGGTGTCCACCTCGAAGTTGGGGGCCTAGTCTCCAAGCAGCAGACCTCCAAGCATGGCAGTGGTGAGGGGGCAGGGGACAGAAGAGGAAGGAGGAGCCATAGACAATGTGGGTGGGCGCTCCTTAGTGCCCGGAACAAAGGAAAAGTTTTATGACCAAACAAGAGATAGAGAACGTTATGAAATGCAAAATGGATAGTTTTGATTAGATTGAAATAAAAAGTTTTTGTATAAGCAAAGCCAACGTAAACAGGATAAGAAATGAAAGCAGAAAAGTAGGGGAAAAATTCAGAGCCATTGTTTCTGATAAAAGTCTTTTTTTAAAATGTGTAGAGAAGTGAGTCAAATTTATAAGAATACACGTCATTCCCTAGTTGATAAATGTTCAAAGGGTATGATCAGGAAGTTTTCAGATAAAGAAATTAAAGTTATCTATAGTCATATGAAAATGCTCTAAATCACTATTGATGAAAAAAATGCAGATTAAAACAACCCAGAGGTACCACCTCACACCTATCAGATTGGCTAATATAACAGAAAATGAAAATGATAAATGTTAGAAATGTGGGGAAATTGGAACACTATTGCACTGTTGGTAGACTTGTGAACTTATCCAACCATTCTGGAGAAAAATTTGGAGCAATGGCAAAAGGCCATCAAAATCTGCATGCCTTTTGATCCAGTCATATTACTACTAAGTCTGTATCTCAAAGGTATCATTACAAAGAGAAAAGGATCCACATGTATAAAAATATTTATAGCAGCTTTTCTGTGGTAGCAAATAATTAAAAATGGCATGTCCATCAACTGGGAAATAGCTTAACAAATTGCAGTATACGAATGTAAGGCAATACTAATATTCTATAAGAAATGATGAGCAGTTGAATTTCAGAAAAACAATAAAGTCTGCAAAGACTTGCATGAAGTGTTGCTGAGTGAAGTGAGCAGAATGAGAAGAACATTTTACATAGGAACAAACACTGTGCAATGACTAACTATGACATACAGCTCTTCTCAGAAATACTAATGATCCAAGATGATATCAAAAGACTCATGATAGAAAAATGCTAACAGCATCCAGAGAAAGAACTATTGCTGTGCTGGGGAAGAGGAAGAGGAGTGATGGAGTGAGAAAATTTTGGAGCTGAAAATTTTATACAATTGATGTTGAAAACTAGCTTTTCATGTAATTGGGAAAACTAAAATACAATTAAGTGGGAAAAACAAGTGAAATTGGAGAGACTGAGGGACTGTGAGTCATTTTATACTATTTTGATTGTATTAAGAGAAGAAGGAAATAGGAAGGAAAATGGAATATACCAAAGAGAAAAAAAAGGATGAGAAAAGGAAGGAACTTAGTATCTAAAATAATAGGGGTATCAAAGATGAAGAGTATAGAAACTTGAAGGGATAAAATATGAGCATACCATAAAATTCACTTTCATTACAAGTGAACAAAAAATAATATATGAAAACACATGCACACACATCATTTGATAGCAAAATATTTAAACTGAAGAAGGAATTAAGTGAAAAAATATCCTTAAGACTGGTGTCAGGTTAGCAAGGGAATAGTTATAAGTAAAATAGATGGAGTGTGGAGATATACTTAAAATGAAAAATTTTATTTTATTGTAAACTGTAATAATCTGGGGGCAAGAGACAGAGAAAAAAGGCAACAAAAGATAATATTAACAATTCAATTATATCAATTCAAATTTGAAATTCAAATTTATCAGTTTAATTATCAATATTTTATTATGTCAGAAAACACATAATTTAAGAAAACTCTTCTTTTGCTAATTTTTCCATTGATAGGGGTAGAGTAAGGAAAAGAAATAAGATCAGGAAAGAGAAAACTAACAAATAATGTAAGATACATTTTAACATGGAAACAAGCAGTTTAAGCATTTCCAAAGATAGTATTACTGGTAAGTGGCGTTGATGAAAATGCAAACCTAGGTTTTCTCATTCCAGACTTAGTGGTCTTCATTAAGCAAATTATTTTCACATTTACTATTTTTGACCATTAAATGTTAAAATTTTAGTTCCCTGATTATTTTTATGAATCTTGTTATAGAAACGTACTACCAATCAAAATGTATCTTTGATAATGAAAATACCTTCAGGACAACTTTGCCTGAAATCTATTTTGCTTTTGGTTGTTGTTTTCTTTTTACCTCCAAAGAGACCAACAGTGCCTGCTTTAACAAAGATCACAGATTTCAGGACATGAAAGAAAGCTTCTGTGTGTATCTCAGTAACAGACAGGTTTTCTAAGATTAAGGGGAAAAAATCTAAGCCTTTCATACAGCTCTCATTAGTAGCTACTTGACAAATGGCAGAGTCAGTAAATGGTAGACGAAAATTAGTTATTACTAAGTACCAGTACCATTTTTACTATACAATAAATGCTTTTTTCTAGCCACTTTTGACTGCTTTTGAATTCTATGGTTACAAGTTAATCATAGTTTTACTTTATTTGGTTTATTAATTTGTATTTTTTACATTGTAATCATTTTCAAATGTGCCACTCGTTGAACTTTCCCACATAACAAAGACAATTCAACCAAAAACCTGACTTATAAAATCAATATATTATAGCATATGCATGCTTATATTAATAATTCATTAAGCAGTTTGTTTATTCATTCCTCATATGATAGACAGTCACTTGATTTCAATTACCATGGAGTTCTAGAGACAAAAATTATAATAGTCCAACCACTTAGCTTTTATATATAAAGTCAAGCCCTGGGAGATTATGTAAAATTCCCAAAGAATGGCCAATGTCGGTATAAACTCATTCAAGCATCCAAATTCTGACAACTGAGAAGTCATTCCATAGTAACATAAGAGTGGCAAAGATGATTTAACATGAAATTAGATTCGGGACTTATTTCCCAAAGGTGAGAATGTTTCTACTGTCTTTTTTCATTCCTGTGCTACCAAATCACCGACTATTAAAAATCAAAATCATACCTATCCATTATATCATTCCTAGCCTATCCACTACTACTTCAAATTTCTTCCTCCATTTTTGCAGTACTCTTCCACTGATTTCCTGGTAATACTTGTACAATAATTAACACACTTCCTTTCACCTTGCATTGCTGTCTTGCTCATTTTAGATGACTCCCTCTAGATAACATCAGGGCCCTGGACATGATTTCTATTATCTGGTACACCTTTACCCATATTCCCGGACTTTCTAATCATGCTAGGAGAGTTGATTGTAGTTGGAGTGGAATACTTCTCCACTACCACTCCATGGTACCCATCTACTTTCATCAGTAACTACTTCTCTTTTGAGTTTCATGTACCCCAAACATATTTACTTCAAATTCTGGTTGTCATTATCTAGCAAACCCTAAGACAACATCCCTCTTTTCTCAATAAACTTACTGCCTGGTTCACCGTCTTTTTCAATCCATTTCTTTCTTTTCTCTGTAGGGTATTTCAATATACATGTTTTTTTCTCTAAAATACCCAAACTATCCGTTCCTCAATCTTTTCAGAGTTCATAATTTATTCCTTCATTAAGCTGTTCATCTTCTCAGTCTCAGGTTCTTAAAGCCATTCTTTGTCCTCATTATAACCTCCAATCACTCTTCCTTAGTATCAACTGAAGCTATCACTTATGTTCTGCCTACATTCTCCTGCATTTCAAATTCTGACTCTGTTGTAAATCAATTCAAATGGACACTATCATTATTTTTCTAGTTCTTCATTTGCTTTTCATATTGTTGATAACCCCTGGTCAAACTCCAATCATGGATTACTCTAAACATCTATATCCTTTATTCCTCCATGGAGATTTCTAAATAGAATAAGAGTTGTTAACAAAACTGGATTAACTATATCCACAATACACTTATGCTGTATAATCTCAACTGAGGAATAGAACGCAGCAAGGCAACATGAGTACTGTTCACTGTTCAGTTTCTTGTTCCACTCATCTCTGTGGCCATTTAAAATCACTTCTCTCTTCAAGCCTTCTAAAAAAGAAAAACCTACTCTCCATACCCATTTAGAAAATTTGATCTTCAAACACAGGTCTCAAGAGAGGCATAAAAAGGTAAACAGGGGAAAAGGAAAACTTGTTGCTCAATTTGGGCAAACTGTTTGCCTCCCTATAACGGAAGATGATACTTATTAATCTTGAGAATTGCATATGTATTATGAAATATAAAAGGGATATACATAGAAGGCACAGGTATAAAGTAAATGATGTGATGATAAAAATGTGATTTGGTTAAAGGAAAAAATAACAAATTTAATTAAGTATATAAATGTAACTAGTTCTATAAGTAGTAGGAGGGAAGGGAGAAAGAAAGAGGAGGGGAGGCTAAAAGGGAGGGAAGAAGTAGTAAGGGTAAAGAGGAACAAAAGGGAGGGAGGCTGAAAGAAGGAAGGGAAAACTGCGGAGTTTTAAATTAAATTTATTAATTTATTTAATAAAATTTATTATTATCTTATATATTATTATATAATTATTATATATTAATATTAATTATATAATATATATAGTATATATAATATATGTATTATATATTATATAATATTGTATATTATTATATAATAAAATTTGTTATTAAATAAAATTTATTTAATAAATTTATTAAATTAAATTAAGTTTAAATTAAATTTAATTTAAAAAATTAAAACTATTTTGGAAGGGAAGGGAGAAGGAAGAACTAAAAGCACAAATGGTGGGAAAGAGGATGGAGGGAAAGACACAGTAATTATAACTGTGAATGTGAATGGGATGAAATCTCCCAGAAAATGGATATGGATAGCAGAATGTCTTAAAAGTCATAATCCAGCAACATATTGTTTACAAGAAACACATTTGAAAAGGGACACATTTACACACAGGGTAAAGGTAAAAAGTTGGAGCAGAATATACTGTGCTTCAGCTGATGTAAGAAAAGCAGGGGTAGTAATCCTAATCTCAGACAAAGCAAAGGCAGAAATAGATCTAATCAAAAGAGACAAGGAAGGAAACTATATCCTGCTAAAATGCACCATAGACAATGAAGTAATATCATTACTATACATATATGCTCCAAGTGGTACAGCATCTATTACAGGGAGAAATAGACAGCAAAACTATACTAGCTGGGGACCTCAAATTCCCCCTCTCTGTATTTGATAAATCTAATCTTAAAATAAAGAAGAAAGAATTTAAGGAGATGAACTCTTAATAAGGTAGAAATGATAGAACTCTGGGAAAAAAAATGAATGGGGACAGAAAGGAATATACCTTTTTCTCAGTGGTGCATGGAACATATACAAAAATTGACCATGTACCAGGGCATGAAAACCTCACAATCCAGTGCAGAAAGGCAAAGATAGTAAATGCATCCTTCTCAGATCATAATGCACTAAAAATTATATGTAATAAAAGGTCATGGAAAAATAGACCAAAAATTAATTGGAAAATAAATAGTCTAATTCTAAAGAAGGAATGTGTTAAATTGCAAATCATAGAAACAATCAACAACTTCATTCAGGAGAATGACAATAATGAGACAACCTACCAGATCTTATAGGATAGTGCAAAAGCAGTTCCTAGGGGAATGACTACATGAATAAAATAGAAAATGAGGAGATCAATAAATTGGGCATGCAGCTGAAAAAGCTTTAAAAAGAACAAATTGAAAAGTCCCAAGCAAATACTAAATTAGAAATACTGAAAATCAAAGGAGAGATTAATAAAATTGAAATTAAGAAAACTTTTGAACTAATAAATAAAACTAAGATTTGGTTTTATGAAAAAGCCAATAAAATTGATAAACCTTTGATCAATTTGATTAAAAAAAGAAGAAAGCCAAATTACCAATATCAAAAATGTAAGGGGTGAACTCACTTCTAATGAGGAGGAAATTAAAACAATTACTAGAAATTACATCGACCAACTTTATGCCCATAAAATCAACAATCTAAGTGAGATGGATAATTATTTTTTTGTATTTTTTTTTGAATTTATTTATTTTAAGTTTTCAACATTCATTTCCACAAAATTTTCAGTTCCAAATTTTCTCCCCATTTCTCCCCTCCCTCCTTCTCAAAATGCCTTGCATTCTGATTGCCCCTTCCATCAGTGTGCCCACCCTTCTAACACCCCTCCCTTCCCTTATCACCATCTTCTTTCTAGTCCTATAGAACATAATAAATTTCTCCACCCCTTTACCTGTAGTTTTTATTTCCCAGTTGTACACAAAAACAATTCTCAACATTTGTTCCAAAAACTTTGAGTTCCAACTTCTCTTCCTTCCTTGCTCCCCATCTATCCCCACTGAGAAGGAAATCAATTCAATATAGGCTACATATGTGTAGTTTTGCAAATGACTTACTTCCATAATACTCATGTTGTGTAAGACTAACTATATTTCCCTACATTCTTTCTTGCCTCCCCCTTTCTTCTATTCTCTCTTTTGACATTGTCCCTCCCCAAGAGTGTTTACTTCTAATTGCTTCCTTCACCCATTTGCCCTCCCTTCCATCATCCCCACCCCCACCCTGCTTATACTTTCCTGTAATGTAAGAGAGATTTTCATACCAAAGTGAGTGTGCATGTTGTTACTTTCTTGAGCCAAATGTGATGAGAGTAAATTTCACTTTTTCCCTCTCACTTCCCCCATTTTCCCCTGCACTGGAAAGCTTTTTCTTGACTCTTCTATGATAGATAATTTGCCCCATTTCGTTTCTCCCTTTCTCCTCCCAATCTATTCCTGTCTCATGCCTTAATGTTATTTTTCTTAGATATGATCCCTTCCTATTCAACTCTGTGCTCTCTGTCTCTGTCTCTCTTTATTTCTCTATCTCTCCCCCTTTCTCTCTCTCTCTCTCTCTCTCTCTCTCTCTCTCTCTCTCTCTCTCTCTCTCTCTATATATATATATATATATATATATATATATATATATATATATACATACACATATATACATATACGTGTGTGTGTGTGTGTGTGTGTGTGTGTGTGTAATCGCTCAAACTCCCCAGATACTGAGAAAAGTTTCAAGAGTTACAAATATTATATTTCCATGTAGGAATGTAAAGAGTTCAACTTTAGTAAGTCCCTTGTGATTTCTCTTTCCTGTTTACCTTTTCATACTTCTCTTAATTCTTGTGTTCAAAAGGCAAAATTTTCTTTTCAGTTCTAGTGTTTTTATCAAGAATGCTTGAGCATCCTCTATTTCGTTGAATGACCATTTTTTCCCCTGAAGTATTGTATTCAGTTTTGGTGGGTAGGTGATTCTTGGTTTTAATCCTAGTTTCTTTGACTTCTGAAATATCATATACCTGGCCTTTCAATCCCTTAGTGTAGAAGCTGCTAGACCTTGTGTTATCCTGATTGTATTTCCACAATACTCGAATTGTTTCTTTCTAGCTGCTTCTGATATTTTCTCCTTGACTTGGGAACTCTGGAATTTGGCTAAAATATTCCTAGGAGTTTCTCTTTCTGGATCTCTTTCAAGAGGGATGGGTGGATTCTTTCAATATTTATTTTGCCCTCTGGTTCTAGAATATCAGAGCAGTTTTCCTGGATAATTTGATAAAACATAATGTCTAACCTGTTTGTTTTTTTTTTATCATGGCTTTCAGGTAGTCCCATAATTTTTAAATTGTCTCTCCTTGTTATATTTTCCAGGTCAGTTGTTTTTCCAATGAGATATTTCACATTACCTTCCATTTTTTCATTCTTTTGGTTTTGTTTTGTGATTTCTTGGTTTCTCATAAAGTCATTAGCCTCCATCTGTTCCATGTTAATTTGTAAAGAACTATTTTCTTGCTGAGCTTTTGAACCTCCTTTTCCATTTGGCTAATTCTGTTTTTTAAATCATTCTTCTCCTCCTTGGCTTTTTGGATCTCTTTTGCCAATTGAGTTAGCCTATTTTTAAAGTGTTATTTTCTTCTACATTTTTTGGGGTCTCCTTTAGCAAACTGTTGATTCCCTTTTCATGAGTTTCTTTCATCACTCTCATTTCTCTTCCCAATTTTTCTTCCACCTTTCTTATGTGATTTTCAAAGTCCTTTCTGAGCTCTTCCGTAGCCTGATATCATTGAACATTTATTTTGGAGGTGTTGGATGCAGAATCCTTGACTTCTATGTAATCCCCTGAGGATAAGCATTGTTTTCCCTCATCTGAAAGGATGGGAGAGAATACCTGTTCACTCAGAAAGTAACTTTCTATAGTCTTACTTTTTCCCTTTTTTGGGCATTTTACTAACCAGTTACTTGACTTTTGGGTCCTTTGTCAAGAGTAGGGTACACTCTGGGAGCCTGTAAGCTCTCAGTTCCTCAAAGGTGGCACAATCAAGGGAGAAGAGTTTACTCCCTGGCCTGGCTCCTGGTAGAGATTCATATCAGCTGCTCAGTTCCCCCATGGGCTTTAGGCAGGGGCTAGGCCACCACTCAAGGCTGAGGTTCAGATCAGCAGCTCAATTGCCCCACGGGCTTTATCCAACAATGGAAGCTGTCTGATGCCTTCCCAACCACTGTAGCCAAGGTCTGATGCTAAGCTGCTGCCCCTGCCACCACCACCACGAGGGCCAGTGCCTGGAGCTGCTCCCTTGTCACCAAGGTAAAAAAGCTCTCTCATTGACATCTGAAGCTGTCTTCGGTGTCTGTGTGTTGAGGGTGCTGCAAACTGTCACTGCTCCTATGTATTCCACCCCCTAGGCCTGCTCATGTACTTCTCCTGGCATGCTACCAAGTCTGGGCTTGGCTCCACTCCACTTCCCAGTGTGACAGACTTTTCTTGTCTGCCTTTCTCCTCTCCCTGGGCTGGAAATCTACTCCACTCTGTTGTTCTGTGGCTTCTGATGCTCCAGAATTTGTTGAGAGTCATACTTTACAGGTATTTTATGGGCTGTGGGGGAAGAGCTCGAGTATATGCATCTTTCTACTCTGCTGTCTTAGCTCTGCCCCTGGATGATTATTTAAAAAAATATAAATTATTCACATTAACAGAAGAGGAAATTCAATACTTAAATAACCCCATCTCATAAATCGAAATTGAACAAGCCATCAATTAACTCACTAGGAAAAAATTTCCAGGACCAGATGGATTCACAAGTGAATTTTTATCAAACATTTAAAGAACATTTAATTCCAATACTATATAGACTATTTGGGGAAACAGGGGAAGAAGGAGTTCTCCCAAATTCTTTTTATGATACAAATATGATTTTCGTACCTGAACCAGGAAAAGCCAAAACAGAGAAAGAAAATTATAGACCAATTTCTCTAATGAATATAGATGCAAAAATTTTAAATAAGTTTTTAGCAAAAAGAATACAGCAACTTTTCACAAGAATAATATATTATGATCAGGAAGGATTCATACCAGGAATACAGGACTGATTCAATATTAGGAAAACTATTAGCATTATTGATGATATCAGCAAGATAACTAACGGAAAGTGTATGATTATTTCAATAGATGCAGAACAAGCTTTTGACAAAATACAACACCCATTCCTATTAAAAACACTGGAAAGCATAGGAACAAATGGAACTTCAATAAAATAACAAGTAGTATCTACATAAAACCTTCAACAAGCATTATATTCAATGGAGATAAGCTAGATGCATTTCCAATAAGATCAGAGGTGAAAGAAGGATATCCATTACCACCATTGTTATTTATTATAGTACCAAAAGTGTTAGCTGTAGCAATAAGAGAAGAAAAAGAAATTGAAAGAATTAGAATAGGCAAAGAAGAAACTAAGTTGTCATTCTTTGCAGATGATATGATGATATACTTAGTGAATCCCAGAGATTCAAGTAAAAAACTACTTGAGATAAGGAAAAACTTTGGTAAAGTTGCAGGTTACAAAATAAGCCCACACAAATCTGCATTTCTTTATATTACTAACAAAGTCCAACAACAAGAAATAGAAAGAGAAAACCATTGAAAGCTAGAGTTGACATTATAAATATTTGGGGTCAACTTGACAAAACAAATTCAGGGACTGCATGAACACAATAACAAGATACTTTTCACACAAATGAAGTCAGATCTAAGTAAGTGGAAAAACATCAGTTGCTCACGGGTAGGCTGAGACAATATAATAAAAATGACAATTCTACCTGTTAATTTGCTTATTTAGTGTCACACCAATCAAACTGTCAGATAATTATTTTCTAGAGTTGGAAAAGATAATATCAAAACTCATTTGGAAGAACAAAAAGTCCAGAATATCAAGGGTACTAATGAAAAGAAGTGCTCGGAATGGTGGTCTAGCTCTACCAGATCTCAAATTGTACTATAAAGCAGCAATTATAAAAACCACTTTGAAAACAGAAATGAAGGGCAAATCAGTGGAATATGCTAGGTACTCAAGACACAGTAGTCAATGAATATAGCAAAATATTGTTTGATAAATCCAAGGACCCTACCTTCTGGGACAAGAACTCTCTGTTCAACAAAAATTTCTGGGAAAACTGGACAACAGTAAGGCAGAAAATAGGCATAGACCAATAACTGACACCATACACAAGAATAAAGTCCAAATGGGTACATGATCTACGTATAACGATTGACACTATAAACAGATTACTGGAACAAGAAAGAGTATATTTATCAGATTTAAGGAGAAGGGAAGAATTTTTGACTAAATAAGAGACAGAAAACATTATGAAATGCAAAATGGATAATTTTGATTACATTAAATTGAAATGATTTGCACAAACAAACCCAATGCAACCAAAATTAGGAGGGAAGCAGAAAATGGGGAAAGAATTTTTGCAATTAGTGTTGTGATAAAGGCCTCATTTCTAAAATATATGGAGAACTGAGTCAAATGTACAAGGATATAAGTCATTCCCCAATTGATAAATGGTCAAAGATATGAACAGGCACTTTTCAGACGAAGAAATTAAAGATATCTATAGTTATATGAAAAATGTTCTAAATCGCTATTGATTAGAGAGATTCAAATAAAAACAACTCTGAGATACCACATCACACCCATCAGATTGACTAACATAACAAAACAGGAAGATAATATATGTTGGAGAAAATGTGGGAGAGTTGGAACACTAATTCCTTGTTGGTGGAGCTGTGAGCTGATCTAGCCATTCTGGAGAGCAATTTGATACTATGCCCAAAGGGCTACAAAAATGTACATACCCTTTGACTCAGTAATATTGCTTCTAGTACTGTAACCCCAAGAGATCATAAAAATCCCACATGTACAAACATATTTATAACAGCACTCTCTGTGGTGGTCTAAAACTGGAAATCAAGGAGATTCCCTTAATTTTAGAATGACTGAATAAATTATGGTATGTGAATGTAATGGAGTACTATTGTACTATAAGAAATGATGAACAGAAAGACTTCAGAGAGGCCTGGAAAGACTTACATGAACTGAAGCTGAGTGAAAGGAGCAGAACCAGGAGAACTTTTTACACAGCAACAACCACAGTTTCCAAGGATTTTTTCTGATAGACTTAAAACTTCATTGCAATGCAAGGACTTAAAAAATTCCCAATGGTCTTTTAAGGCAAAAATGCCTTCCACATTCAGATAAAGAACTATGGAATTCAATCGCAGAATGTAACAGAACATTTTCTTTTGTATTATGTTTTGGTTTGTTATATGATTTCTCCCATTCATTTTTATTCTTCTACGCAACACGACTGTGGTGAAAATATATTTAATAGGAATGTGTGTGTAGAACCTCTATAAAACTGCATGCCATCTTGGGGAGGAAGGGGGAAGGTAGGAAGGAAAGAGGGGAGAGAGGAAAAAAAAATCTAAGTTACATAGTAGTGATTGTAGAACACTGAAAAGAAATTAAAAAAATAATAAATTACACATGGGAGGACGGACTCCAAAAGGAATAAATAAATCATTCACAAACTGATTTTAATTTCATCATCCCCCTGAAATTTCCCTTTCCAAAATTACCATTATTCAGCTACTTTTCAAATCTAATGACATTTTCTCAGGCATCCTACTGCCTGACTTTTCTGAAGTATATAACCATTTTCCATCTTACACTTCTCATACTCTATCTTCTGTTGTTGTTGCTTTTGTGTGTGTGTGTGTGTGTAGGGGGCATTACAGGTACTCTTTTTTGGTTAGCCTTCTACCTGTCTGACCACTTCACAGTCTATTTGCTATATCTTTAATTACTACAAGTCCCATCACTGTGGGTTTTGTGCTAGTTTAATTTTTCTCTTTGTATTCTCATAAGCCTTTTTTTTGTTGTTGTTTTAAAGTGATCTTTTCCCCACTGCCTTTCTTGGTCTCACCTCTGATCATTTCATCTCATTTTTACCCTTTTGCCTTCAGGGTTTGGCTTATTAGTTTGTTTTTCTCTCCTGTTTTTATCTGGTTATATAATTCTTCCCTCCTCTTATCCCCTTCACTTGATCAAACGGATTCTAGCCTTCCTCTCCTTTCATTCAACTAATCCTGGTCAATAATATTTGGGGGGAGGGAGGCAGGGTCTTTTGAAAAAAGAATTTCTCTCACTCTTCATTATGTATTTGCTCTTTATTAAGTCTTCTCTAGACCTTTCTCTCTGATTCATAACTCCTATAATTATCTGATAGCTTTCCTTTCCCTGTGTTCCTTATGCAATTGTGGCACACAAAGTATTCATTGTGGAACAATGAACCAAAACCAAATCAAACTAAACCAAAACAAAACAACAAAAAAGAAAAAACAACAACTATACTTCCTTATTCATATAAAGTTTCATGCTTCTCTCTGCTGTTGCCATTGCTGTTGTCCTTGTCAGCTGCATTTATTCACGTCTCTTATGTTTCTCGTTTGGAGTGTTTAAGAACAGTCTCTTCAGTTATGACTTTCTAAATATGTTTTAATTGCCTCTTTATTATTGAAATCCATCTTTTTTTTCATATATGGTTAAGCTCAGATTTGCAGTATATGTCACAATGAGTTGCATCCTGAGCTACATTGTTTTTCAAAACACATTATTCCATGACTTCCTAGATTTTCTAGTGGGTACAGAATAGTACTATATTAATAAAAATGTCCTTTCCTTTTTATTTAGAGGTCTTTCTCCTGATTACTGGAAGAACTTGTTGTTTCTGAATTACATTGCAAAAATTTAACTCTCCTGTGTCTTGGGGTTTGCAGTCTCATTTATTTTCTCATCTAGGTTATCTATGAAATTTTTCAATCAATCTTTAATTTTCAATATTTTCAAGTCCTGAATATTTTTCTTATGTTATTTTCTTCACTAAGTTAAAGTTTCATTGCTGTTTTTTGTTATTGTTTTATCATGTTCTTCCAGGAGACCAATGATTATTAGGCTGTCTCTATGAATTCCGTCTTTTTTGCATAGTGGACATATTTTCCTGTAACATTATGGTTTTTTCTTTTTGTTTTTGCTTCTCTTCTTCTGGATTGTCCTTTACATTTGTATATTTCTACTCCCAATCTATTCTTCTGACATTTGTTTCTTTGGTGACCCATACTATTACAAATTCTATTTCCAGTTTTATCTTTTTTTCCATTATTTTTTGTGTATGGGCCTTACATTTTCCCCTCATAATAATTCATATCTCTCTTTTCAACTACTGAGGAAATGTTGTGGTTCCATGTTCTCACATAGTACAGGGTCTTCTATCCATCCAATGTTTTACCATTTACCATTGTTTTGCAGTGTTTATTCATGGATGCCTGAAATGAACTCATTCAGTAGATCTTATTTTCTTCTGTTGTTATTATTGATGTATCTGCTTATATTCAAGGTCTTTCAATTTTTTAAAATTTTCTAGATATCTTCATTAATTTCAGTCTTTTTTTCTCCTGATTTTATTTTCCTCTTCACTTTCTAACTCTGTTCCCTTTGATGGTAGTTTCCTTGGGGAATATCTCAGCATTCATACTTTACCAGCCTTGGTTTCTACCATAAATGACATTAGGTCAGAAATGGTCTCAGCTTGATATTGTACTCTTTCCCTTGGGTTTGGCGGAGTTCTGCATAGCTCTCCACCACCTGCATGAATAGTATTTTCTCCTAGTGAACTGTTCCACTCCTGGTGGTTCAAAGTTTTATAGTACTGCTACTACTGGATTACCATCTTTCGCTCCTTAAAGACTACATCCAATGTCATCTCTTGTGGTCTGAGCAAACTTGTTTCTAGAGTTAGGGTATCCATGGCACTGGAGAGAGTGAGGGGAGGCCAGGGAGTAGGGGTGGATTTTGTTGTAAAACTCTGTTGGGATCTCAGATTTGCTATTTGTAGCATGGGAGGTAAAGGATGGGTACAGAATAAGCACTGGGTTAGTGAATGCCAGTCTATGTGTTTTTTAAACTTCTTTTTGATTCTGGCTTTCCCAGACCATGGAGACAACTCAGGTTTCTTTATATTTGGAGCTTGATTATTTCCTTTATATTGTTGTTAACGTGACCTGGAAGTCAAAAAGTGTAGTACATATTAAAAGCACTAATAGTATTTCTGTTCCTTCCACTAGTCAATGACTAGCTACATCTTTCTTCCATCAAGCTTGATTAAAGAACTTCTTTACTTATGAAGTAGTAGTGAAGTTTAAACACTTCTTCATTCCTTTTTGAGGCTTTAGAATCTTTCATTTCCTTTTTCTTGTTCATTATAGTCTATAGTGTTATCAAGCAGAGTTGGAGAACTCAATTGATCAAGA
The DNA here is from genome assembly GCF_028372415.1 of Notamacropus eugenii. Lineage (NCBI taxonomy): Eukaryota > Metazoa > Chordata > Mammalia > Diprotodontia > Macropodidae > Notamacropus > Notamacropus eugenii. The sequence continues at coordinate 127,252,685 of NC_092877.1, read as the reverse complement.
TTGTATTTGTCAGCACTGCCACCCCTCTGTCCCAAAAATATTATTTTCCTCCACCCTCTGGCCCCTCATCTGGTTGGCTTATATAAGTTATTTATTATATGTTCAATAAAATGCTTTCTTCTCTTCTGACTCCACTAATCACTTCTTTAACTTTTTTAACCTCCTCTCAATGAGCCATAATCCTTCCTTTTTGATCCTCCTCCCTCTTTCAGCTTGAGAATGTGGACTATCCTTCTTTATGTTTTTATCTCTAACACTTAGCACACTTAGTACCTACCACTTGGAAACTGCTTAATAAATCTAATAGCATCCCTCCCCCAATACTTCAAGATCAGTACTCTATGTTATCCCTAATTGCTGTACTACATATTGTGTTCTCACATGGTAGTAGATAGACTTTAATTTACCATTGTTTTTTTTTTAAGTCATCATATTGCAATAAATCTGGAGATGAAGCTCTCAGAAACTAGCTGGACTAATCTTTGGACAGCAGACATACACATTATCCTTAGATGTGTACTTTAACACTGAGGAAAAATAATCTTTCCAAATTTTAAGACCTATCAGGGTCTCTACTCCTCTGACTTAGCCTTAATGAATCCAGAGTGACCTCTGCATGGGAGCAGGACTACAGTGAAGGCTCCACATATATGTGTCACACATTTTGGCATAGTGCATAGGGAACAGGAGTCAAAGTTGAGAAGATCGAAGTTAAAAGTCTTACTAAGGCACTATTTGGTCCTAAGTCACAGCCTTAGGTAACTCCTATGATTGATTTACTAAGTCATAGAAAAGTTGTGTTATACCATTGTGAAGGAAGTTCTCATAGCAGGAATTCTCTTGCTCGTGAAATTGTAATCTTTCATATACCCTTTTTAAATCAAATTATGTGGTTAGGAATAGATAACAATTGAAGCTAGCCTGACATTTTGAGTGCCAAAAAGAGGGAGGTCATAATATCCATTACCATTTTGAATCAATAAATTTTTAAAGATGCAACTTCATTGTTTTTGTATTGATAGTTCAATGGAATAAAATGTTTTATTTGATGTTCCTACTCTCTATTTTGTAGATAACTTTCCAAGTGAGATAAGTAATTTTTGTCATACTTGGTATACTGAAAAAAGGCCTATAAAAAAAAACATTTTAAATATAATTTATGAGTAACCTTGAATATTTTTAAATGGTTGCTGATAAATATTTTCTATTTAATATCTTTTAGGAATGAATTTCAAACAATTGCTTAGTGAAACAATAATTATCAGAAGAGATTTCAGTAGAAGGGAAAATCTTTCATTGGCTTTTCACTACCATTTTAAAATTAAAAAAAAAAAGAGTGATTAAATGAAGGAATGGAAAAAAAAACCCACAAACACATAATTCTCATAAATGTATGAGTCAGAGTTCTTTCCATAGTTTAATTTTGCAGTAAACTATTTGTTTACCTACATTACGACTTAGCCCTTGATGATTTTTCAAATCTTAGGACCAAAATTATGCCGATAAATGGAATTTTGCATCTTATCCAATTCTCTTCATTTTATTGAGTGTCTTTCATGAAAAGCATTATGTCACAAAAATTTTTTTACAGGTCTTGTATCCCTGAACAAAATTAAATAAGTATGCAGTTCAAGGAACTTTTTGAAATGAAGAAACATCATTCAATAATAGTTGCTAATAACTGATGAAAGAAGAATTTAATTCAGATTTTCCCTTTAGCTGATATTAGGCATTGGTCATCTTTTATTTAGATATTAACTATAAAGAGTTTTCTACCCTAGAGGCCTAAAACAATACCTAGAAAATAAGAGGTATGGTGTAACCAAATCTAGTTTTTTGGACAACATTGTTTTCAATTCTACATTGTGATGTATTAAAATATGCATTATCTTTTGCAGAAACTACTGACATTTTCTTCTGACCTCTATTTGACCTTAGTGTAACCTTTTGATCTCCATAGGTCTAATTTTTTCTCAAAATCAGAAACTTCTGATTTTTATATTTGTTTTTTTCTATGACTTTATTGATTTCAAAAAATAAACTGCCAAGTATTTAAGTATGGAATTGTCATGATGATGATAACAGCTATCTAATTCTAACAATAGCTAGCATTTATATATCACTTTACGGTTTGCAAAGTACCTTACCTTATTTGATCTACATGACAACTTTGTGAGTGAAAATGATTATCTCCATTTTACAGATAAGAAAACTGAGAACCAGAGGACTTAAGTGACTTCTCAATTTCATACATCTAGTAAGTGTATGAGGCAGGATTTGAATTCAGGTTGTCCCTACTCCAAGGACAGCATTCTATTCATTATAATGGCTATCTGCCTTCTAGCTAATAAGCAGATGTTTGTGCATATAAAGTAGCATGTTAAATGGAAATATGATTTTGATAAGTATTTACATGGAAAATGTATTCATAGATTGCTTATAATAGTTATAGATTTTTCTTATAGTGGTTTTTAAAAATAGATATACCATATTATTTTTTGGGTTATTGACAAGTTTTCTCCCATTAAAGCTTGAAGGCTTTCCCTTATTAATTGGGGCACTCAAAGGCCAGAATCCGATTTTGTAGGAATCCTCTAAAATATTAAATTTCTGGAATACAGACACACACACTCACACTATTCACTTCTATGATATGTAACTTCTCTTATACAGTCAGCATTTGAAAATGATGAGTTGTAAGGTCTTTCAGAATCCTGACTGAGATATGCTTCTCAAATATCAACCTTATACTTATTCTGTTTAAATGTAACTGTGAATTGATCCCAGGATTCTTGAAAACAATTATATAGTTAATATCATTTGACCGAGAAGTCCCACAACCTATGTAAAGCCCAAAGAGATCAGAATGGAGGGAGGGGGTAATCACATATACACTAACATTTTCATAACAACAATGTTGTGGAAAATACAAATTTGAAACATAAAGTCATTTGTTTCAGTTGGGTGATGGATGAAGAAAATGTGTTATGTGAACATATAAAGTACTCTTGTGCTACCAGAGGAAGATATAGAAGGAATTCAAAGAATAATGGGAATCATACAAATAGTATAAACTGAAGCAAAAGAAGAAAACAAAATCAGAATTATACGCAAAATAATAAGTTTAACAAGAACTCCTGTCCTCGTTCACCTCATTAAAATTCTATGACATTCAACAAGCACTTGCCAAGTACATACCATGTGCCAGGCGCTGTACAGAGTGCTAGGTATATGAAGATAACAAATAAGTATCTCTTGCCCTCAAAGAGCTTATATGCTGCCATACTTACAAACTCCAATGAATACCCATGTCAAGGTAACTCTTTACCTTGGTGCAGTTAAGCAATCAATGAAATATACCTTCTTATTCTCTATAGAGAGATGGTGGGCTATGAAGGCAAGATGATATGCACATGTTCAAATGCAACTGATAGGTCATTAGTCAACTGTTTTTCTTTGTTATGGAGAAGGGCTCAGTGGAGTTAGGGAGCAAAGGAGACATAGAGGTTAATATTTTAAAATGCAAAAATTATTAGAGTTGTTATTGTTTTGCTTCCTCTCATTGTTTATGTCATACTTAAGTACATTTAAGAAATTAAAGGGTCAACATATTTTAATAGCTTGCATGCACTGAAACAGTAAACTTTGCTGTTAATGACATCCTCATAATAACAAATCCAAGCCAGCAATTTAATAAAAGTCATGCTTTTGTCATTATAATCTTAATTTTTCCCCTTACACGTTAACTAAAGACAATCCTATATTTTATCATGTCTCTTCAATGTGTATTTTTAGAACTTCTTTGTTTTAGCAAAGAGACTTAGATCCCCCACAGCCTGGTTCTTGACTTCTTTTTTGAGAGTCATATAGAAAGATTGGTGTGTAAGACTTCAAATAAAAATGAAATTGTCATAGTCCTTTCCTTTGCCCTTCCAGTGCTAGGTCATCTTTTTTTTTTTTCAATAGAACAGTCACAATGCTTTAGAATTCTTGGGTTCACTGTTAATACTTGTTTTTGGTTAAAAAAAAGCCTGTTAGTGTCTGATAATTACTTTTTTGAAAGCATTGGAGGTTTTCCTAGTAAATTATTTAGCATATTATCTATCTGTAGACAACACAAAAGCAAAAACATCCGAGACTGAAATCAAAATAAAGATTTGCAGTGTTGAAAAATGTAGTGGTAATGGTTTCCTATAGAGGAAACACCTGTTAATAGAAAAGAATTAAAAGCATGTTCCAAATACCACAAAAGTGAATAAAAGAGCTCAAGGCACTACTCAGACAAAAGAATAAAAAAAATCACCAACAAAGGCAATCAATCACACCACCAAGCCTTGATGAAATGTTTTCGCTATTTGCAAACAACAAAAGGTATCTGTCAGTAAAGGGAAAAAATCCTCAGGGACAGTTCTGCTGATTAATTATACAAATAAATTGCCTCTTTAGTAACAAAGTGCTTGCAAATAACATTTCAAATACAAATTTAGCATTCATTTTGGCTGATCTGTAGGTAGCCCTTTTGCATTTAGATTTCCTTTCTTTAGGGAGGCCTTAAGATAAATTTATTTTATAAGATTAGATTCTTTGAATTCTAGGTCTCATTTAAAACATGGAGGTTGAATAGCTATGGAAATATTGAAAGTATCTATATTTTTGCAACCCTTAGTATTTGATATATGACACAATCATACCTCAGGGAAAAAAAGGTGGGGGGGGAGGGTGAATGGCCTAACTAGATAAAGGGTCTCAAGGATATAGCTGTCACTGATCTTGTGAGAGAGGATCCAGATATGGTCAGTAGATCTAGGAGGGAACTGGGCAGTTTTGACCTAATTGAACTGGGAGTTCAGTCTATATCTCACTTCGCTGAGAAGAAAGCTGGGGAAAATCTTTCCCCCAACACTCTATAAAAGTCTACTCTTTTATTTTTCTCTAGACACTGAATTGTGAGTTTTCATATTTAAATGAGTTCCTGGATTTTTTTCCCTCTATTTGAGATAGCCATCTTTCCAACAAACACTCTAGTATTTCCTCTAACCAAGATCTGGACAGATTGCAATATACCTTGGCATATCAGGTTTCTTCAAGAATGTTGTTATTGTTCAGTCATTTTAGTTATTTTCAACCCTTTGTGAACCCATTTTGAGGATTTCTTGGCAAACATACTGGAGTGGTTTGTCATTTCCTTCTCCAATTCATTAACTGGGCAAAAAGGGCTAAACGATTTACCCAGCGTCACACAGCTAGTAAATTTCTGGGGGTCATATTTGAACTCAGGTCTTTCTGACTCCATGCCTGACATTCTGTCTACTATGCCACCTAGTTGTGCCTCTTTAGGAATAATAAGAAATAACTTTAGTGGTGTTGTTGTGTCATTTCAGTCATGTTGAACTCTCTGTGATCCCTTTTTAGGTTTTTCTCAGGAAACATCCTGGAGTGCTTTCTCATTTCCTTGTCCAGCTTATTTTATAGATAAGGAAACTGAGGCAAATAGGGTTAAGTGACTTACCTAGGGTCACATATCTAGTAAGTGTCTGAGGTTGTATTTGAACTTATGAATATGAGTCTTTCTGTTTCTAAGTCCAATGTTCTCTTCACACAGCTCCCCTAATTTTAGGGGTGGGATAATTTTATTGATTTAGAAAACCCCTTCCCCCAATGCAGTTCAATAGCTTTTCTGCAACTTGTAATTTTGGAAAGTTTCCTTCGTCATTGTGAAGTAATGTCCTCAGTTTGTGACCTATTTCTGATCTCATTACTGTGAAAAATGTAAGACATAAATCTAGTTCTTGTTAACTCTAAGATGACCTTCTAACCTCTATCTTTAGTGATTTCCCTCTGCCTTTCCAAACATTTATTTATTCTGATGGCAGGGGAGATGACTCAATTGTTTACCTTTCTCCTGTTTTATAACTAGCTATAAAAAGGCATAATACATTTGATGGGAAGAAGCGATGTTCTTAGACTAACAGTGTAGCTGTGCCACTGTGGCTGGACAGCATGATTGCTCATCCTATTGGAGTGCATGGATCATGTTGGGAAGACTACCCAGTGACAGAAGCTTGTGGAGGCCCTGCTGGAGTTGGGACAGTGGGCAGAATTTCCCCTATTCCCAAAGAGATCCACAGAAATTGGTAAATTGCTAAGCTGTTACCTGGAGAAGAAAAGCAACTTGGAGAATCACATGGTACATCTCTTTAACCACTGGGAACAGGTACCAGCAATACTTCTCAAAGCATAGAAAATCTAAAGGAAGAGATTCACTCCCTTTCTAAAGAGACTATTCCAGCGGCCTGAGAGAGAGTCGTGGGAGAGTTATGGATCTAGGGCAGGCTAGCCAGCTCTCTGTGCTCAGTAGGAAGGCAGGGGAGTGCCTAGGCTCCACTCACTGGAAGAAAATAGGGTTTCCTCTCCACAATCACCTCCAGCTCCACCAAGTCTGTGCTCCTCCTCACCCCAGGACCACCTCTCAGGGCTGAGATCCAGATCAGCAGCTTGATTGCTCCTGGGGTTTTAGGCAGAGGGATCCTAAAATGGACGCTGTTGCCAAGGTGACTGCTGCTGCCCTGGACTGGGGTCTAGGGGAGGACCTGGCTCCCTTCTCACCCAGGGAAAAGAGCTTTCTCCCTGACCTTTGAAATTCTCTTTGGCATTTGTGGAGAACTGGGAACTGCAGCTGCTGCCTGGGATCCCACCTGCTCCAGTATTGTCCCTAATATGCTGTGTGGCCAAGGATGGGCAGTGCTCTGCTCTGAGCCCAGTGGGATAGACCTTTTCTGTCAGCCTTCCAGGCTGCTTTGGGATGGAAATTGCTTTCACTCTGTCGTTTTTTTGTTTTTTTGTTTTTTTGTTTTTTTTTTACTTCTGCTGCTTTCGAATTTGTTTAGTCATTTTTTGCAGGTATTTTGTGGGCCTTGGGGGCAGATCTAAGAGCAGATCCATCCTTCTACTCTGCCATCTTGGTTCTGCCTCCCTTATCTGTATTTCTTAATCTGAGTTGAGACCACACCCTTCCTTGTGAGCCCCAGAATAAGGTATGAAGTAGGAGTGGACCAGATCATCTCTTTGGGCAGTGGATGGGAAATATGTTTTTGGTGAGTCAAAAGAGTGATTTAGGATTTGTTCCCAGGTCTGGCATTAGAGAAAGACCATTCTCCTTCCTTTTTAGCCCTGTTTTCCTTTCTCAACCTTGTTTTTAACTGAAATCATCAAAATATTATTAAGATAAATTAATTGTTTGATCTAGTTTTTTTAGAATGGACAATGAATTTGAATAATCCTCAATCACCTTCAAACCTAACATTTATCTGAACTATGTGAGCGCACTCTTTTTTTAAAATTTCAGTTGTCTTAACATTCCATCCTGATGTCCTTCTTTAAAACATCAGCCATCTTTTGGGAATGAATAAAAACAGCAGGAATATCTACCTTAGGAAAATAGCTGTGGGAAGCTTAATGTTTCCTACCCCTTCTTTTTGGGTTCAAATGTGAAATCTTAAACAAACCCTAAATTTGGCTTAGAACAAAAAGCACTTGATTGCTACTATGAGAGAGAGTATTGATCATGGCCCACTGTCTCCCAGAAGTCAATTCTTGCTTTGAGTTTTACCTCAAGGTGGATACATGAACAGTACAGCTGGACCTACACCAGCTAGGTCCACTCTCTTGAGTAGCTTAAATAAATGCAATCTCTAGTGACTTGAAAGGTCACGGGATGGAGGGAGGGCAGCCAGCAGGAACTTTTGGAAAGAATGAGAGAGCTGGCTTTAAATCTCACCTCTGACCTTGTAAGTAACATCAGGTCACCTCCATATACTTTGTCTTCTGTATCTGATAAACAAGGATAAAGCCTGTGGTACTTGACTAACAAGGCAATCATTAAGACTGTAAACCTCAGAGGACTCTAGAAATGCTGGTTCCTGTCACAAATGCTTCTTAATTATTGGGGATGGATATCTTAGAACTCTTAAATTTACAGGTTAAAAACTTGTGCTTATAAATCACCATGAAATAAAGGCTCCATTTGGTATTTGTTAAAAAAAAAAAAAAGCATAGTAAGTCACATTAAAGCATCAGTATAGAGGTTCTGGAAGGGCCTTCTTTTACATATTGTATCCAGTACATAATGCGGTAAGAGAGACTAACGAAAATTTGAGGGCCACTTTCTTCAACTAGTGCTTTCTGTCCCTACAACTCAAATGTTTGGGATTTCTTTAAGATGTGACACTACTAAACAAACTTTAAAATAGTCTAAGGGACCTCAGGCAACTTGATTTCTATCTTCATCATCAATTAAAAATTAAAGGTAAACAATTATGTCCTCATCCACAAAGCCAAAGGTTTTTTTTTAGTCTCCACATGCCTTGATCTCTGTATATTTCTTGATGATATTAGTTGACTTCTTGTTACACTCCTCCTCCTGATTTTCTAATATATTTTCTCTCAATTACTAACATATTTCTCTAATAATTTCTTCTGTCACATTCATTAATCTTTTCATGATCCCTTAATATCCCTAGTTCCTTCAAAGATCAATCTATACAGCTCATCTTTCTCTTTTCCTTGTTCTTTCTACATCTTCTGTTCACATATACTTACAAAGTTTCATCTGTCTTTTCTACTCAGATTATACCCAAAACTCTTGCCCTAGGACATACCAAACTTCTGAGCTTTTGATCTGAATCACTGACTTATAGTACAGTATCACCTGATTATTTAACAAGTGCATCACATAGAAGATGTCTCAAAATGAGGTCATTAGTTTTCTTCAAAACTCTGTACCTGCCACCTTCCAACTTCCCTGTATCTATCCCTATTTCTATCCCCTATATGAACAGCATTCAAACACCAATAATGAAAAACTATGTTTGAAATTCTGCTGTTATAGTTTATCTCTCTCCATTATCCGAAGATGTAACCAATGATCAAGTTCTTCCTCTCTAAGCTGTCTTTGTTGTATATATATTACCCTTTTACTTTATTTCCACTACTACAGTCTTAGTCAGGGGCTTATTACCCCCCTGCCTATTAGTCATAGCATTCTAACTGGTCTTCTTCCAATATCTTTCACTTAAAAGAAATATTTCACATTATTGTCAGATTTATCTCCATCATGCCTTGATGTGATCATGGCTTTGTTTAAAATTCTTTATTTACTAACAAAATAATGTCAATGTTCCTTAGCTTAGTAATCAAAGTCAACTCTAATATGATATTAAACTATGTTTCCATTCCTTTTCCCCTACTAACCTTATATGGCATCTTTGATCTACAGTTAGTGGTCAGTAATATGGCCAAAACCTCTAATGCAATCAAGAGATAGAATTAGACTAGGTAGGGAGTGTGCAAATTTATTAGTCACACTGACATTTAGTATATGTATTGATCCTGCATTTTTGCCTATTATTAATATAATTTTGCTTCTTAATGGCAAGATCTTCCCCACCCATTAATGGACCTGCTCATTAAGGGGAGTTTGATTAGGGAAGATTTGGAGGAAGGCCCATACCTTTTGTTAATTTTCTAATAAGGCACTGGTTCTCAAGGGTTGTGATGACCTCTGGCTCTAAAAAATGTATAAAGACTCTGAGGTGAGGTTTTACTTTGGGGCTTATTCATGGAAAGTGTTTATTTGGTCAAACGCGACTCTGGGCAGCTGCTAAGGACTTCCCCACCCCCTTGAAAACTCAGATGTTGGTGCTTCCCTCTCTGATAACTACATATGGTCATATAGTTATCTCTTGATCTGTGATGCATGTCAGACAATTGGAAGCCTGCCTGTTTCTTTTGATTTCTCTCTATTTTCTCTGAAGTTCAGAGTGCTAACTTTTCCTCCTGATCTAAGTGAATGATACATGTGCTTGATTAAAGTGGTTGTTGACCCCTCAAAAGTGCCTTTCCTTTTAGAAATACAGATCTAAGAACCTGTGAGAGCAGGCCCCCCTTTGTATGTCAGGGTGCTTGCTGTTACAGGATAACCCTGTCCACAGGTCCAAATGCGTGAGCACTAGAGCCACATCATCTAAGATTACAGCTAAAGTCAAAGTGGAAAAAAAAAAGCTCAGTTTTGTAATTCCTCGCTAATTCAATCCTTCCCTACTCTTTGATATGCACAGGCCTCCAGTCCATTCCTAAAGCATCCTGTGTTTCCTTCATGTAAAGACTCAACTACCCCAGGCCAGTGTCTTTGTATTTATCCCTCTTGATTCATTCTACACTATTTTGCTTTTTCTATGAATCCATACACACTCACTTTTCTTCACTAACAAGTCATACTTCCTGCAGCCTGTCCAGTATATCTCCTTACTTTTTCTCCCGCCACAATCAAGGATATCATTTGATGTTTTATAATTAGCTAGGACATAACTAATACTGCAGACAACTAAAAGATTCCTCAGCTTCCAGGCAAAGCCGTTTTCCTTTTCATCTGCATTTTCAAACTATCATATTAAAGTAGATGGCATTTGGATTAAGTCTAGAAAAGTCAGGTAGAAATGAAAGATGGTATTGCATGTGGAGGTACTATTATGAGCAAAGACATAAAGACAGAATTATAGCAAGCATATTTTGGGAATGGCAAATTTTTCCATTTGTCTAGAGAAAAAGATACATCAAAGGGAATAGATAAAGAGTAGTCTGAAAATGTATGTTGAGACCAGATTATGGAGACCCCTAAAGCTAGATCAAGATGGATAATTAGATGTTCAATAAGAACAGAACAAGAAAGTTTAAGATTGCAAAATGCTCCTTTTTCCTCATATAGTGTGAAGAGAAAAGTTTATTGTGCTTTTACTATGTTCCTGACATTGTGCTAAAAGCTATTAGTTCAAAGAAAAGAAAAGTAACCAATACCAGTCCCTGCTCTCAAGAAACTCAGATTAAAATGAGAGAGGATACATGCAAATAACTGTTTAGATATAAGACGTATACCACTCAAATGGAAGACAGTCTTGGAAGACACTGGCAACGGGGCAGAGAGAAATAGAAAAGGTTTCTTGTAGAAAGTTGACTTTGAGTGCCATGTTGAAGAAACATTTCAGTCATATGACAACCAGCTAGTGAGAAGGTACAGAGTTTAGAAGTAGAGTTAGTCTATAAGAAATAAGAAGACTAGTGTTACTGGATCATAGATCATCTGGAAGAGAGTGAAGTGTAGGAAAACTGTCAGAGTAAGATGAGACCTGATTTTGAAGGCATTTAAATGCTAAACAGAGAATTTTTTATTTGACCCTGGACACACTTGGGAGCTACTAGAGTATATCAAGTAAGAAGATGATATCTTAAACTTGTTCTTTATGAAAATCATTGTTGTAGCTGAGTGGTTGATGGATTGAAGTGGAGAAAGAAGTATAAGGTTATTAAAATAGTCTTTGTATGAGGTGATGAAGGTCTGTACCAGGATGTTGACAGTGTGAATAAAGATATAGGTGACATAGGAGACATGAGGTGCAGCTAGAAATTGCAAGATATACAGTAAAGCCATAGTCGGTAGGAATTTAGGGAAGCTGAATGATTCTAATTACAATAATTGAACTGTATTTCATAAACTATAAAGAAAAGCTTTCTTTATTTTGTTTTTGTTTTTATTTTTATTTTTATTTTTTTGCTTTCCTAAAATTCATTATTTCATTTTAAATACACAAGTACTCATTTTCTTGACATGGTAAATTGACTCTATTACATAGAATTCAATTTATTTTTGTTGGCTCAGTATTGTGTCATGCCCTATAAAGCTGACCATAATGTGCACATATGGATATTTATTCATCTATTAAATGAGGATAATGGGGCTTGAATATAAAATGTAAGCTCCTAGAGGGGAACTACCTTCACTGTTTGCTAAGTCTAATACCTTGTTGAAAGGAAAAATTTTGGAAACTAGAAGGAGCAATAGACATGGGCTCTTCATTGCAGACATAGTGTGTGTGTGTGTGTGTGTGTGTGTGTGTGTGTATACACATATGTATAAGTATACACACATATATGTGTATATATACATACACTAATACTAAATGTTTATATGCATATGTGCATGTGTATATATGCATGTATATACATATATGTGGATATATATGTATATGTGTGTATATATAAATATATGTGTGTGCATATATATATATATATATATATATATATGATAGAGAGAAAGAAACTCATAATTCTAAGTGTCACCATGTGAGCATACATATGCATAGAGTATGGGTAGAATATGCTATCAAACCCTGGAAAACAGTTCCATTGGCTGTTCTTCTGCTTCCTCTGCCTATGGTTTAGGTAAACCCTTAAAGCAGGCAGGTACCTGTTCTAATTAGTCAGACTTCTTATATGGAAATCAGTGGTATAGGAGCTTAGGCTAAATTAATCACAGTGAACCTGAGATGTTTATGGTTCTGTGGTTTGTTTTTTGGGAAGTCTGTAACATTACCTTATTTCCTTATTATTTGTCTTGTTACACTCATTAAAATAGTAATATAAGTTGAGCACTCTTTTTATGATAGTAAACAGATATCAAATGCTCATTCATTCAACAAGCTTCCCCTCCTTCCCCCTGCCAACCTTCCACCCCCAGCTCCTTCCATGGGCAAGAATTTTTTGCTAGATGTTGGAAGAATACAAAGATAGTTAACATAGGTTCTCAAGAATCTGGCATTACAGTAGGGGAGACCAGCCTTGGTTCTTTCCTACCTTTTCAGTCTCTGTATACTGTACTCTCCACTTATGTCCTATGAGATCCAGTGATACTTATGTTGCTGCATTTTCAATCTTTCTTCTTTCTTCTTCTTCTTCTTCTTCTTCTTCTTCTTCTTCTTCTTCTTCTCCTTCTTCTTCTTCTTCTTCTTCTCCTTCTTCTTCTTCTTCTTCTTCTTCTTCTTCTCCTTCTTCTTCTTCTTCTTCTTCTTCTTCTCCTTCTTCTTCTCCTTCTTCTTCTCCTTCTTCTTCTTCTTCTTCTTCTTCTTCTTTTTCTTCTTCTTCTTCTTCTATTTTACAGTGTGTGCATGGACATAAATCCTGCCTCAGAAGCTTACACAGTTGTGTGACCATAGACAAGTCTCTTAATATCTTTCAGCCTCAATTTTCTCCAAGATAAAATAGGTATAATACTAGCAACTACCTAAGAAAGTAGCCATAAATAGTAAATGAATCAATATATTTCAGCTGCTTCACAAATATTAGAAGCTTTATACAACAATGGCTGATGTTGCTGTTTTCTAAAAACTAGTAAACAGCTCTAAGGTTTGGAATTCCTTAGTTTTCAAACTCACTAAATCTCTCTCATTTAAACATGTAATTAAGTGGGTCCAGAAACAGGAATAAAGACCAACTAAACCTTGGGGAAAGTCTCCTACATTTCAGAATTCCTAGTGCATTCATATGCAGTTATGGTCACAGTCTAAAAAGGGTTTTGCTCCCAAATGGGGCATTCTTTTTAAGGTGTGGTAGTGGTGATAATTTTGCCTTAGTTCTTCGTTGGTAATGAGGATGGGATCTGAACCTCTAAAAGAAAAAGACCACATCTTTGGGATCTGGACCCCAAAATAGAAAAGCCCCTGGAATTTCCTCCATGGTCCAGGTCCCTGGTATTCACCTGAGGCACCTGGCCCTTCACAGTTAATCCTTTCATTGTGGCTCTGATTGACTAAACCTCTAACTTTAATTCAATCTAGACCCCTTCTCTGTTCCCCAACTATTTGGTCACTACTAGATTACATTCTGATCTTTCCACAGTCTTTTGTGGAAGAAGTCTATCTTGTCTCCATTAAAGGGCTAGGATTCCTCAAGAATCTGACACATTTGCATTAATGATAGAAAGGCTAAGATTCTTAAAAACTGGCCAATAGTGCATATGCTTAAAATCTCACCCACCCCTACTGATGTTTTGATAAAACTTGTCTCTGACCGAAAGAAAGTTTGGGTCAAATTCATTCAAGGGAGCACCTGCCCTTGAATTCTGGGGTTCCCAATACCCTTAGACTTCAACATTAGGAAAATGTGACAAATTAATGCAAGTATTTTGTATTAGTCAGTCAATGACACTTATTAAGAGATACTGTAGGTTATTCACAGTAGGGGACACAGGAATACAAAGTCTCCCCTCCCTCTCAGAGCTTACTTTTCATAGAAGACAAGATATACGTATAAAATATTTGTAAAAAACTATTTTGTATGTAAATTATTACTTAATGATAGCATTTTGTCAGGAGTATGCTGTAGGTTACTTTGACATAAAAATAAGAACATATAAAATATTTCCTCTCTTAGAATTTATTATTTATTTTTAGAGAATACTGTCCTGTTGGATTTCTCCTATAACAGAATTGTGTGTGTACGTGTGTGTGTGTGTGTGTGTGTGTGTGTGTGTGTCACAGAGACAGTGGCAGAGAAACAGAGAGATAGAGGTACAGACAGACAAAGACAGACAGAGAAAGAGAAAGAGACAGAGATAGCATATGTACACGTCTTGATCCTGTCTCCTCTTTACAGCAAGTGGTGGGTCAATCAGTTTCACTCTCCAACCTTCTATTTTCCCATCCCCTAGTCCCATGAAAGAGTGAATAAGGATATTAAATTTTCCAGAACCCTATACATCAGAAAAAGCTTCAAATCTATAATGCAATTTCTATGAAATGAACATATTTGCAAAAGTAGCCTTGGAGAGAAACAATTGTGAAATGTTTTCTAATATCAGAATCATAAGATTAGCTGAAATCAATATCTTACTTTCTAAAATAGAGGGATGGAGATGGATGAAAATAGCTGATTTAGCTAACACTCTGGTGGGAAATATTATTTTTATGAGTTATTGAATGATGCTAAAAACTGCCAAACCATAGTCTAATATTATAACTTTCATGCAGTAGATGATCCTGGTAACCTTTATGAAAGATAGCAAATGAAAAATACATCAGTATGAGCATTCATAGAAACATCTTTGAATTAAGCGGCTCTTATGGGATAAAACATCTGGTGATTCAATCATTGTGTGCGGCTGAGTTACACTCAGATGAAATGGGCTTTGTAATTATTAAATCATTCATGCATTAAGTTTTAGTTACCATTTCTTTTCTCATGTTGACACAGATGTACATAATTGGAAAGGCAAACAGAAAATAAAAGTAATTATTGGGAATCAAGAAGACCTAGTTTAGCATCCTGCCTTTGACACTTATGAGTCATGTGACTTTAGACAGATCTCTTGAACTCTCAAAGCCTTTGTTTACTCTTCTGTGAAATGGTCATAATAAAGGTTATGTGGTCTCCTATTAGAATCAAACTTCTTGAGCACAGGAAATTCTTTCCTTCCTTCCTTCCTTGCTTCCTTCTTTCCTTCCTTTCTTCCTTCCTTCTTTTCTTCCTGTCTTCCTCCCTCCCTCCCTTTCTTTCTCTTTCTTTCTTTCCTTCTTTCTCTTTCTTTCTCTCTCTCCTTCTTTCTTTGTTTCTCTGTTTCTTTTCTTCCTTCTTTCCTTCTTTCCTTCCTTCCTTTCTTTCTTCCTCTCTTTCTCCCTCTCTTTCTTTCTTCCTTCCTTTCTTTCTTCCTTCCTTCCTTCCTTCCTTCCTTCCTTCCTTCCTTCCTTCCTTCCTTCCTTCCTTCCTTCCTTCCTTTCTTTCTTTCTTTCTTTCTTTCTTTCTTTCTTTCTTTCTTTCTTTCTTTCTTTCTTTCTTTCTTTCTTTCTTTCTTTTTCTGTATCCCTAGTGTCTATCATAATGCCTTGGATGTAGTATGAATGAATGAACAAATGAATCAAGTATTTTTTAAATGTTTACTATGTGTAAAGAACTTTGCTAAGCACTGGATATATATATGTATATATACATATATATATATATATATACATACATATATACATATGGTTTTTTTAAATGAAACAATCCTTATTCTCATGGAGCTCTGAGCTCTCATTCCAGTGGGGAAGAAAACACATATGGAATGTTTCAGCTGCAAATCACTCTCTGTCTGTCTGTCTGTCTATCTATCTACACACATACACACATATGTATATGTATCTATGTGTATATATACATGTATATATACTTGTACATATACACATAGTTGAATGTTATGCACACACATATATAGAGATATAAAGGTATAGTTCCATATCTATATATTTACAAATCTATAACTATATACTATTTCATTGTATGTTATCTGTGAATGTATACATGCATGTGCATAGGAGTACTATATAGAGATATATACAATCTAATACTTGTATGCATGTACATATATGTAGCTACATTTAAATAGATACTCATGCATATGCATGTATGTATATATTCATTGGTGATCCTTTTTAGCTGGACAAGCCTTTTTCATTTTGATTTTCTTTTTCAGCAAGGTAAGAGGGTGATTATAAAATGAGCTGCCTTACATCCTTATGGTGAATATTAAAGGAGATAGTATTCTAAGTGATTTGCAAACTTTGAAATGCTACTTAAATGCAAGCAAGGCAGTCAAACATGCCAGGAATTATGCTAAGCACTACTGACATAAAGAAAGACAAAATAATAGTCCCTTCCCTCAAGGGGCTTACATTTTAATGGGGAAAGACAACCCTCAAAAAGGAAGCTGGAAAGTGAAGGGGCTGGGGTAGGAAAGGTACCCCGCCCTGGAGCACAATGAAGTCCAGAAGAGTGACGTCAGAGGAGAAATGAAGCAATTACTCACGTTGGCCCTTGGTCCATTATTTCCTATTTGTCCTACGCATTCTTTACTCTGTACATAAGTGCTTGCAAGTTGTCTCCCTCATTAAACTGTAAGCTCTGTGGTCTTTTACCTGGCTTTGTAGCCTCAGAGCTTATCCCAGTACTAAAAACGTAGTAGGCCCTTAATAAATATTCACTGATCAGTGGATTGATGGAGAATCTCCTTAAAAGGAAATTCAAGAAGGAGCTGTCCACCCTCCAAATGGAGGGGCAAGAGGTGCTGATGATGTGTGATGGAGCTGATGAGTTCTGGGGCTGAGGTGATCTCGCTGGATCAAGAGGAAATTGGCTCAGGAAGAGCTCCAGAGGAATGTAGCTTAGCGGGAAATGAGCAGACCATGATTATTGCAGCATCTTAGATTTCATGATCAACCAGACCTTTTTGCAAACATTTTTTATTTTACAGATCTGGAATCTGAGAACTAAATATTCTGTGATTTCCCCAAAATCATGTTCTTGCAGTAACAACCTAGACAGTCCTTAAATCGAGGTCTCCTAATTGTAAAATCCATTGCTCTTCCCACTGTTGTATCACAGTATTTCAACATCAAGTCCAACACCTTAATTCCCGGATTAGTCATCAAAACTAAGTAGAACTTTAAGAAGAATTCTCTAATTGTTTACCAAATTAAAGAAAAATAGAAACTGACATTTTGATGGCCACATTACAATCAAAGGATCTAATACTGGGCCTTAATGCCTAGGGTCATCAAATCCAAGATTTAGAACTAGAATTGTTTGTAGGATCAAAAGTTTGGAGGGATAAGGGAACTTAGAAGTCATTTAGTCCAGCCCTCTCTATTTATGGATGAGGAAATTGAAGCACAGCAATTTTAATAAGTTCCTTAGGGTCATATGGACATCCAGGTTCAGTATAGTAATGTGAACTGAGGTCATATTATTATTATTATGTCAACTGATAACATAATCCCTCAATGCTTTTAAACTTGCTGGGTATGGGAATGGATTAAGCCAATGCTCAGAAATCTTTCTTCAATTAATGAGAGACAAAAAAGTCTTAAAAATGAAAAAAAAGAAAAAAGGTTTATTTTTAGTTTTTCTTTGTCACATAGCAGACACCTATGGTGTAGTCAGTGGACTTGATGTTCTCTATGGTACCTTCTTATTCAAGATCTTTGACTACCATTCATTACACCCATTTAAAAATCAAAACAATGTTAGATTCCATCCGGGCTAAAGAGTTCTCCTGTGACAGCATCAAGGTCCTGGCATTTTTATCCCAAACTCAGTAAACATGTTGGATAATAGAAGCAGTAATATAGAAGAAGGAGGAAGAAGGATGATGCTTACCACAGAAAGAAGACAGGATGTGATTTTTTTTTCTTATTTTTTATTTTATATTAGCATCTCCAACACCTGAACTAAATCTCTTAGGATTTTTTCACTCTTGTAGACCTGTAAAAACAAAGACCTCAGAGTACACAAGAAGGCCTGCTGTCCAAGTTCTTGGATCTGCTTTTGTAAAAGGAAAGCAACATTTGAGGGGTCAACAATCTGCATTAATCAAGCACATATATCATTCCCTTAATTCAGGGGGAAAAGTCAGCACCCTGAACTTCAGGGAAAATACAGAGAAATAAAAATCAACAGACAGGGATTCCAGCTGTCTGACCATAAGCAATTCATACATAGTTACCGGAGAGAGAAGCACCAACATCTGGGTTTTTAAAGCGGGAGATGGTGTTTTTTTGCAGCTACCCAGAGTCTCATCTGGCCAAACATACACTTCCAATGAGTAAGCCCTCACCTCAGAGTATTTATACACTTTACAGAGCCAGAGGACATCATAAGCCTTGAGAATCAGTGCCTCATTAGAAATTAACAAAAGTTATGGACCTTCCCACCAACAAATCTCCTCTAGTCAGGCTTCCTTTAATGGGCAGGCCCATTAATGGGTGGGGAAGATCTTTAACTCTCTTTAACATTACAAAACCATATGTCCTCTCAAGTGTCATTTCAGGGATTACTTCCTACATGTGCCCTTTCATGATTCCCCAGGAAGGTTACTGTATCCCCTGAATTTATTTTTGTTGTCGTGTTTATTTTATGCTTTATTTTCCATGTCCCTGTTGTCTCTTCTACACACAGTATATCAGCTTCCTGAGCCTCAGAACTGTTTTGTTTGTTTCTTTTTCAGTTTGTATTCCCACCATCTAGCAGAGTGTGTGAGACATATAAATGGTATTTAATAAATGTTATCAAACTAAATCAAAGGTCATTTTTTTAGCTACAGCAAATTTTTTCAAAAGTTGAATTCTTTCACTAGTTGAAATGCTATGTAAAATGTGATATATACATGTGTTTAAATATATATATACACATATATATGTGTGTGTATGTGTGTGTTACATATATATACCCATGCACACATATGTACACACACATACATAAAACTAGGTATTTACAATAATGATTATATACTACTACTGTTACTGCTGCTGAGCCTAGATCACTGGAACACTCATCCTCTTCTTCTGAGGGAAGGATTCCCTTTCACACCAGGACCTATGTATGTGAGAGCTGACCAAGTCCAGTTCTAAGACAGCCTGACTTCCAAAGGAAGAGGTCAGGGTACATACAGGGTAAATAAGAAATAATTAAAACAGGGAAAATAGTGGAATTAAGAGGGGTTCAGAAAGGTTTCTTGTGGAATGTAGGATTTGAGTTGGAATTTAAAGTAAGCCAGAGAGGTACTAACTTGAAGAATAGTCAGTTAAAACTAACAGACCTAAGAGATGTAGTTTGTTATTTATGAAAATGAGGAGACCAATGTCATTGAATGGAAGATTGTATATTGGGGAGTAAGGTATAAGAAATAGAGAAGTAGATGAGGTCTTGATTATGAAGGTTTTTGAATGTCAAACTGAGTATTTTGTATTTGCTTCTGTAGTTCATAGCAAAATACTGGAATAAACTGAGTAAGGGGATAACCTAATTAGACCCATATTTTAGAAAAATGACGTTAGTGAATGGAGAATATATTAGAGTGAGGAGAGACTGGAGGCAATCAGACCTAACAACAGACTATTGCAATAATAAAGGCATGAAGTGCTGAGGACCTGCATTAAAATGCTGGCAGATATGAACAACTAGCTTCAAGCCCTGGAGTTAATTGGTTTGAAAGCTGCCTCTGCCCCAGTCACAGGAGCTTTCACCTGTGGGATAGTGAGGGCTGTTGGTTGTTTGAGCCTTCTGATTATACGGAATGTCAGATCCAGCTGTGCTGTGAAGAGCTGCATGGGAGAGAAGGATCCAGCACATGCCTGGTGAGTGCAGAAGCACTGGCATGAATGCCCCTGGCTGCGGGCATTTACAGGAGATTGGAGATTTGGCTTTGGTTCCAGGCAGGAGGGGAGAATGCAGGGCTAGTGGTGATTACAAAAATTAAATTATTACTACGAAAAGTATACAGGCAAAGGAGAAAAATCCAACCATAGAAAGCTATTATGGGAATAGAGATGACCAGGTTTCATCTTCAGAGGAGGATATTGAAGTAAAGAAACTGCCAAAAAGTAACGTCAAATGATCACTTGCCCAAAAAGAATTCTTAGAAGATCTTTAAAAAAGGGTTTAAAAAAAGTCACAGAGATGGAGAAAAAACTAAAGAAAAAAATAAGAATGATCTAAGAAAAACAAGAAGGTTATGAAAGGAAAGTCAACCAATTAGAAAAGGAAATCCAGAATTTTAAGGAAGAGAATGACACCTTGAAAATTAGATTTGGCCCAAGTGAAGACAGCAAAATTATAAGATATCAAAAAACAACCAAAATATGAATGATGAAAAGAATAGAAGGGAAAGTGAAACATCACAAGAAAAACAACAGATTTGGAGAAAGATCAAAAAGAGAAAATATAAAAATAATTGAACTGAAAGTTTTGATCAAAAAAAGAATCTTGATACAATAATATAAGAAATAATTAAAGAAAATTGTCCTGAAGCATTAGAACAAGGTTGCAGGGGGAGGGGGGGGTAGAAATAGAAGAAATCCATTAATCATCACTTAAGAGAGATCCTATGAGGAAAACTCATAGGAATATCATAGTCAAATTCCAAAATCCCCAGCTCAAGGATAATATATTAGAAGCATCAAGATTAAAGCAATTTAAATATGGTGGTGCCACAATTGAACTCACACAAAACCTAGCATCAGGGACACTAAAGAACTGCAGGTCTTGGAACAT